>NC_048599.1:121172751-121509594 GCF_003668045.3 Cricetulus griseus
CTGCAGCAGCAGCACACCTATGTTGACAGCAACTAACAGCTCTCTAATTGGATTTAAGATCTACTCAACAGGAGGAAATCATGTCTGGTACTGGAAACCTAGCCAGAGGTAGTGAAGTCATAGATCTTGAAGAACCTATAGCCATTTTACTAAAACAGCATAACCCCTAACAGTATTTTAATTACTTGTCTTTATAACCAGAAATAAGTGTAGTACTCTTCCCAGACAGATGACTACAGAAAACTACTACCAACCAAAGTGCAAAGCTGTGCAGCTCAGTCCCAATGGATATTTCCACAAAATAATTCCCAGATCTAAGGCTCATGGAACTTTGTGGAAGAGGGGACACAGAACACTGTAAAAGCCAGATCAGAGTTTGTTGTGAGGCTGTATCTCCTAGTAATGTCAGAACTTATACCCACAAAGTCACACCAACGTGACAACCTAAACATGGGGTAAGCATGGACAACAAAAATAAGCATGCAAAAGTGAATGTAGGCCTCAACCCTACAAAAATAACTACAGGCAACTAAGGAATACTAAGCAGAAGAAATAAGTCTCCTGCAGGGAGACCACACCATTGTTTATCCAATACCAAATGTCAGCTCTGAATTCATACACAGAAGTAATAGACTAAGCAGGATATATATATATATATATATATATATATATATATATATATATCTAGTATACTTTGTCTTATATACTTATATTTATAAACTTATAATTTATATGTAATATATAGAGTATGTTCACATATTTCTAAGTTAACCTAAATAGGACCCCTAAGAAAAACTGCACTTCAGACTTGAGTTTTTCCTCTCCAGTGTTCCCTTTGTCCACTGTCTACTCTCATCTCCTACTACTCTGTAATAAACTTTACACTCATGTATCTTGTCTGAATTTATTCAGCAGAGAACACAAGGACCAGGAAGCTCAAGGAAGTTCTGTACAGTAAGGAGATGATCTATGATAGTCAGACTTTGGTTTTGAATGAAAAGTTTAAGTATATTGGCAAGCCAAAGAAAAAGTATAAAATGTAACAGATATATCAAACCACATGCTTAAAACATACAGAAAAAATTGACTGGAGAAGCCTGTTGAGGCAGTCATCTCAAGTTCTGAACAAACTATCATGTTCCCTCCAGTAAGACTTCTGAGTAACAGCAACAACATCAAATTCAGGGCTTCCAAACATACAGCACAAACTGACTGGGGAAGCTGAGACAAACAAAACAAAACAAAACAACCTTAAATGGTTTTTTTTTGTTTTTTTTTTTTTTAAAGGCCTTTGCTTTCCTTTTCAGGAAGATAAGCTTAGTTCATGTTATCTACTGTTTGAGGTTATTAGGCTTGCATCCATGGGTTAGTGAACACATTGTGTTTGGCTATTTGTGTGCTTTTTTCTTTACCTTTGAACATTTTCTTGGGTCCTGGCCAACCACGTCAAGTATTTTATTTTCCTTAAATGTTTTGTTACTTGGGATGTATGATCCTAATTAGTATATCAAGAAAGTTAACAGAAATGTAAAAAGACAAAACAAAAACAAAAACCTGAGAAAACCCTTAAATATGATTAACTAGAATCTTATTTTTCAAAAAACCCATTACTAGATCAAATATATTTTAAGCTATAAATTATACCATCTTATCAAGGTCCTACAAACATTATTGCACTATTTTCAGTTTGAAATGTCTTGGGTATTATTTTTTCCATTCAGCAGGTAAAGAGACTGGGAAACTATGATACTAAATATCAGATTTAAAATTTATATGATGTGTGATGTCTTTCTGTATGCTGCTTTTATTGGTTGATGAATAAAGCTGTTTCAGCCAATGTCCAGGCAGAAAAGAGCCAGGTGGGAAAACCAAACAAATAGGGAAAGAAGGCAGAGTTGGGGAGACACCATCGAGTCACTGGAGAAGCAAAATGTATACAGTAACAAGCCATGGCCCTCATGGTAAAATATAGAATAACAGAAATGGGTTAATTGAGCCATTGTTCAAACAATAATTAATATTAAGCCTCTGAGTGCTTATTTGGAAATTGGCTGGCAGGGGGAAAAAGATCTCCACTTACATAACTAGAAACTAATGTTTTGGTAGTATAAAATTGTGGTAGCATTTAAAGCTGTCTAGCTCAATTTGGGACAAAATTCCTGATAAAACACTAAGTAGCTAACTTTATTCTAAAGCTCCTTTGAAGTCACTGAGACTAATCATTAGCCTTGGGCACAATCATACCCCATGTATACTTGACAAATAAGATGATACTATAACCATCACTTGATGGTCCAACATTACTAATAGAGATGGATGATTCCAACTGCTAGATGACTTCATCTTGACTTTCTGGTGCAAATGACAAAAGCCTTAATGTAAGCAGCAGAAACAAATGTACCAAAACATTGTAACCAACATTCAAAAACAGCAGTTTATCACCAGGTTTCAGGAACCAGGAGAATATCAATAGCAGTATACATTTCACCTTTATCCTTTTCAACTAAGCTTGGTTCACATGACTGCTAGCATTTCCTGGGCTCTTGTTTCAAACTGAAAAATCCTAAAAATTAGCTGATTTGAATCAGATCCCACTCTTCTTATTGTAATCACTGTGGCCAGGAGAGAACTTGGTCTACCATAAATAAGTTTAGGCAGTCACTTTCCTCATACAAGGACATTTTCCCAAAGATTACTAGTGTTCTAAAGAAATAGTGTATTATATGTCCTCTTTATCTACATTATAAATGGTGCTACCTTGTGTATGACTAACTATAATAAGTTTAACTTAGTCATTACACACAAAGAGTTTGTATGGAGCCATTTAAATTGGGGTGGTAATGGGAACAGCATTTTACACAGGTGGAGAAGAGATAAAAGTAATTTCACAATTTGAATGGATCTTTGGAATAAGAGAGTCTCTTTGAAGCAAAGGGTAGAAGAAAGGAGATAAGAAGACTGAGAATAAACAGAATCATTCAAACAATCAAACACACTTATCAAACACACTTCTTTTTTCTCCCAAGATGGAAGGAACATGTTGGATGGATAGGGATGTGGTGAGGTGGTGAGGATCTAGAAAGAGTGGGGGGGGGGGAAGAATAAGGTCAAAAATATAGTGTATGAGAAAGAGTCAATAAAAAAAAACAAACAAAAAAACAGAATTATTCTAACCACCATAACTCATTGAACATGTAAGCCATGGGACTGGTATTTAGTAAGACCATATATATATATCCTATATCCCTCATCTCTCATTTTAAATTAGAACATTATGAGCCATTTCCAATTAAATGGAAATGACATTTTTCTTTTCATTTGGGTAATATAGAGAAAATGGCAGACTTTTAGAACCCAACATTCATCAAAGGACTGCAAATGCACTACACACACTCATTTCCCACTTAGCTAGAATACACAATGGTTTCCTAATCTAAGTTTGTGTAAGCCAGGTAAAAGAGCTGTGTAAATCTTTCAACTTTCTAAAATTGAGGTGACTTTCTAAACTTAGAATGCTGAGCAAGACAGAGAAACAGTTAAGGCATAATTACTATGAAAACAACAAAAAAATCTTGACATGACAAAATATTTAAGCAGAAAAGTTATAAAGCTATATATATTACAACATACATATTAAAGTTCAATTATATATACATTTACAAAATATCAAAATATCTTTTCTACTTTGGCAACTATATTCTTGAGATTAAAAAATCACAAAGTTCAAACATTTCTACATAAAAAAATTCAGGTTTTCATTTGATAAAAACAAAACAGTACAAGTTTTGCTGCCCTGATATATATATATATACACACACATACACATCAAAATAAATATTTTCAATTGTGGAAAATACAAATGGTTAGCCATCTCAAATTTCTTAACATTATAATGACAAATAGCTTACCCTGAATTTTCAGTATCTTTTTGTTAAAAAATATATTTACTTAATCTTAAACTCAAATCAATGAGTTTTAATGGAAAAGTTTACACTGGCTAAGAAATAAAATTTGCAGCCATATAGGTATAAATATAATTTTAAAAACATAAATTCAGCATTATGAATATATAAAACCCCTAGGTATACTCCATAAAAAATATAAGTGCACATTTGCATTCTATTGATTATCAAAAACTCTGATGTAGTTTCTATAAAATGTTACAAAGTAAAAAGCATTGTTTTCTCTCTTCTTTTTCTTTAAATGGTCTCACTGTGTAGCTACAGGCTGGCTTCCAACCCACAGAACCTGGTTCAGCAGGTCAGCATTGTTTTCTTAATGCAATACAGAAAGAAGAAATACTTTTATCTCAAAGCAGTAAGAACAACATTTGTTAGCAAAAAAAATGGGAGTATACATAGAAAGGTAGGCATTATCATGTATTCAAGTTTCCAAGTTTGATTTACATTAAAATATACAGAAAAAGTAAAAAGAGGAGGTAAACATCTTACACTTTTAAGAAAATATTTTAAAGTACTCAAATATTTCCATTGCCTAGTTTCTGAAATGATGCTCTGCAAGGTCTTTCATAATGATGGACGATGGTCTGAATTTAAATCACATTTCATAGTCTTCGGAGTAGGCAACATTTGTTTCTGTTGTTATAAAACAAGCAGGACTTTCACCAACAGTATTTCTCTATTGTGAGTTTACATGAGGCACCACGCCACAGTAAGAGCAGCTACAATGCCATTCAAAATTGCCATACTATAGCCCATGTGGAAAGAATGTCCAGTCAGTTTCCTAGAGAAAAAGGAGAAACACAGATTAAAAAACAAAAACAAAATCAAAGAAACATGTAATTTGGTATGACAAAAGTAGTAAACTCTTACTAAAAATGCACAATGAATTTTTCTAAGGTTAATGTATACGTTAAAAAAATACTGGACACTTGCAGGATTAATACAGGATCATCAATCTTAAAATTCTTTTTCAAAAGGCTTCCTGGGGAATAAAGAAATGATTCAGTGGTTAAGAGTACTTCCTGCACCCTGTCTTGAAAAACTAGGAAAAAAAAAAAAAAAAAAAAAAAAAAGAGTACTTCCTGCTCTTACAGTGAACTGCCCACATTGGGTGGCTCACTATTGCCTGTAACACCAGCTCCAGAGGATCCTATACCCTAGCATCCAAGGGCACCTAACAAAAGGCACAGAAGGCATGTGTGTGTGCACGAGCTCACTCACAGACTCACACACACATATACACACACAAATTTTAAAAACAAACCAACATGCAAAACTGTCTTGGTTTCCTAAACATATATTTTTAATTTCATTAGTACAAAGTGCTGAACTTGAACCCTAGTTTTTTTTTGTTGTTTAAATGGCTTTCCACTGTGCATAGCAATAACAATGTTATATTACAAACAAGTCTTACATAATATAGCACTGTTTTCCCCTGCCCGCATTCTTTCTTAGATCTAATTTAAAACACATTATTCCAAGTATCTTGCTCATATTTTTTTTTTCCAGTTATAGAAAGAAGCTATTCCTTTGAGCCTATGTGAGGGGCTTAGACTTTAACATAAATTTCAGCTTTCAACCAAATAGGGTTATTTAACTGTAATGGTTTCCAACAAGTCTCTAAATGACAGCAAAGAAACATCTCTTATTTATGATTACTTTGAGTTTCAACCACTTCACAAAATTTATGTACCCATAATTTTTCTAGATGTTTCTTTAAGAGTTTTGTTTATATTTTTCTAAATATTCCATTAACTATATTGCAATGATTTTTTTTTTTTTTTGCTTATTCTAATAGGATGACATAATTCTGAAAAAGGGGCTGGCAAGATAACTCAGCAGATAATATCACTTGCTGCACAAGCCTAACTAACACCTGAGTTTAATACTTGGAACCCATGCAACAAAAGTTACATTCTGACTTCTTCACATGATACAACTTTTGACTTGTCAAACTTAAGTCATGGCAAGGTTTACCAGGGGTAAACTGACAAATAACACATTAACAGCACACCAAGTATAATAGCGAACAAGCGCAAAGCAAACAATCAGCTAGATCATGTTATGAAAACAAGGAAGCCAAGAATGAATGCTAATATAATTTCTTAAAGGATTTTGTTTCACTTATACCCATCTTTCACTCACAAGTAAAGGAATATATTTTATAAGACTTGCATGTATTTGAACCCTACTCTTCTAAAAGCACATTATGCTACCACCAATAGTCATTAATATATTAATTGTGACTGACTATGGCTCCAAACAGTCCCTAGTTAATGAATCTTCATGACACTCAAATATGAAAACCAAGTCCATGATTTATTTCTTTTGTCAGATTTTCTCTCCTACCGCAATTAACCATCTGACATCTGTTTCATTAGTTCATGATAATAATGACTCTGATTCAAGACGGAGGCAGCTTTCCAAAATCTGTATCAAAGAAGATAGAGTTAATTCATTGTGATCAAAGTTACATCTAGTGTGCCTGGAAAAGAAACTTCTAATTTAAATATTAAATCAACTTTTCTTGATCTACAAGGTTTATATTACTGCCCAAGATAGCCCATAACACTTTCCTATAATGCTGTATTATACTACTTATTCTGTATTTTCTTAACTACAATGTAAAAAGCAATGAGAAACTACAGAATAATCCTAGTAACATTTAAAACAAACAAGGCTTCAAGGTAATATAGAAAGTACTATAACAAAGTAATGCTAACCCTAAAATTCTGAATTCTCCGGGAAATTTATATTCAATGTTCTATTTTTTTTGTTAGTTCCTATAACAAAAGTTAAAATAACATAGACCTATAAATGCCATGAAAATTCAACTGTCTTAGAATCTACTTTACATATAGAATGCTTTCCAGAGGAGGTAAAACATGTACAAAGAATTATCAAAATAAGTGATTTGAAAAAAATAACTACCATCAAACTTGTACTTTTCAAACTCCCAATTGTAGAGATTATAAATAACATCAACAGCAGTCCTTTTAAAAGAGTGAGGCATGCATAATGTTAAGTTTAATAGAATTTAAAATGTACTGAATTACTGAAATTAAGGTATGTATCACATAACTGTGGTTGAGAGTTCAATACAAAGATCAGTAACTCAATTATTTATGCACCACCACCCCCCCCCCCCGCCACAAAAAGACACTAATGTCAGGAAGGCAGCAGATATTCATTGGGTTGCATCTCAAAACTGAAATACTATGAATTGCCTATCTAATTCTGAAGACTGTATTTTAAGCAGGCTTTTGTGTAAAGATTACACCATTCTTTAATCTTACCATAGTTTTAGAAAATGTTACTCTGGTAATTATGACGTTTGTCTATTAATCCAATATCAAATAGGCAATAAAAACAATCAGTAATATGACTGGAAAGCACCAAATTTCAAACTTCTAATAACATAGGAATGAATTTATGCTGATTTCTATAAAATGAGCATACATGTTCCAATCTGCATAATTCTGTTAAAAGAATATATTCATATTCAAGATGTATCTGAGGCACAAATACTGTGATTTAAAAGTGAGTCAATGACATGTAAAAGAAGCTTGTTTCTAATTTAAAATTGGTCTAATTACAATTATAAAAAAATAAAAGTGAGTCATGTTATAAGAATGCAGTATGTTTTCTTGGTTTATGGTAACTTCAAATGGCTTTCAAAATATGAGGCATGATAAAAGCACAAACTTAGAAAATGATCTAGGAACATTTAAAATAAGCCTTTTCTTTCTTTCATAAAAATAAATTCATTATTTATTTTACACTCCAATCACAGTTTCCCCTTCTTCCTCTCCTCCCAGACCCCCACTAGCCACCCTCTCTTCAAATTGCAGTAAGACCAAGTAAGTACCTCCCCATGTATTAAGGCCAGGCCAGGCCAGGCAATCCAATATGAGTATCATAGGCCAGTAAAAAAAGTTTTTTCTTTTTAAAATAATTTATTTTTATTTCATGTGCACTGGTGTTTTGCCTGCACGTATGTCTATGTGAGGGTGTCAGGCCCCCTGGAACCAGAGTTAAAGACAGTTGTGAGCTGCCAGGTGGGTGCTGGGAATTGAACCCAGGTCATCTGGAAGAACAGTAAATGCTTTTAACCATTGAACTATCTCTCCAGGCCCTGTAATTGTTTTTCTTTTAACAAATGTTCATATTGTAAACAAAGATATTCAAGGTTATTAAACCACATAAGGAGGAAATAATTTGTTTTTAGAGTCAAGATCCCCTAGAACTCACTGCATAACCCAGGCTAACCGAACTCTCATGGCAGGCCTCCTGCCTTAGCCTTGCAAATACTAGATAATTCTTAAAACAAGTTAGCCTCAAATAGGCTCATTGTTAGTTGTGAGACTCAAGTTGAGCTCTTATTGTAGAAGATGGCTAAAGATTTATTTATAAGAACTAAAGTAGTCTCCACACCTGCAATGCTATTGACCACAGCATGTCGTTTCTTCAGTGTTAGTCAACAGAAGCAAGAAATCTATTTAAAATCAGTTTTTTTTAATTATTCAATAAGCTAAGCTTAGTTGCAAATATACAATACACCAGAAAGCTTACATTTTTAATAACATGCTTATTTAGTTGGGGAGAGGTATAAAGTGAAGGTAGAGGACAACCTGTGAGGATCAAACTCAAGTAGCCAGGCTTGGCAACAAGCACCTCCCTTTACCTAATGAGCCATCTTGCTAGCTAAAGCTATATAGTCTTTGACCAGTTTAAACTTGAAATTTATTAATCTCTAGCAGCACTTGATTTCCATGATAGACTTATATTCTTTTTTTTTAAGACAAGGTTTTTCTGAGGCTTTGGAGTCTGCCCTGGAATTCACTCTGTAGATCAGGTTGGCCTTGAACTCCCAGATATACTCCTGCTTCTGCCTCCTCAGTGCTGGGATTAAAGGCATGCACCACCACCCAGCCAGTTCTATTCTTACAAGCATACATGTTCTCTCCTTGAAAATAAATCTTGAGGGCTGGAGAGATGGCTTAGGGGTTAAGAGCACTGACTTCTTCCAGAGGTCCTGAGTTCAATTCCCAGCAACAACATTATGGCTCACAACCATCTATAATGAGATCTGGTGCCCTCTTCTGGCATGCACTGTATACATGATAAATAAATAAATCTTAAAAAAAAAAAAAGAAATCTTGATGTATATTCATAGTATAAAATAATAATTTATTGTTATATTTTAGAAAATACTTCCCTACAGCTGGGAATATAGCTCTAGCCTCAATGTCCAACACTGGAAGAAGAATAAAAAAAGGTTTCTTGGTATAACTTATAACTCCTTTGACAATATTTGAGCTAATTAACTGTGGAAGCCCACCAGACCTATGTTACACAAATTAACTTTAAATGTAAAATACAACACCAATAAAACAGAAATGAGTTACTTTGGAATGCCTAGGGTATTTTGGTTTTACAACCCTACAAAGGTTATAGGAATGTAAACTTCTGACCTAAATGGACAGCAAGATTTTTTTTTTCAAATTTCCACTAAATTTGAACAAAGTAATATTTGTGTTATAGGTGAGATTTTCAGTAGTTAAATGATTTTATCTTTAGCATGTGAAATAATTGCAAGCCCATAGACAGACCATTTACCACTAGATGGTGCCTGTATAGAGGTAATGTAAAATGTGTGCAGTTTAAATTAGAAAGTGTCACTGACTTGGAGAAAACAATGAAGATGAAGATAGATGTTTTAAAAAAAAGTTGTTACTCTATTTAGCAAACTGCAAAGGCAAAACTGCCATACTATAAAAGCTCAGAGTTAGTTGTCAACAAAGTAACAATTAGTAAAACTTCTACTGTTGATTTATTTTATAATGCAGAAGCCAGTGAGTTAATATGGCAAACCATAAGTAGTCAGATGCATTATGCTACAGGTAAATAATCTGATTGTCCAAGTTGCTTCAGTTCTTGAGACTTGGTTTTCTTCATGTTATAAAGTAGAACAACACGGATGATAAAACCTAAGGGTAGCTTAGAAACTTGGCTCCTTTATGATCTTTATTTGGAATCTCTAAAACATCTCTTGTACTACAGTACTAATTTAAAATTTGTACTCTTAGGAAAAATTCAAGTTCAACCTCTCCAATCACAAAGACTTAAATAAAATGGATGGTTCTGCCACTGGCCTATCCTAGAATGAACCTCAAGATACCTTAAAGGTCTAGGTTCTCTTTGTAGATAGGTGCTTTATATAGATACCACAACATGACGTAATCACTATGCATGTATTTTATTTGCCTGCTTAGAACTCACTCATAAAGCCCAATGAATGAGGGAAGTTAGTTGGAGATACTGATGAGACACTGTGGGGAAAAATAATGAATTATACAAGATTGCTGTAGTAAATTATAACCCAATGACAACTAAGGAATACTACAGATACATCAAGAAATCCAAACTTCTGCTTTGGTCTTTAATAATGCAGATTCCAAGTAGTTAAGACATAGTCCTCCATGCAATTATTTTAGTATTCTAAAGCAAAATTTTCACTTTTGCATAAGCACTGTTAAAAAAAGATAAAGGTACATTTTCAAAAAGGTACTTAATGGATATTTGACAGGAAGATAGCTCTATGCATTTGTAAATTTAGCTAAATCACAAAGCTTATAGGTGTAAGGCAAGCTAGTTCAGCAGGTAAACATGCTTTTGGCCAAGCTTGGAAGACCTGAATTCAATCCTAGAACCCATACAGTGGAAGGCCAGAACTGACTCTCCAAGTTGTCCTCTGATCTTCACACTTAAATAAAATGTAATAAAAATGTTGTTAAATAAAAACAGGTAGCCGGGCATTGGTGGCGCACGCCTTTAATCCCAGCACTCCGGAGGCAGAGGTAGGTGGATCTTTGTGAGTTCGAGACCAGCCTGGTCTACAAGAGCTAGTTCCAGGACAGCCTCCAAAGCCACAGAGAAACCCTGCCTCAAAAAAAACAAAAAACAAAAAACAAACAAAAAAAGCAAGAGTGACAAGAAAAGTATTTCATTTTTAGTATCAATCTAAACTAGTTATTCATTCAGATTGTTCATTTCATTAAATGCTTCACCTCTTATTTACTATTAAATAGCAAGAAACATTATTTCATTGAGAATTTTGTTTCAGTAAAATGTAAGTCAAAAAATAGTCTTGAAGCCAGGCAGTGGTAGCACATGCCTTTAATCCCAGCACTCGGGAGGCAGAGGCAGGTGGATCTCTGTGAGTTCAAGACCAGCCTGGTCTCCAGAGCGAGTGCCAGGATAGGCTCCAAAGCTACACAGAGAAACCCTGTCTCGAAAAACAAAAACAAAAAGTCTTGATTTTCTTCCCTTGAAATTGTCTTTTATTATTCTCTTACCAAAATGTATTTTATTCTGTAAAGAGTATCAAGACTAAATAAAACGCCGGGCGTTGGTGGCACATGCCTTTAATCCCAACATTCAGGAGGCAGAGGCAGGCGGATCTCTGTGAGTTTGAGGCCAGCCTGGTCTACAGAGCGAGTACCAGGACAGGCACCAAAGCTACACAGAGAAAACCTGTCTTGAAAAACCAAAAACAAACAGAATGGCCTTGAACTAGCTGGGATTACACACATGTACCACTATACATTGTACAGTGCCAAGACATGAAACCCAGGGCCACATGCACACTAAGCAAGCATGCTAGCTACTGAGGATACATCCATAAGGCCATTTTAGTACCTTTCAACAAAGAATCAAAATTATTTTAAGCAAGTAAGAAACATGCTTATATTAACTTTCTTTTAGGTAGTAAGATAACATATTATAAAGTTATTTTTATTAATCATTATATTATACATTAGGGAAATATATCTGATTTCTAAAAAACTGTCTAAAGATTTCAACATTTTCATTAGAATCTATTTTCCTGTGCAAGGACTCACTCTACTGGATACACAGAGAATAATATATACTTAGACTTTGTGAAGTGATTGTTTATTTTCATGAACACTAGAGGGCGATATTTTCATTTTCAAACAGTATCTGTGTGTTTATGTGTATACTTAAATGTATACCTAAATTTTATTTGAACATAAAATAATTTTGCATTTTAAAATTTCTATTTACTTGTAAAAATTAACATAAACACAGCTATTAAAATACATTCTACAAGTGTTTTGAAACTTTTTAAGATTAAAGTACATGAAGTATGTGATCTGAAGCTATCATTTTAATGACTAATAAACATTTGACAATAGGGGCTCTTATTTATACTTACAATTTAATAAAAAGATTAACTTATTAAAACCTAATACAATTACTTAACAGATCTTTAGGAGAACATTAAAACTCTTTAATCCTCAAAATTCTAATTGCCAAAACAAATGGAAATACAGGGCTAGCAATCAGGGAAGAAGTTGCATATTACACAAGATTTACAGTGTCTAATAAAGATACTAGTGTTAATGGGCAACAAAACAATATAAATTCCATCTCTTTTTATTTCTTAGCCAAATAAGCTTTCTGATTAAATACTAAGTACTATAGTATGATATTCCACTCTTAGGTGTAACTCTTAGAATATTTAATAATGAATTAAATATTCATCCACATCAAATGCAAATCCATAGGCATACAGATATGATTTTCAATATTTTAAAAAATTATATTATTTATATAGGGAATATAAAATATTATCCCCCATTACCTAAAGGTGAGGCCTAGATGCTGAAAAATCTTGTATTATTTTTGTTTTAATACTGAAATCTAGAGCTTCAACATATCCCAGTTTATTGATTCTTCCTTTAGTGTGTTTAAAAGAATTCAGATTCTTTCTCTCAGAACTCTCTCTCTCTCTCTCTCTCTCTCTCTCACACACACACACACACACACACACACACACACACACACACACACACACCCAACTCCTCAAACAAAATAAACAAACAAACCCAGAAGCACTTACTTGAACCTAGCAGGTGAAAGAGGAGTAGGCGGAAACATTCCTGGTTCAAAAGAATCAAAGTAAGTCACTGTCCAAGAGAAGCTACAACAGGAGAATCCAGCAGTTAGAGATAATGTCAGCAGAGACCAGAATCCTTAATGGGAAGAGAGGGAAAAAATTATTAAAATTATTTAAACTAGGCTCATCATGTCTAGATGCTAATATAAATTTCATAAGAGATTTGAGTTTAGTACATGCTAACCCACGTAAAGGAAAATTATGAGAACACAGTTAGAGATTGGATCATTAAATACTTTAATGAAATTATTGTACGTGCAAACAAAGAAAATTCTACCCAAAACCGTAAAAAATTTGGTTTTATGACATTCAACTATAGCAAAAATAGACATAACAACTTAACTTTTAGCATGTCTTTAACAGTTTTCATTTAAACTTCATGAGCAGTAGCTGGATTTGCTATCACTTTGTATTAAGTGCATTTTTCATTCCAAAACAAGTACTTTTTACATAAACCAACTGTGCAATACCCCCTCTTTGTAATTTTCCTATGAAAGTAAAATACTGATTCTACATCCTTGTTCAGTATATAAACTAAAGTTGACTTCCATCCAACTTTCCAAGGAGTTGAGAAGTCAAATTTGTCAATTTAGAACTTTTTTCTCACAGGAATCAAATCAAAAGCATGGTATTACAGTGACCCAAGTTGAGGGGTAAGGGTTAGGAAGCACTAGAAAGATATAAACAAAGTGAAAGGACACAGAAATAAAATGATCTGAAGATTTTTGGATACTACTCAACTCATTAAGGATAGTAAAGGGATAAATGAACTGTTAATCTAATTCTTTTTAGGAGTACAGTTAACATTTCTTAAAATATATTAATTTTCATTTCACGTGTATGAATGTCTAACTGCATATATTCTCGTGTACCGTATGTATGTCTGGTGTCTGCAAAGGTCAAAAAAGGGTTCCTCTGGAACTGGAGTGACAAAACAGTTGTAAACTGCCACATGAGTGTTGAGAAACAAACCTGGCCCTTTTGCAAGAGCAGCACAGAATGTGCTCCTAACTGCTGAGCCATCTCTCCAGTCCCCAGGTTTTTTATTTTAACTTCAAGTTTTTAAAAAGTCTTTCATAAGTTTAATTCATTACATCTACCCGGCAGGATACACTGAGGATACACCCTGTATTTGGTATGGTGCTATGTCATGGGAACAAAACAACACACATTGTCTTCACTGAGTAATTTTGGTGAGAAGAAAACAAGAGCATAAATAAATTAGTAGCTACAGATTGAGAAAACATTTTATTTTGAATAAATTTTAAATACCCTACAGTTTCTGAGGAGATAACATCAGCATTCAGATGCAGGCTGTGATTCTTGAAAAAAGTTAATTCTAAGATTTATATACTACACAATAATATTCAACAACACACTACTACCAAATACCAAATGCTACAGGACCTTGTATTTAACAATTAGTATAAGCACATGGATCCAGAGGAGCAAAATACAACATTTAGAAGAAAAGCCAAGTTAGCAACTCTCCTAAGCTACAATCTAGAAAAAGGAAAACTGGCTGAATTCATATCCCTCACTATGCACATAAATTCTAAAACATATCAATGAACAAGGCATAAAATGGCATGTTGATATAGACCTGTGTCTTCAGGCCTCCAGAGACTGACACAGTAGGATCATGAGCCTGAAGCAATCTTTACCTGAGTAAATCATCTGTGTATCATGGGTCCATCCCCAATGGTGGGGTTGCCTGTAATGCTAGCATTAGGATGTGAAAACCGAAGAATCTGAAGTTCAAGGTCATGTTCCCATACACAGGGAGTTCAGAATCAGCCTGGGCTATATGAAACCCTATCTCAAAAATGTAAAAGCAAACCCAGGTTCTAAGGTTGTTTCTCTAATAAGATAGTCCTTTCTGAACAGAAGAGGGGCCAGGAAGTTGTACCATAATGTATATATCATCATAATCTGACTGCTTATTTTTTTGTATGTTCTTTTTGAGGCAGGATTTCTCTGCGTAACCCTGGCTGTCCTGGAACCCTCTCTATAGATCAGGCTGGCCTCAAACTCACAGGGATCCACTTGTAGGGATTAAAGTGCTGCCCAGCTCTGTCTGCTTGATAAGGAAAATTTATCAGGGTATACTCTTACTAAAAAGTTTATATGAGATATTTTCAGAGTCCCAGAAAGAAAGGGATGAAAAGAATTAGCAATTTCCTGGCTACCCAAAAATGGTGTATACTCTGTAGTATTTTATCAAAAAGGTAAGAAATACGTGTACTATGCTGTTTTAAATCATATGACACTTAATAACAATGACAACAACGCTGACATGTAAAAAGCAAAGTAATTAAACAATAATAAAGTATAGAAATGTTTTTAAAATGTTTTAAAAGACTGACCTAAAGCCTGGCAGTGGTGGCACATGCCTTTAATCCCAGCACTCAGGAGGCAGAGACAAGAGGCCCTCAGTGAGTTCAAGGCCAGCCTGTTCTACAGAGTGAATTACAGAACAGCCAAACTATACAAACAAACCCTGTCACAAAAACAAAACAAAAAAAGAAGGAAAAGACTGACCTAAAAGCTGATAGTTCCCTTTTCCCTGCACCCCCCCCACCCTTTAAAGGTGGGTCACCCTTAAAGGGTACCACAAGAAGTATGTGGCAAGGCAGAAAGGAGACATACCTTGTCTCTGGCTTTTATGTTGTAAAATTACAAAGCTAGTATACAGATTTAATCAGAGAGAGAAAGGTAAACCCAAAACTTCTAAAAGAGAGAAAAATAATGAACTGTGTGGAATATAGATAAATTGTTTTATGTGGAACATGTAAAGATAAAGCTGTTCCAACTTGGAATAAATGTACTGGTGTTTGCACTGAACCTCTGGGATATAAAGACAGAAGAGTGCTGTTGTGCTTCCAGAAAAAGCTATACCCTAGATAGGAATGTGGTTTTGTTCATCTTGGCAGATGGCCCAGAGATCATTCTGCAGACACCTCTAAGTGGGGTACAGAAATAGCAATGCTCCTATGATTTAAGTGCTACATATAAAAGGACATGCAAAACAGAATGCAAGTTTCAACAGTAACTCACTTCAGCAAATGTCCTCAGAATGCACCTCAATTTCAAAACTCTGGCACAGTACCCAGGCTCTAAGATTTTAGCCCAACCTAGGACCAAGAATCTTAGTAAAGGTTGAGATTCAACCTTCTTGTTACCTAATGAGAACACGGCAGAAATCACAAAATTTATGAGCTTCAATTTAGCAATATTTCTATTGGCAAATAAGTTATTTGCTATTTAAAATTTATCTCCCAAAAGAGGTAAACATTATAAGAAAGTTTACTGCAAGATTAGTATAATTTATATAAAATATCTGAAACAAATATTAATCAAGAAAAATCAAGATTACAAACTGTTATGAAATGATGAAACTTCTAGATGCCTAAGAAGGTAAAAAGGGAAATATCATTTAAAACTAACTCAGTATCTTGCTACTTAAATCAACCAGGCCTTTCAGAGCACACTGTCAAATTTACTAATACTATTCATGTGAGTAGCCATCCCATTTTTCTCTAGCTACTATTTATATAAGTGAACTTTTTTCATAAAGAAAAAGAGCTGATATTCACACACACACACACACACACACACACACACTATTCTTGAGATTGCCCATCCTGATTATTACTGTACAATCGCAAGGACATTTGAAGTATTTTTATATTCCTTCTTGAAGTAATAAAAAGCTGCATGACTAGGAAGTCATGTCACAACAATAAGACTACGGCTGCACTGCAATTGTTGTCTGAAAATTATAAAACTCATCTACAAATGAGCAAAGAAAAAAACCCCATAAAACTCCAACAACTTTGTCAGGATAGCTCCAAAATGAAAGCTCAGGTAACATTTTATTATTACTATGCCATCTCAGATAACAACTCGGAGCTTGCTGGCATCTTTGTAAGAGCTAGCAGATACTGGGAACATAACAAAGTACTCAGCTGAAGTTATTTTCTCAGTGTATTGCCCAGAAATAAGATTGTCACTTGGCTTTCTTCATGGAGCAGTCTTTGTTAAAGGCCCTTCTTATCAGTACATAGTTACAGTATTATCGTATTTTTCACTATTACAAAAAAAAAAAATGTTGCAAGTAACAATCTGGACTCAGCACATTCTATAGACATATGTTACAGATTTTCAATGTGAACTGCTATCAAAGGTACAGACCTTGAACTAAATATGCACATCTGTCTTCTCTTTAGTTCAATTTACTAATTGGTAATAACGATGAAACTTCACCTTTCCCACCAACTGAAACTTATTGAACTCAATGTTTTCAACTAATGCAAGGACAGGGGAGAGTGCATATAAATTTTTTTGTTAGTGCATTTTTCAAAATACTTTAGTTTCAGGGTATGGTTGCTTTAAAGAAAAATGTTGCCAACTGTCTGTATTTCTATAAACTTTTTGTATTAAAAAGTTAGAAGGAAAGTATGGTGAACTCATATGTATATTATCACTCAGCTTCAACTAACTAATGGCCAACTCTGTTCACTCTATGTTCTTCCTGCTTCTTCAACATACAAGAAAAAACAATCTCATCCATTTTTTTGGGAACTAGCATATTGATGGACATAAAGAAGAGGTTTAAATAAGTTGATATTTTTGGCATATTTACAGCATGAATGTTAAGTTAAAACTTAAAAATGCATTTTTTTTTTCGAGACAGTATTTGTCAATTATTTCTTCCCTGAACATGGGCAAAGTCATGGAAACTTGTCAGGTATATAAATTACACAGCAGCTCAAAAACAAGAATAACTTGTTACTGAAAAATAAAATCTGGTCTTGGCCACACACCCAACCCAAAAGCTTCTTCAGTCACTAAAAGCTGCCCATCATATCTCACAATATAATTTTTGTATGGTATAAACTATGACATGCACATAAAATACTAGCCCTAAGCTGGGCATTGGTGGCACACACCTTTAATCCCAGCACTCGGGAAGCAGAGGCAGGTGGAGCTCTGTAAGGCCAGCCTGATCTCCAGAGCGAGTGCCAGGATAGGCTCCAAACCTACAGAGAAACCCTGTCTCAAAAAAAAAAAGAAAAAAAAAAAAAGAAAAAAAAATACTAGCCCTACATATTTTAGATTGACTCACCCGGACATTAATGGCAAATAATTCTTTTTTTTTTTTTTTTTTTAAGATTTTATTTATTATGAATACAGTCTATACAGTCTTCTGCCTGCAGGCCAGCAGAGGGCACCGGATCTCATTCAAGGTGGTTGTGAGCCACCATGTGTTTGCTGGGAATTGAACTCAGGACCTTTGGAAGAATAGTCAGTGCTCTTAACCGCTGAGCCATCTCTCCAGCCCCGGAAAATAATTCTTACTTTAAAATTTTTATCTCACATTTTTATCTCAAGAGAAACTGCTTACAAAAAAATGTGAACATTAAATTCTTTTGAAATTTCAGAAACTATTTATGTTGGCTAAATTTGTGAGCAAGTTTGTAGTTCTAAATTCCTGAAGGAGCATAGGAAGCTTCTTCCAAAACATAATTAGAAACTAAGTATTCGATGGACTCAAGTAATGCATAGTTATATTGAATTCTGAACACACACCTTAGTGACCCATTAGAAAATTATGGAAAAAGTCTAAATATCTATCCAAAAAGTAAGTCTAATAACATTTACCACAAACATATACACATGAAAAAGACGCTAATGAGTCAACTACACATGGTATATATAAAATATTTTATCCCAAACCTGTATAACTTAAATATAATTTGGAAAAACAAAAATAAGTGATTAGATGAATAAAATGATCAGTTCATACCTAACAGCCCAGTATCTGCATCTTCTTCATTTTTCAAATTTTCTGCATGCAATTCTGTAAATACAAAGAGGTTTAGGTAGAAGAGTAGTATTTCTTCTTGACATGAATATGTAAAGGCTCTGAAGACACTGTTCAGCTGTCAAAAGCACCCTGAAGTCAGAGACAGATTCGACTTCTGATTTCCTACCTCTCTCTCTACACACACACACACACACACACACACACACACACACACACACACCTTCAGCAAGCAAATACCTTTACAAGGTTCATAAACATGGGAAAAGTGTTTATCCCCTGGGTTGTGCTGAAGACAGTTTGTACAAAAGAAACTTAATAGCATACTAGATTTTGACTTCAGTTCCTTGTACCAGTCTGCAATGAACTTCTACTTATGGGCATATAACTTTATATTACAAAAGAAAAAAACTGTGTGCACGACAAAACTATCTGGGTTGAAGTGAAAAAATGGCCAAGGGTGTGACAGATTTGAAGCAAGGGAACTCAAACTTATTTTTTTTCTTCTTTCCTTTTTGGTTTTTTGACACAGGGATTCTCTGTAACAGCCCTTGCTGTCCTGGAACTCACTGAGATCCACCTGTCTCTACCTCCCAAGTGCTGGGGTTAAAGGTGTGTGTGTAACTCACTGAGATCTACCTGCCTCTGCTTCCCAAGTGTTGGGATTAAAGGTGTGCATGGAACTCATTGAGATCCACCTGCCTCTGCCTAGAACATCCTGGGATTAAAGGCGTGAGCCACCATCTCCCTCCTGGTGGCAGTCAAACTTTTAAGGCCCACAGTTAACAGCCGATAGTATACTGTGAAGAAGTAATCTGTCTTCTCTACAAAAGTCAATCTAACCATGGTAACTTGTTCAAGGGCAACCTGGATCCCGTTAGGGGCTGGGAGAAAATAAAGCAAAACTGGGGTTAAATAGATTTAATTTTCATTAGTCAACACTAGAGTGACTTGAAGTGTTCAATCCTTTTAATACAAGATGCTGTTCTGAGGTTTCTATTTCTCGATAAACTGGCAAAAGTCAACACTATTAGCTCTAAAGTCAAATCTCTTTCCACTATAATGAATACTAAAAACCACACAACAAATCCGAATGGGAAAAGGGCTTAAGAGTGTCTTTCGAGGCATTCATGTTTGGCCAGTATGTGGATTCCCGACACAGCAAAACAGACTCTGTCTAGCAAAAACTATACCTCGTTAAAAACACAAAATAGACAAGCTAATATGCCTATAAAAGTAGAAATTTGGGATGCGAGGAAGAAATCCTTATTCTTCAATTTCTCTTTGCTCATTTGTGAACTAGCCTTAGAACATATACAGCCTATAGTTACATGAACTTTTTCATGACCCTTTTAAAGGTAGGGATTCTGATTAAATAGCCGTGCTAATGTTTCAACTCGTGTTCAAAGCCTTTACGGCATTTCTTTAGTGTGGATTTAGTCAAATCCTTTCTAAATGGTTCTCACTATGGGGCAGGGACCTCCATCTAGGGAGAGAAGACAAAGGGAGGGAGAACGAAGAAAGGTACTGTTTCGAAGGAACGCTTTGGGGAGGAAAGTGTGAACGGGGGCGAGTGATGTACTGGCTCGTCTTTACTGTGCACAGACTCACAAGGCCTGGGCTTCAGTCAGTACCTTTAACGATCAGGTAGGCGATGGCCAGGAGGAAAGCAAGGAGGCCGGCGAAGAGCAGCGAACAGAGAATGGAAAGGACCTGGACAGACCACCGCCGAGTCTGGCTTCTGGTGGCCGCAGTCGCCGGGAAGATGCCGTTGCGCTTCTCGGGCAGGACGGGTGACCCATCCCCGACCGGCGGGAGTAGCGGGGCCCTCTTGGGCTCCCACGACGCCCCGGCTGAGAACTCCGCCCGCAAATCGCGGGCTACTTGGTCGCATCCCTCGTCTTCGTCGATTTCGCCCGCACCCCAGCCATCGCCATCCCCGAGAGTGAAGTCGGAATACACAGGCCGAGTCACCGGGCCTGGGGTGACCTGGCGGCGCCGTCGCGCGGCCACAGACCTCGCACTCTCTACGAAGGACATGGCGGGAAAAGACTGAGAGCCCCGCGCGGGTCGAGCGTCCGCCGCCGCCGCCCTACTCCAGCAACAGCCAATCAGCGGCGGCTGTCGGCGGCCCGACCAACGCTCGCGGAACTGCAGGGGCGCTGGAGCGGCGGACTGACAATTGCGGGTTCCCCTTCGGGATGCGCTGTGGAGGGGCGCGCGCCCGTGACCCCACTGCCGCACACAGCCCCAACTTCTTGGGCCCTTTCAGGTCCCGTCGGCGCGCACCGCCGGTCCCTCGTTAACAGCAGCTCCCCGCTCAGCCCCGCTGTTTCCTAACTGCCAATCGCTTCCTCCCTCCGGCGTGGAATCTCCGCCTCCACAGATTCCCCGCCCGCTACGGTGCGCGCCTCCTCCCTCGGCTCGGGCGCGCGCAGAGCTGGAGCACACCCCCCTCCCCCGCACAGGACCCCTCCCGGCGCGCGCGCGCGCGCGCGCGCACTAGGCCGATAACGCTGGGGGCCGCTTACCCCGCCCCCACCCCACCCTTGGTGGCCTCAGGTTTGTGGGGCGAACGTAGTTCGGGTGGGGGGGGTGGCGAGAGTGGCAGCGCGCCACTGCCCCACCCCCGGCGGGGTGAGGTGGTTCAAGGCCGGGAAGCTGGGTCCCGGCCGCGTCCGCCTTCCTGGGGGAAGTTGGTGGAGTTGTCCCGGCTGAGCGCTCGACGCAGAAACTTCCTCCGTCCCCCTCCCCCTCTCCATGCAGGCGACGCCGAGCGAGGCTGAGGCGGGGGGCGAATCGCCGCAGAGCTGCGCTTCCGTAGCGCGCTCTGATTGGACAGCCGGGAAGCCTGTCAGTTTATTGGCCCCGCTGATCCCGCCCCGTAGCTCAGGGCAGCCTTTACCCTTTGGCCCCAGCGGGCGCCAGCCACTCAGATCGCTTCTTGTTGGTATGTGTAGCGGCAGTGGCCGCCGACGGAGCAGTCTGAGCCCGACGATGAGGCCGGGGACTGGAGCCGAGCGTGGAGGCCTCATGGTGAGTGAAATGGAGAGCCAACCTCCCTCGCGGGGTCCCGGGGACGGGGAGCGGAGATTGTCCGGCTCAAACCTGTGCTCCAGTTCTTGGGTCTCTGCTGACGGCTTCCTGAGGAGACGGCCCTCGGTAAGGGATCGGCTGGGTAGGGAAAAGCGGCACAATGAAAAACCGAGTCAGAGAAACAGGAAGCTTTCTCCAAAAGGAGAAGAGTGTACCAGGAAGAGCTCCAGATGGTGGGCTGCGTCCCAAGGGAGAGGGATGGAGGGCGGGAATGCACAAAGACGGATGTGGGACCTTGGACGTTCCAGCGGTCTTGGCCTAGACAGAGATACCTTAGGAAGGTGCTGGGCCCCGGGCGCGCTGTGCATCCGAGAGCCCTAGGCCTCTTTTATAGTGGGGAACCGTAAGTCTGCAGGACTTCATAGAGAAGCTGCCATAGTTTGTTTTCTCCGGAGAGTGGTGGCGGTGGGTTTGTTTGCAGGGGTGGGGATTCTGTTGGGAGAATTGGCAGCAGATACTTAGTTTCAGGCCAGGAACAATGAACATATATATATGTGTATGTACACGTATAGATATGTAATATTTTAAGTTCTCTTAAACGGGTCAATTTGTTATTTGCATTTAGTTTCTGGGACAGAATGACAGTCTGATACTTTAACTATATTAGAATATTTGACTTAGGAACTAGTATATTTGTTTCTTAATGAAGTACTCTTGGGTACCCACATTCTGTTTTATGACAAAACCTCATCCAAATTAATGTATTTTTAAGTAACATAAGCTGGTTATATGTATAAAGGGGACAAAGTTGTGTTCACAGTAACAATTTTTAAGTTGGAATTCAATACATAGCCACCAAGTGTAGACAGTCATTTAGCAGTTGATTAAATCACCGGGGAGGGTGCTGTAATCCTATAATGGATTTAACTTTTCCCTGTTTTGTTAATTTTCAGGCTCTTTAAAATAATCACTAGTGTATTTTAAGGTTACTATTGGTATATGCTAGTCTAATAATTTAATCACACTTTGAAATAATATTGTGCCTTACAGGTTGATTTTTTTTTTTTAAGTCACATTTTTAAGAAACAATCCTGTGTCTTCCTCACTTTTCATTTTTCATTGTTTTTCAGATGGGGCATCCTGGCATGCATTATGCACCAATGGGAATGCACCCTATGGGTCAGAGAGCAAACATGCCTCCTGTACCTCATGGAATGATGCCACAGATGATGCCCCCTATGGGAGGGCCTCCAATGGGACAAGTAAGAATATGTTTTGTACTTTGTTTATTTTTGTTTTATTGTGTCCAGATTTTTAAATGTAGGCCAGTGCTGTACTTCTAGCTGTTTAAGGGTTAGTTTATATCCATATGTTTTCAAACAAGACAAAATGTTGATCATGACTGTAACCAAATTTTGAATATAGTAAGACTTTTATAAAAAATTTACTCATTTCCTCAACAAAATTAATATTTAAAGTGTCTTTAAGCTGGGCGTAGTGGCACACACCTCTAATTCCAGCACTCAGGAGGCAGAGGGAGATATCTGAATTCCTGACCAGCATAGTCTACAGTGGAAGTTCCAGGGCAGCCAAGATGACACAGAAACACTATCTCAAAAAAAGTCTTTAAAGTGACATTATACATCTAGGCTCTTTAACTTAGTGACTTTTTCCAGGCATGTTGATTGTTAATGATTGAGGGGTAATATATAATATATGTATGTATGTATGTATGTATGTGTATATACACGTATATATATTATATATATATATATATATATTACTGTGTAAATGCTTAGTAGCATCAGAAAAATAGTAATTACTTGGGATTTTCATTTAGAATGAATTTTGTTCTTGGAATATCTTCCTCTTGTTGGGTGTGGAGGGATTTTATGCTCTATTACTAATTCTTCCCTGGACAGTGCCAAATAGGTAGCTCATTTCCTACTTAATCTTTAAAACGATTATTGCTTCCACACTCCTACTTGTGAGTTGCCCCTTGCATCTCTAACACAAACTGTAAATGGACATTTTGTGGAAGTGATGTGGATGAAAAGATTTTAGCTGACTCTGATTCTGGTAGGCAAAATTTCTATTTGTAAGTTAGAAGTGTTCAAGAAAGGCAAGAGCTTCAGTTTCATGAACAGTTGTGTCCTATGGAAGGTTTTATAATACAGAGATCCTTGGGCGGGTTGGGTTATTCCATTTGAATGTCTTAGTAAGTCATGAAAACCGGGTAACAAAATAATTTTGAAAACCAGTTGTATGTTTTCTTTTGCTAATGAGTGCTGTTGACTTTGATAATGGCTTAAGCAATGAAGACTAAAGTTATTGGTGAAATTGCAGTGGAAACAGGAGCTTGTCGTGTTTCTCTTCTTTTACTTTAAGAGTAGAATGGCTTGAGTGGTTTTCTTTTATATTTGGAATACAGCCCTTAATTTTGTATAAATTTTTTTTTCAAAGGCACCAGACTGAAAAGATTCTGCCTACAGGAGTTCCTTATATAAAAGATTCTTTTGCTCTGTTACTCTAGAATAACAGTACTTTAAGCTCCCTAGGAGATGCAGAGACAACTCTAATTCCCCTTCTGTACCTTTCATCTCAAAGCAGCACAAAGCCCTTCTTGTTTTCTTGGTAGAGCTGCTCTAACTAGATAATGAGCTTTAAAAAAAATATTTATTCTTTAAATGCTCTGGTTCTTATTTAAAATTAGTTTCTTTCCACAGAAAGATAAAATAAAACAATTTGCTACTGCCAGATGCTTCTCTCTTTTCTGGGGCCTTCTGTTTCCATTGGGCCAGTCAAGGTAAGTTTTGCAAGGGGTTGACCTGCTTACCCTTGCTGTAATGGTGCTGTTGCACTAGCAAACCCGAGATACCAGCTAGTCATTTTCAGAACAAGGCAGATTTTATTTTTGAAGTAATTGGCATAAGCTGGTCACAGTTTGTTTTATGGCCCCTTCTCTTTAGCTGTGCCAGTGACTGCCTTCCTAATAAGTTTACTTGCTACTCATATACTTCAGATATTCTGAATTTTGCTTCATGGTTTTCTACTACTTTTTTTTTTCTGGTCTAATATGTTTATGCACCTTTAAGTATACCTGACTATTTAAATGTTTAGAATTCTTTCTCCCTCTGTTGGTCCCTTGAGGATTATGAATGAATACTTTAGGGTACTAGCTCTGAAAGTCTCAAGGAATAGTCATTGTTTTCTCAAGATCATTTTCTAGTACCTGCCCCCGTCCTACCTAACAAATATGGGCCCTAACATTTGATAAAACTAGTTAACCTTTTTTCAGCTTTATGAAACTGGGAAAGCATGATAAGCTGAATCCTTAAGGACTCTAGGGTTCTTTCTTAAAGCTCTGTGAACTTTCTCTTAAAGGTGAACCAATCATTTTCCTACATTTCCTGTTAGCATGTGCTCAGAATTATTAATAAACAGTAATTGTAATGAAGATAATTGAGGTGCCTGTATCATTCATGGCAGTGGATATTTGTTTTTGCCATCCATCTTTTTAAAAGTTTATTAACTTTTTAGATTTTGGGACTGAAAACTATATAATCTTCCGCGTTCATTGTTTCAACTAACTGTAGTACGTGAAAAATAAATTATATTTTTCTAGAATACAGACTTTGCCTTGTTGTATTCCCTATTCAACACATGAAAAACAACTGTATATTTACCTATGTATAGAGCATGTATTAGGTATTATAAGTAATCTAGAGATGATTTAAATTACATAGGATGTCCATAGGTTATATGCATATATTATGACATTTTGTTATATTACCATCTGGATTTTGACGTGTACCAAGGTCCTGGAACAGATCAGACTTTTGTCAGGTATCTGCTATGTTGACCATGTCTAAGTTATCTTGCTTAGACCAGCTGAAGACTAAAATAGGAAGCAGTCTGCACTTGCTGAATGACTGTTGTCTTTGAAATGTTATTGAATATGACAAGAAATTTCAGTGCTTGTTTATAAAACAACATGAAGACTAGACAGTATTGATCCAGGGTAAACTGCAGCTAGTCACTTCAAGAAGTGATATGTTCAGGGCTTTCTCCCCTCAGTCTATAAGATAAACTAGAATTTCATTTTCTCCAGTTCAGACTGAGTCTATTAATAAATACCTAGAAATAGCAAATGTAACTTAATCATAATATCTTTCAAATTTATCTCAGTTACCTATAATGTAGATTAAAGAATCTCCTGATGCACCCAACTTTTTGGGAAAGTCATCCTTGTCAATTACAGAATTAGATTACATTGCTGGAAGGGACCTAACTAATGAATAAACTTTAGTTTATTTAAGTTTTTGGAGGGGGGGGTTCTCTTTTTTTTTTTTTTAAGAATTTACTGAATTTTTTTCTGCTTAGTAACAAATACTTTCCAGCAGAAATTTCTGTCAAAATATGATCATGTATAAGGCTGTCTTCCTCCATATCCATTCAGAATGAAACATGTTTTGACTTCAAAGTGTTTTCTTGTCCTTTTTCTTTTTTCTCTTGTCCCTTTTCTTTTTTCCTTTTGTATGTGCTTTCTAGTCACCAAGAACATTAAATTCTGCTATCTTTATAGGCTGAGTTTTGCCTTTGCCCAACAAGAGTCCTCTTAGCTGACTCACTCTTCCTTGGGTGTTTATTTTTCTCCTCTTTTATGAAAAGAATAAAATTAAGTCTTGAGCTTCCTTCCTTGTGGTATCAACTTTCTCGGATTGATACAGAAATAAAATTCCTTCGAATTAATTGTTTAGGTTGTGGTGTGAATTTTTGATAGTATATCAGTGAGTAATTACATTTTACAAATGAATTTGATTTTATTTTAATGCTGAGAAAGACAGACTAGACTAACAAATCTGTAACAGCACAGGTTGTTCCATTCCCATCCCTGGGATACTCAACTGTTTTTGAGCTGGTTTGCTTACTTCATGGCTGCTATCTCCTATCAAAAAATATAAAGTAAAATGCATTTCTTTGCTCAGTAGTCTCCAGTGTTTTTCTGTATCTGTGACCTAATAAGTTAAATCCCACAGCTTAAATTTGAAAAATCTTCTGTAATACATACCAAAGCAACGAGTGATGCATGTTTTTGTGCTAATCTTTTCATGGTGCCTTAAATGATTGATTATATTAGCTCTTGACTTTAAGCTTATGCTGCTGTCTTTGCCCTCTTGCTTTCAAGATCACTGTCACCATGACATCTTTGCTTGCCTAAATTATTTCCTCAGAAATAATTTTGCACAATGTTTACTTCCTAAGTTATTTAACACCTATTTGATATGCTTGGAGTTTTTACTATTTTATTTTGGTACTTAGTAACATTTTCCGCCTTTATTTTTTTTTTCCTTAGTGTTTTGTGATTTGCTATTTTCCTAACAAGTAATAGATTATAAACTCTTGCAGAGCAAGAACCAAGTTACTCTTGTTAATAATTCTGTAGGTGCTGGGCACAGTTCTTGGTGCATTGTAGATGCTCAGTAATACTTGTTGAATGAATGAAACAAATAGATACTATTTCCTACAATGTAAGCTAGAAAGTAACTGATCCATATGTGCCTAGAGGTTACTGTGACTTCACATTGTCCGTGTGTTTAGTATCTGAATCATTATTGCTGTTTCATTTAGCAAAAACAGATGAAATGAAGTAAATAAGGGATTTCCCCCCCACCTAATGTTGAGTAAAGAAACCTAAATATTTCACTTAATGATAGGCACATGTATTTCTAGCTGTGTCATGTCATTGAGAATAGAATCTTGACATATACATCTTTATAACATAAAAGGTGATTTGTAATAGAAGTTTCCAGAGATAGCCAGTGTGTTAGTATATTAAATTTACCTTACTGATGAATTACTTGTTTTTATTTTTTATATTAGCCAGTCCATAAAAAGGCACACAAATTCTTGAATCTAGGTCATTTCTGTGCATTTATATTTCTGAAGCAAATACATTTCTTTATAAAGAATATTAGCCTAGAACAAATATTGTCTTCACTTTTATACTGTGGTTAGATTTTGACAGTTTTTAACTAAGGCTACAGATGTACTTATTTCAGATGATAACTTACTTAAATATGAAATCATTTTAAACTTGATAGAGTAGTATTTTTAAAGTGTTTAATATATGGAGTGATCTAAGAAGACTATCTCAGAAACCATGAATCTCTCTCTCTCTTTGAGATGTACAAAATACTGTTATTGGGAAGTCTTGAAGGAACCTTTTAAAACAGATGGTGTTTATCTTCATCACCACCTTTCCCTAGGAGCATCTTATTCATAAGAAATACTAACATGTAATAAACATTCTATAATACACGTGTGTACTAGAGGATCTCTCCCCGCCCCATTTTCTTAGTGTTTACCTGGGAAAATGGACCTGTTTTGAAGGTTTATAAGTAAGAAGGATAGATTGTGTTCTCTTGTTGAGCTTGTTTATTTGCTTATCTTACACCTTCATGTTTCTTTTTGTCAGACATCTACGTCCCTTATGAACATTCTTAGTATAAATGTGCAATGTGCAGCTTGCTCGTAAAAGCCTCCCATCATGTGTGGAGTGGCTGGCAATACTGAGTGTGGGAGTATTTCTGGGCACTTGCAAATGTTATAGATGTGAGGGGTTTTTTGTGTTTTTTTTTTTTTTTTCTTTCCTTCTCTAGTTAACTTAGCATCTGTTACTTTTCATCTATTTTAAGCAATGGTTAATTCTAATTAGCAGTTAATAAACATATGATTATTTACATGGGCTTAAATCCATTTTTTTCTTAGTGTGCTCAAAGTGGAAACTGACTTCTCTAAGTGGGTTTGGTGCTCTGTATTTAGATATACAAATACTTTGTATTATAGTTTCCTATATTATTCAGTGCAATAATGGCCTAGTGACATAGCTGTCTTGTGATCATAGCAAAAAATCTTGCCCATATGTTTATGGTAATGTACCAGTCATATTAAAAACTATCTCACACAAGTCATGTATAATGCATAATACCTGAGTTAGTAATGATACTAATAGATTATTGCTGATTTGTGTACTAATAGACTATATTGCTGATTTATTTGTTTACTATGCTATTTTTATGGGTTTACAATGTACTTCACTTACAGAAACAAATTCGCTGTAATAAAATAGTGTCATGTTACATCTAGTTTACTAGACCTCTTGATAAATCAAAAGGTTACATTCAGTGATTGATCTGTATCATCTAGGGTTGTGTATGTACACCTTGCATAATAACAAAATCATGTGTTGTAGTTATCAGTGAGTATGTCTCTGCATGCTGTATTTAATGTTGTAAATTAACCTTTTCATTACTAACAAAGTATAAAGACTTAGATGTAACATTGAATCTAGCTTGAAAAAACATGAAAAGGGGATATAATAATAGTCATATGTCCCAAAGGTTTTAGATGATGTTTTTGGTATAAAATTTTTAAAGCCCTTAATTTTATAAAACTTGAAGAAGCAGTATTTTATGTGTTTCTCTCACTGAATTTAGAACTTTTTTTAAAGAAAGATTTAGTGGTGCTCATTTTCATTCAACTGCATTTCCAAATTTATGTTGCCTGTTGTAAAGGATTATAATTCTGTATAAGCTTTGAAAAATTCATATACCTTACTGAACTTAATCCCCTTTTCTGAAAATTGAGTTGGCTGTATTAGTTTAGGTTATATTTGGTAACTGGATTGTCTTCAGAGTTGTACACTAACATTGCAGAGCTAGCATTAAGTTTGATACTAAAGCTGGGATTGACTTCTTACTACATGTATTATTGATTTCTATTGAAGGTAAAAAGTTTTTGCTGTTCATGAGATACCTTTAATGAAGAAAACAAAACACAGCAACAACAAACACCTGAGAAATAAACAAGGAATGACTGAGGGAAAGGGTTACATAGAAGGTTCTTATATTGTAAAAGGTTAAAAACAGTGGTAATAAAATACTGTTGGTTGATCTTTCATGTTTTCAGGTGCTGCACATAGATTCATCCATTGATCATTCAAAAATAAATATGTCTATACTGAATATGTTCAGACATTTTTGCAATATAAAAACTGTAGCATTTGGTAGTTATTAGGTAATATAAGAATTCCAAATATTTAGAATTTACCAGGATTATGCATAGATTATATATAAATATGTTGCCATTTTATATGAGATAAACATTTGGAGAATTTTGTTACCCTTTAGGTGGTACTAGAACCATGAGTACTGTGAGACAACTAATTCTAGTAGCCATTATATCTTTGGTTGAGCAATATTTTTAATTGCTTTACATTCATTTTTGGATTTGATTGCTTGCAATAAGTACTATCAGGTAATATTTTGCTGTTGATGAGAAATTGAGATCTAGAGAGGTCAATATCATAGCAGTCCCAAGTTCCCAAAGCCTGTTAAGTTAGGCTAGGATAGAAATTCTGCTAGTCTGATTTATTAGCTGTGCTGGGCTGCATCTCTATATAAAATCCAAAGATACAATTGAGTTAACCTCCTCAGAGCATGAAGGGTGGCTATAAAGTGCTCCTGTTATTGGGTATGTATGTTCCAAGATTTCCTGTGGATTCCTGAAACTGAACTATATACATTTGTTTACTGTTTTTTTTTGTTTTGTTTTGTTTTTCTTAAATTCCCTGCTGTGTTAAAATATATTACTAGAGTTTTTCTGTCCTTAGAAATTTTGGGTCCTGATAACTCCTTTGCATTCTCACTGTACTGGTTTGGGAGCATTACTAAGTAAAGTGAGAGTTACTTGAAGTTGTGCACACACAATGTGGCTAAAGTTTTCATGTAATATTTTCAGACCTACATTGACAATCAGTTACTGAATATGGGATGTGAAACACAGATAAGAGGTAGAAGGGATTACTTACTTTAGAATTTCTAAATTCTGTAGGTTTTATTTGGCAAACTAAAGCAGGCACAGGGAGTGGTCTTAGCAAATGTTTTCTAACAAATTATAAAAATACTGTTTACCTTATATATAGATACTTAACAAAATATATTGATTTCATATTACTGTTGTATTCTTTAATTTGTTTTTTGTTATTTTGAGATAAGGATATCTGATCCCTTGTGCCTGGACTTACAGATGATTGTGAGCCTCCATGTAGGTGCTGGGAATTAAACAAGGGTTCTAGAAGAGCATTCAGTGCTCTTAACTGCTAAGCCATCTCTCCAGCCCCTTGTTCAACTTCTGTAGCATCCATTCTACTTTTATTACTGTTATTTTTTATTTTTAAAGTACACAAAGTGGTAAATAAAACACGCATTTATACCTAACATTAGAAATTATTTGGGATGGTAAGAATAATTAAATGGGTTGTGTGGTAGGCATTTGTTTTTACTCATTGATTTATTGTCCTCAAAATTTTGCTTCTTCTAAATGTCTACCCAGTACTGGGCACTGAATACAAGTCCTCATGCATAACAGACAAGTGCTCTACTATTGGTCTTATATCTGCAGTTGTATTATAATTATTTTTAGGCAAGATCTTGTTGGGTAGATTGGTCCATTACTGATTTATGAACTTTTGGTTTTTCTTCCTTGGCTAGTAGGGACTTATTAAAAGGATTATCCACAATACCTTGTCTGAATACATCCTGATAACTGGCTTTAAAACTGCCCCTACTCAAGCTAGCTGGGCGGTGGTGGAGAATGCCTTTAATCCCAGCACTCAGTAGGCAGAGGCAGGTGGATCTCTAGCCTGGTCTACAGAGTGAGTTCCAGGACAGGCTCTAAAATCTACACAGAGAAACCCTGTCTTGAAAAACCAAAAAAAAAAAAAGAAAAAAAAAAAAAGAAAAAGAAAAAAAGGACAAAAACATACAAACAAACCCTTCTCTTTAAAAGCATTGGCTCTTACTCCTTGGTGTTTGCTTTTCCCCAAACCCTCTGTCTCTGGTTTTAATATCTAGAAGTTTTATTTATTATATAGTACTTTATATATTGGCCAAAATAGTATTAATGGGAAAAGTAACACATTTTGATTTTATAGTACATTTCACATTAAAATAATATGAATGGCCATTTGTGCTTAGAAAATAATGTGTTTCATGAAATCGTTGTGGCACTATCATAGCAACTAAGATAAGAATTTTTCCTTTTTAGCAAACATTTCATTGAAATTAAAGGTTTATTAACAATGGTGGGTGACTCCAAATAGGAAATCTAAAAGACTATACAGTTAGAGCTGGCTAAACCCTCCATGTGATGAAAGAAACTTTAACTTAATATGCTAAAGACAATGAAGAAACTTGGCTGTCTCAGTTTTGGTTTTTGAAGAGAAGATAAACCAATACTAAGGTTTTAAAATACAGGCCACTGTTCTTTAAGTTTTCAGCCTAGGTTACTTTGATTAACACTGTGATGTTAAAACAGCCAAGGGGATATATAATAGATATTTCATTAGTCTCAAATTGGGGTGCTTTCAAGAAACTAGTATAGCTGAATCCAACTCCTTGAATTTAACTTCAGAGACAGCAAATGTAAAAATGTATCTCTATGTTCTGTTTAAAATTATAGAAACAGCAATCATTGCAAGATCTTCTAATAATGGAGGCTTAAGAAAATAGGTCTTTCTATCATGCTCAAAACTCTTGAGAGGTCTACATAGAGCAAATTTTTATAGTAGTTTTATATGAAATACAGTATCTTGAATATTGATCTTTAGTTTCATACATCATCAGTTTTATTTTTAGAATTTAGTTACATAAAATTTTAAAAGCTCACGGGTAACCTTGTCAGGTAAAACAAGTGTAACTAGGCTCTGCCTGCCAGGACTTTCTGAAAATGCTGAAGAAAACTGTAGCTCTGTATTTCCTATCTCATTTTCTAACAGTAACTGAAATCCACACTCATGAACAATTTCAAAGTGTTTTAAAATGTAAAAAATCGGAAAGACAGTGAAAGAAACAACTCTTGTCAAAGTCTTTGTTTTTTATTTATATGATTTGAATATTTGCTGTCTCTTTGGTCTGACTGAAATTTTGCACCTCTATTATGGGAATTTTGTGGCTTTGTTGTTTGTTTGTTTTTTTCTTAATGCGATTTTTCTAAGTTATATACTCAATAATTCAACTGAAGTTATAGTAGTCTACTCAGTCTATTGATACTATGAATGGTTTCATAAGTTAATGCAGATTTTTCTTATTCTACAATTTTACTTTTTAAAGTACTTTTTGTTCCTCAGGAGAAACTAATTACTTTTATGTTTTTAAACTTCAACTTCACAAATTATCTTTGGATTCTAGTTTGGAATGTAGTACCAGGTAGATAGATAGATAGATAGGTAGGTAGGTATGTCATTTTAGATTTTCCTACTGTGTTTTTGAAGTGCTTTCTCATGACAAGTCACCTGTTCAATTTACTGTTGTTTTCTAAAGCACAGGTGTGCCATGAATCTCTGAAGGGTAGATGGTTTTGGAAGCAAGCATAATTCTTCCTTGTTTGCTGTTGCTTTTTTCCTAAGATGTATGCTATTTCTTTAATCTCCTAGTTAGGTTTTGGAGGTGTTCCTGCTTTTCAAATTCTGTGCTTTTTATGAAAATATTGTTTTGACCTTATGTTTCCAAGTGGTCCACCACATCCTTCTAATCAAAATTTTTGTCCAGTATTTTAAATAATTTTAGCTCTTTTTAAAAATGAGTTAACTCCATGAAAGTCTACAGGTGTTACAGCCTGTTTTACCTTGAGTTTTAACAAGTAATAAAACTGCACATGGAACCTGGCAGTGGTGGCCCACACCTTTAATCCCAGCACTCTGGAGGCAGTGACAGTTGGATCTCTGTGAGTTTGAGGTCAGCCTGTCTACAGAGTGCGTTCCAAGACAGCCTTCAAAGCTGGACAGGCTCCAAATCTACAGAGAAACCCTGTCTCGAAAAACAAACAAAAAAACCTGCACATATATAATTCTGCCTAATTTTATATTTTCATATTGACCAATGTACTTACATTTTCTTTTCCTGTTTTTTAACTTACTAGTTTATTTAGTTTGAAACTTGAATAACCAGTTTCCTTGTCCAGTGCCTGTGGTTATTACAATTTTTGTTACCCAACAAGTTTCTTAGTTAACTTTTGATACTCTTAATATATTAAAGTCAGAATTCTAATATGGGTCTACATATTTTATGTAATATAGATGAATATTGGATCAAATCCTTTAGAAAATCTGCTTAGTATATATTCAGATTTTAATTGCAATCATTAGTAGACTAAATTAAATTCTCAAACTAGTATGTTCAGTTATTTATGTAATTTTTTATATATAACTTACGATTAAAGGGGTTTTATTTATATATATTTTAAGTCAGTGTTTAGATTTTAAGCATCACAGATCTAAGATTGTGAAAAGGGCTGTATTACTATAAAGTTTATTCAGTACAGATTAAGAATAAAAAGTGAAAATACTGAAAATTTTTGTCTTAAATTCTCTTGTTCCAAAGAAAGAAGAAACAATGTTCAATTAAAAATAAAAGGAAACAAATAGTCTCGTTTACGTTAGACTAGTATAGTCTGTTCTTCTGAATTTATTTAATTAAAATATTTTTTACCATAGAAATGAGTTGTGGCGTAAGTATTGGAACAGGATCATTATAGAATACTTCATTCATTCAACAAGCACTTACTAAGCATATTATTCATATAAAACAGTAGCATAGTTGTGGTTTGTATTCTCAAATTATATCTACAGTCCTATCAAGTTTCTTGCTCTTTCATGCTGACCATTTTTTTTAACTTTTATTTTAGATGCCTGGAATGATGTCTTCAGTAATGTCAGGGATGATGATGTCTCATATGTCTCAGGCTTCCATGCAACCTTCCTTACCGGTTGGTAATCTTGTGAAAATAATGTTGAGTTTTGATTGCTTTCATATATATGAATACTGTGTACTTTATAGGCCACCCCAAAACTAAAATGTAACATGAAAATCGTAATTGAGCATTACATTGCAACATACATACATGTTCAGTGATTAAATTAATTCTATAGTTAGTAAACAAGGCATTTAAACAGGTTGCTAGAGAAAACCAGTGTGGTAGTATTGCAATATTTTCAAAGCTGACATTTATTAAATGCTAGTAAAAATTGATATTCAGCTTAAAATGAGAAGACTTAATTTGAAATCCTCATTTTATTGAAACCTTACCTATTGCAAATTAACCTAGAATGTTTTTGAATAGACTTACTGTCATACTTAGGTAGTAGTTGGGTGATATATAAATAACTATGATATTAATGTTAAAGTGTGTTTATTTTTCCTGAGAGTGTTGGTTTTAATCAACGGGTATGACATACTTTGGAATAGTAAGATTTTAGTGTTTTAATCAAACTAGTATATTTACTAATGTTTGCATTTACTACACTACAAAAATACCCTGTGGAGTCCGAGGCCCTATTTCTAATATATTAGTATTGGTAAGTTTTGTTGATTAATTAATAAGACTTGGTTTTCAGTGCTTTGTAGATTTTTGGAATTGACAGGAAAGGGTTGTAATTCTGCATACAGTTGATAACCATATCTTAATAATATCTTAAAATGCTAAAGTTACATCAACTTGATTGATCTCTTGAAATGTATAGCAATCCTGAGAATTGAAACCTCTAGAAATTTTACAGTTGTTGAGCTTATAGATTATACACGGAACTGATTCATTGTGCCTTTTTACTCTAAAATGTAGTTTAAATGATTTAAATGGTAGTAATTTAATTTCTCTTTTTGCAGCCTGGAGTAAATAGTATGGATGTAGCAGCAGGTATGTCTACAGTGTATGGTGAGCTTCATTATAACAAGGAATGAAATTGGTTATCTGGGGCTGAAGAGAGGGTTCAGTAGTTAAGAGCACTTGCTATTTTTTCAGAGGACCTGGCATCCATTCCCCATTCTCACATAGTTAACAGCCTTTTGTAATTCCAGTTCCACAGGGATCTGATGCCTTCTTCTGGCCTCCTCCAGCATCAGGCATGCATGTGCTGTACATACATATATTCTGACAAACCACTCATGCACATAAAATTGATAGTTTTTTTAAACTGATCTTTATGATTGGTTAATATTTTCTCAAAATCTGACAAGAGACAGCATTATAATTGCTCTTTTTGGTTTTCCAGACAGGGTTTCTTTGTGGCTTTGGAGGCTATCCTGGAACTAGCTCTTGTAGACCAGGCTGGTCTCGAACTCACAGAGATATTCCTGCCTCTGCCTCCCAAGTGCTGGTATTAAGGGCATGAGCCACCACTGCCTGGCTATAATTGTATTCTTAAATCAGATTTATTATGCACAAAGTCTTTGGTTATCATAATTTTTTATATTTTGCAATTATTATTAAATACTTAGAATTTATATTGAAACATTTGATCTGAATTTCAGTGTTTAACAATCTGTCAACATTACATAGTTAGGGCTCAGAGAATATTTGCTCTACTCTACTGAGTCCATATTTCGACTTAGGGAACATGGGAAGAGATAGTAGCTCCACTTGTTAGATGTAAAGTATCTTCTTTTCATGGACTTCTGGGCTACTTCAAGTCCAACACTTTAACCACTCGACCATTGCTGCTACCTTCTGGGCTACTTCACAGTCATTTTTGTTGTTACCCCTTAGTCTTTGTAGTCAACTTCCTTTTCAAATGTTTTGGTTCTATTGTTGATACTCATAGCCAATTGAATGCTTTCCATATATGTGAACCTTTGTTTTGTTTTTGTCTTTGGTTTCTCTTTTATTTAAAATTTTAAGTTGACTAGTTTCTAAAGTTAGACATTATTTATGAGTTTTGTCACTGACAAATACCTGAAAATCCCTTACATTATAAAAGGTTTCATGTGTGTGTGTGTGTGTGTGTACACACATATATATATATATATATGTATGTATGTATGTATGTACCATATATATATATGGTAGTGTATAACACTAACAAAACTTTGTGCAATGGTGGAAATGTTCTGTAATGTAACCTATACTTACTGTCATACAGTTTCTACTAGCTACATATAGTTAAGTTGAGTATGAAATGTGGCTAATACAATTGAGGAACCACTTTTATAAAAAAATTATTTATAATTTAAATTTTAAGCAGAAGTGTGTTGTCTCAAGGGTACTGTGATACAAATAGCACATGCATAGGATCAAAGTAAATGAGTTTGCAGAAATTAGGGAATAGAGGAATTATTGTACTTTAGTAGCATATATAAGAAAGAAAGGAATTTTAGTGAGATTGACAGAATACCCAGAAAGCAAGATGAATGTTTCTCATTTTGGCAGCTGGCAGTTAACTTTGGAGATTGAAACTGCTTTATGCTATTGGTGTTTTGTCTGTGAAATGGTAAGCAAGTAAATAGGTAATATGGGACTGCTCAATAAGCTTAATAAGACTAGAAAGAAAGAAATAATAATAAATATTGGAACTGCTAAGGAACACTTAACTTACTGTAAATATTTTGTCTTTTAGGTGCAGCATCTGGTGCAGTAAGTACTGTTTAAACCCATTACTTGCTTTCTTATATTTTGTTTTTTAACATGCTGCATTGATCCTTGTTTTCTAAAGATTATGTGCTAAACCCGTCCTTAGTTTTCCATGCCAATGTTGAAGCTTTATTTTAAAATCTAATTTTGATGATAGTTAGGAATGATTTTTTTCTACTTTATTTAACTGTTTCAAAATACCAAGGCCTTTTAGAAAGAAAACATGTTTTTGGCTTTCCAATTGACTATGGTGGAACATCCAGATTTTCATAAAGACCCTTATGGGGAGGAGCATCACACTTGAGGTCAAACCTTCAGATGCTATAGAAAATGAAAAAACCAAGATCCAGTTTTTCCTGATTAGCAAACATTCAAAAGGAGTCTCCCTTTCATCCTGTGTTGAGACTTGAGGATTGTGCCAAGAAAAGGAAGAAGTCTCCCAGCATTCCCAAAAGGACTAAGCAGAAGAGAAAGGTGAAGTGACCATGCTGGAATTCTGTAAGGTGGAAGAAAATGCAAAAAGAGTTGCCCTTGTTAAGAGTGTCCTGAAGAATTCGATGCTGGAGATGTCATGCTCAGTCACTTTCACAGACATTACTGTGGCAAGTGTAGTCTAACTTAACCTCTTCAACAAACCAGAAGACAAGGAGTTGTACATGAGTTAATAAAAGATAGGAATTGGGGCCTGTGGGGACACTAATATAGTAAATATTAGTAACTTCTTGCTTTATCTTGTGAAGAAAGCTTTCCACTGTTAAGAGAATTTGACTTACACACTAATAATTTAAACTTTTTTTATAGTAAACAGATAATTAAAACTTCCTTCTTAAAATACTAGTTTGGACAAAATCAAGAAAATATAGGATAATGGGTATAGCTGAGAAGTGGGATAGCAAATTCTAGTTTAGTATTTTGAAGAACCTCATATTTCTGAAGTGTCTATACTAATTTTCATTCCCAGCAACAGTGTATGAGAGTTCCCATTTCCCATACAACCTTGACAATAGTTGTAGTTTATTTTTTTCATTTCTTAATAATTCCAATTGTGACTGCCAGGAGTTAGAACTTCTTTGCATTTCCCTCTTAGCTAAGGATATTGAGTTATTCTCATATATTTATGGGTCTTTTGTACTTCTTAAGTATTGCTTGCTTTCTGAGTGTGGTGGTACATGCATTTAATCTAAGCACCTAGCAGGCCAAGGCAGGTGGACTCTGTGGTGGAAGCTAGCCTGATCTACATAGCAAGTTCTGGCATAGCCAGTACTACACAGAAAGACCTGTTTTTACAAAAAGCAACAGAAATGTCTGCTCAGTTCATGTGTTCACTTATTGATGGTACCATTCTTTTGGTGTTTAATTTTGAGTTCTTTATGTATTCTAGATCCCTGCCTGCCTCTGCCTCCTGAGTGCTGGGACTAAAGGTGTACACCACCACACTCCCCTCCCTCAGCAGAATTAGAATTAGGAAATGGCTTGAACGCAATCCCCACCATAATCTGAAAAACTTCAAAATTCTTCAAAGAATTCTACAATTCATAGAATACCAAAGAAATCTTCAACAATACCAGCACTCTGGAGTTAGAAGAAGGCAATCTCTTGAGTACCAGGACAGCCTGGTCTACAAAGCTAGTTCCAGGACAGATTCCAACCCTATCTTGAAAAAAATTCAAAAACAAACAAACAAAAATTTAAAAGCCCGGCAGTGGTAGCACATGCCTTTAATCCCAGGATTGGGAGGCAGAGGCAGGTGGATCTCTGTGAGTTCGAGACCAGCCTAGTCAACGAGCTATTTCCAGGACAGGCTCCAAAGCTACACAGGGAAACCTTGTCTCGAATAAACCAAAAACAAAACAGCAAATTCTGCTGAATGAGGAATCTAGGTCTTTCTGTCTTTAATATCTACTGCTTCTTCAGTGTTACACAGTTTTCATTGTAACGGTATTTCACTTACTTAATTGGATTCCTATTTTATTTTGAGGCTATGGTTTATAGGATTGTTTTCCTAAATTATTTCTCACTTGTGCTCACTGTATATGCAAAATTACTATGTACTGCTTAGTATATATAAAAGCTACTAAGATTTGCATATTCATTTTGCACTCTGCTGAAAATGTTTGTTGTGTCTAAGTTTTCTGGTGGAATCTTTGGAATCATTTAAATATAGGGTTGTTTTCAAATAGGGATTATTTGATATTGTTTCTTTATTGTACTTGTTTTAGCTTACTCTACTACTAAGAATCCAAGCATTTTATTGAATAAAGGTGGAAAAATTTGACACCTTTTTTAGAAGAAATACTTTGAGATTTTCTTTTTATTGAACACAGGCTTTATATTTGCCATATATACATTGTGTTTATGTTGAGGTATGGTCCTTTTTTCCACATTTCTTCAGGGTAGGATTGTTTTCCTCTCTCACCCTCCCCATCTTCCTTACTTCCTCCCTCCCTCCGTTTGTTTGTTTTGCTTTTTAGAGACGGGGTCTAGAATTCTTTGCAGCCCAAACTGCTCTTGAGCTCTCTCTCTCATCCTGACTCTACATCCCAAATGTTGGTGTTCCATGGGAACATCATGGTACTTAGGTTATGTAGGACTGGGGAAGCACTTGGGAGGCAAAGCCAGGTAGATCTCTGTGAGTTTGAGACCAGCCTGGTCTATAAGAGCTACTTCCAGGACAGCCTCCAAAGCCACAGAGAAACCCTATCTTGAAAAACAAACAAATAAATAAATATTAGGATACAATGAAAATTTCAAGATAAAAAAGGGAAAAGTACAAAAATTCATACCTTACCCAGTCAAAATGGGTACCATTAATAAGTGACAGTGTAGGAGAGTGTGTAATAAAAACTTATTGACTGTTGATGACGGTGCAAATTAAGACAGCTGTGTGAAATTAGCTTGAAGATTGCTCAAAAATTAAAAATAGGGGCTAAAGCAGTTAAGAGTCTACTTTTCTGGAGGACCCAGCATTGATTCCCAGCATTCATAGTGATCCTCAACCATCTCTATCCCCAATTTTAGGCGATCCTGTGTCCACTGTGAGCACAAGGCACACATGTAGTGCACAGACTTAAATACAGGCAAAACACCCATACACATAAAATAATTAAAATAGACAGACCTTCAAAATGACCTAGCTGTTTCACTCATGTTCATATACCCAGAGAACTCCATATCTTACCATAGAGATAACTGCACCCAGTGTTTACTGCTCCTCTACTCAGTGTAGCAGTGAATGGAGCCAATCTAGTTGTCCATTAGTTAATGGATACAATTTATGTATGTATGCAAGCAAGTGTACAGTATACTATACAAGAAATAGCAATTATTAAGGGATAAAGAAGGACTGAATACAAGTTAATGGGTCCAGTTATGAAAGAGGACATAAATTGTCTTTTTCAAGCTCTGACTTTGCCTTGGATTTGATGGGGAGTTGGTGGTGAATACATGGATTAAAAAAATGATATTGAAAGTATAAAATCCAGAATGTATGTCTACCAGAGTGCATCTCTACGACTTCAGAGTCTGGTTGATTTTGATGTGCAAGTTCACAATAAAGCTTTTAAGAAAATATATTTCATTATCAAGTGGCAAATTTCAACAAAGCAAAAACCATCATTTTGTAACAGCCTAATATTTGTCTTGAATCCAAGCATTTTGCATGTATGTTGAAGGTAAATTAGTGTATTGTTTTCTTCTTTTGGGGGGGGGTATGGTTTCTTTGTGTAGCGTTGGCTGGACAAATTAGTTTTGTAGACAAGGCTGGCCTTAAACTCACAGACATGCTCCTGCCTCTGCCTCCCAAGTGCTGGGATTAAATGCATACACCACCAGATCCCAGCTATTGCTTTCTCTTATGTTTTATCTTTATATAATTTTGGAGTTGGAGCAGTACTGGCTTTGTAAGATAAATTTGGAAACATTTCTTTGTGGAATAGTTTTAGGAGTGTTAGTATTAGTTCTTTAAAGTCCTGGTGGAATTCAGCAGTGAAATGTTCCACTGGATTTTACTTCTGATTAGAATTTGGGTATTCTTCTTGGTTTTGTATTGTCACTCTTTAAAGATCTAGCTATTTACTTCATTGATTGATAACTACTGTTATAGCATCAGTCTCTGAATTTTAACCTCCTTTTCATTTCGTTACATGAACTTGAGGTTTGTATTATTGGATTTCCAACGTGGGGTCAAAAGGTTGTTTTTTGTTTTGTTGTTTTCTCTCGTGCAAGCTCCCAGAGTGTATGTACTGGTTTTATTTTCAGTATATTCTACGTCTGCTATTATTCAGATGGATTTGCTTTTCTTACATACCTTTATTACTGCTTTTTAAGAATTTTCTTGTTCTGTACTGTTGGCATTTTATCTGATGTGATTTGAAGACGTTATTGTCTGGTAAATCTTTTCCTTGTATATCCATTTCTTTGCCTAAATTTTCTGCTATAAGTAATTTGGTTCAGATTTTTTCTGTACCACAGATTGCTAGTTTTGGTGTCTCAGGTCTTGAAGGTTGTAACAATTATCTTTGAGTTTTGTTGTTATTTATTGATGTCTGAATTTAATAATTTCTGAACCTTTATTCTCTGGTAGTCCTTCTTTGGTCTGCTGTAGCTTTCCATTAACTTTTCATTTGACTTATAAGTCTTTCCAAGATTTCCATTTGTCTTTTTGTTTTTTTCAGAATCTCTCTTTGTTGAAATTGACTTCTTTATCTGTTTCTTTAATTTCTCTCTCTCTCTCTCTCTTTTTTTTTTGTTTTGTTTTGTTTTGTTTGTTCGTTTTTTCGAGACAGGGTTTCTATGTGGCTTTGGAGGCTGTCCTGGAACAAGCTCCTGCCTCTGCCTCCCAAGTACTGGGATAAAAGGTGTGGGCCACCACCACCTAGCCTTTAATTTCTCTTTAAGGTCATTGATTAATCTTACTTGGGGGGTAAGCTCCAGTAGCCTACAACTCACCATGTAGATTAGGCTGGCTTTGAACTAGTATGATCCTTTTCCTCCCACATACTAGGATTACAGGTAAAAGGCTATGTACATTGAACCTTTTAATAATTAGTATTGAGTTGTTGTTTAGCATCTCAGTCATTGGATTCTGGTATTAAAATGTCATAAAGTTGGGGATGTCACATTGCATTATATTTTTGTATTTTGTATTTCTTGTGTTTCTTTGTATCTAGTAAAATGGATCTCTGTTTAGATTTTATATTTCTTCCCACTCTTATTTAAATCTGGTGTTTCATATGCTTGCTGCCTTGTAATTCATCAAATGAATATTCACTGTTAGATAGTTTACACTTCAGTAATTTTTTTTTATTTAGAAATCAATGTGGACAGAACATAAATCACCGGATGGAAGGACTTATTATTACAATACTGAAACAAAACAGTCTACCTGGGAAAAACCAGATGATCTCAAAACACCTGCTGAGGTAATGAAGGCTAAGAATCAGGACAGTTAAGTAGCATGGATATACTCCTTAGAATTTTATATTAAGATGTCAAAAGGCAGTTCTTACATCACAGAAAAGTTAATAAAGATTTTCGATTTACTATTGTCCTGTATTCAAAGGTGTCTTAAAGAAATAAATTGAAGGGCAAACTACAATTTTCCTCAATGTGGTTGTTTTAACTTCTTTTAAGTAAAGAACTTAAGACAGTAAGTGTATTTTCTATGTACCCCCCAAGTAATTTAATATGTATACAGTAAGAAGGAAGATTAATAGATAACAGTTGTTTATTTCTTTTTCATATGCACACATGCTCACACAGATACTGAGGGTTTTGTTTTTGTTTTTTTAGGATTTATTATGTGTACAGTCTTTTGCCTGCACAGCAGAAGAAGGCACCAGATCTTATTATAGTTGGTTGTGAGCCACCATATGGTTGCTGAGAATTGAACTCAGAATCCCTGGAAGAGCAACCAGTGTGCTTAACCTCTGGCTTAACCTCTGAGCCATCTCTCTTGCCCCAGACACTGAGATATAAAGACACTTAAGATTGCTCTCCTATACATTAGCTTTATGTACTGGTTTTGTCATAAATTTTATTTCTTCACATTCCTCACCTATATAGTTCATATAAGTTGTAGATAATTATTGGCCTCGAAACTAAAACATTAACATGGATGAATCAGATTACAATTTTACCCAAATTTTCTGTTTGTCTTATTTGTATTACTATATGGCAGTTTTTACCTGTGGTGAAGTGGGAAAGCACATACATTGCAATTTCTGGTAGATCTGCCTGGATTTGAAGCATCCCTATGAATGTCTTACCTTTGACAAGTTACTTTTTCTTCAAGTAATATTGGTTAATGGAGAAGATTCTAAATTCTGTAGTGTTATTATAAAGGTTAAATGGTATATTCAGAAATTGATAACCTTGGTATTTAGAGTTACACAGGGAGACAATATCTAGTAAAAATGGGTGTGGATGGTCAGCAATGCTGAATGTTACTGTTTACTGAATGTTTTTCCTTTTTAGCAACTCTTATCTAAATGCCCATGGAAAGAGTACAAATCTGATTCTGGGAAGCCTTATTACTATAATTCTCAAACAAAAGAGTCCCGCTGGGCCAAACCCAAGGAACTTGAGGATCTTGAAGGTAAGACAGGAAAACAATTCTACTGGGAATTTGTTGCCAATATGCAACACTTGGAAACAGTCCTCCCTAAATAGGGTGATTTCAAATTAAGGCCTTATTCTTTTTGTTTGTTTGTTTGTTTGTTTTAATTAAATTGTCTGCACATTTTAAATGATGTAACAGTTTTATGGGCTTTTTATTTTCTTGTTGCTCTAGATCTCAGTTCTATAGATTTTAAATAGACTTTATTTGATTTGATTCCATTGAAACTAGGATACCAGAATACCATTGTTGCTGGAGGTCTTATTACAAAATCAAACCTGCATGGTGAGCTGCTTTGATAATTCATTTTCTGTTATATTTAACATTTAGAGTATGTCACTAATTTTCACTAACCTTGAACGGATAAATCTGCAGTGAAAGTCATTAATTCAAAGAATCACTTTTACTTAAGAGTTATATTATAAATGAGCTTATAGTTTTTAAAGTTTACTTTGGTATTTTAAATAAATATGAATGTTGAACAAGTTCAAAAACTCCTGAATGTTGGTGCATACGTGGGATATGTGATTAAGCTTAATGGTAGTGAGTGGTAGTTGATCTTTTTGTTTATTTATTTGTTTGGGGTTTTTTTGTTTGTTTGTTTGTTTTTTCTTTTTTTGAGACAGGGTTTCTTTGTATTGCTTTGGAGCCTGGCCTGGAACTCACTGTAGACCAAGCTGGCCTCGAAATCACAGAGATCTCCCTGCCTCTGTCTTCCCCTCCTGAGTGCTGGGATTAAAGACTTGCGATACCAACACCTGTCGGTAGTTGATCTTTAATGCCAATTATTTTGTTCATATATTATCAGACTACTTAATACTGATTTTGTTTTACTTATCATGAAAATTAATATTAATATGTTTTTTCATCTAAAAGTTAATGAAAATAAGTATTTCATTTAGGAAAGGATAGTTTTTCAACATCGTCAACTACTTAGTACCTTTGAAAATTTAGAAAAGGTTGTTATCGAGCATAATACTCAGGGCATAAAATAGCAGACATTGTGAATAAGAATTGAGTTACTTACTCTCCTTAAGTATAAATCTTAAATATAACGTTTTATCAGTAACTGTTCTAGATTAGCTAGGCAAAAGGTTATGTGGGTTTTCCCTCACATTTTAATAGATTTTTAGAAATATTTTTCTTTAAAGGGTGATAAGTTTTTAAAATACATTCATAAACTTAAGCTTATATCATTGCTTACATGGAGCACCTCATTCCCTAGTGTTAAGAAATTAAAGATACCTATCTTATAACCAGATTTAAAGTTTACCTGAGCCTAGAATGCAATCCAAATATTGAGTGCTCAAATCTTCAAAAGCTCTATCTAAAGTGTCTGAGCATAAGCTAATAATAATAATGTTATCAGTAGAATCCCAAATTGCTCACTTATAGAGGGCAAAGCTCATTTCTGATATGACTACAAATTATAGGTTTGCATAGTTGCTTATCTGCTTGTCTCAGTGCTAGTGTGGAAAATGGGCTGGAATTTCATGAGTTTAATACCAAGTTAAATTTTTACCTTTTAAAAAATAATCTCATTCCTGGAGATGATACTATTGTATTCCAAAATTATGAATATTTTCAAGGCCATTAACCCTTGGAAAAAGCAGCATTGGAAAAGATTGCTAAACAATCTGTTGTCAAATTTTTCATTGTTGTAATGAGGCTTTGATGAAACTAAGGCAGACACTTGCTCTTTAAATTGAGTTTTAAATTATTTTTCAGATGGTAAATTAAATCCTATGAAATTATGGTACTTTCATTTCCTTTTAGAGTTTGTATTCATTGTTATATTTAAAAACTACTTGGTGACTTTTCTGTTTTCTTTAACAGCTATGATTAAAGCTGAAGAAAGCAGGTAAGCAATTTTAAAAATTAGTAGTGTTTACAAATTTGGCCATTTCCATAGCATTCTTGTTTTAGTTGTTCACATTTTTTTAAAAAATGAATGCTATTTAATAGGATTAGGCTAATGTCTTTGGAAGATCTTGGAGGGGTTTGGGAGTAGATTTAACTCTAGTATATTTATTCTAGTATGCTTTGCTTGACAAGTAAGTGCTTTAATATGGAATGCATTGTTTGTGAAGTAAGTTTCATGGCTTGAGAATGGCTGATATATATATTATTTATATATATATATATTTTTCACTAAATTCTTTTTTTGTGTTAAGGAATAGACCCAAGGTTTTGCACTTGTTAGCACACAACTACTGAGCTATATGCCCCAGCCCAAGTTTTCCTTTAATTATTAAAATGTAGATTTAAAGTTCCTTATAAAAGAAATAATTAATTTTATTTCATATGCGTTGGTGTTTTGCTTGCATGTATGTATGTCAGTGTGAGGGTGTCAGGTCCCTTGGAATTGGAGTTACAGTTGTGAGCTGCCATGTGGGTGCTGGGAAATGAATCCAGGTCTTTTTGAAGAACAGCCAGCACTCCCAACCACTGAGCCATCTCTCCAGCCCCGATTTAAAGTTCTTAAGAGAATTTTTGATACATGTCAAATAAGATGTTATGCACAGTAACAGATTGGGATTTTTCTTGAAATAATTGGACATTAGGAAATTAGTCATTTATATTAGTGTTTATTCCATGTTATTGTGTGGGTTTGCTAAATCAAATAATGGTAGAAGCTGGAAGTGATAACATAATGGTAATCCCAGTTCTCCTCAAAGATGCTAAGACCACACTATGGCCTGAGCTTCATGAATGTGAGCCCAGCATAGGCAATATGGCAAGATATTCTCTAAAACAAACATAAAATTAATATCTTATTCTGTGATCTTTTTGTGTAATTTTGTTTAGCCCTTTGATTATTCCATTAGTGTTACCATTTTAAAATTTAATTTAGTTTCACTGTTACAGTATTGAAATAACCAGTTCTTTCTTTCTCCCTCCCCACTTCTATCCCTCTTATTCCTTCTCTTCTTCCCTCTGTCTCTCTCTTTTACTGTATAGCAAGCAAGAAGAATGTACTACAACATCAACAGCCCCAGTTCCTGCAACAGAAATTCCTACCACTATGAGCACCATGGCTGCTGCAGAAGCAGCAGCTGCTGTTGTTGCAGCTGCTGCAGCTGCTGCAGCAGCTGCTAACGCCAATACTTCCACCACTCCTACTAATACTGTGGGAAGTGTTCCAGTTGCTCCTGAGCCTGAAGTTACTTCCATTGTTGCTACTGCTGTAGATAGTGAAAATACAGTAACTATATCCAATGAAGAACAAGCACAGATTGCTAATACCACAGCTATTCAAGATCTAAGTGGTGACATATCCAGTAATACTGGAGAGGAACCAACTAAACAAGAAACTGTAACTGAGTAAGTTTAGTAATTCAAGACTTCTGAAAGTTAATGCCTGACTTAAACTATAAGAACTTGTTAATTTAGTCAATGAAATCAAAATCAAGGCAAAAAGGAAAAAAAAAATCAGTTTACAAACTTCCAGTATTTTAAATAAAGGCTTGGTGTCACCCCTGGTTGGTTTACTCTTTGGAAGGGTGTGTCTGTTTTCCTTCTCTGTTCTATGTGCTCAGTCAGAACTTCCAAGAAGTACTGTAGATTGCTGTTGAACACAGATGTGTTTTGGAAGGTGACAAGCTCTGCCAAATGGGATAGAATTAAACTTGATTTCATCCCTTTTTGGTTATTGGTGGTATCTGGCTTTCAGCTTGTTGTAAATAAATTGAAAAATATGAACAGTTTTTTTTGAAATATGCTTCAGTTAAGAGAAGGCACTTTATAGAGGAGTCACAAAAAGAAGCTCAGTGACAGTTGCAAGACTTCCTTTTTCTACCATATGAGCCAAGATACACAAAAAAGGCACAAATGGATGAATAGTCTGACCAAACACTATTATCTAGTTAATATTTAGTCTTGCTGCCTCCGTCTCTACTCCTTACCATCAGTGTTCTATGTCTCATATTAATTTCACAAATAGCTATATAATGTGTTCATGTTGAGATATTTTAAAAGAAACAAAATGGTACATTTGGAGGCAATTAAGAGTTAAGGTCACATTTTCTTTTACTCTTCTGACCTTAGCTATGCATATATTAAGGCATTTTCTGAGTGTATGTGTACATGTGTGCATATGCATATATATGTATCAGATATATTTTTCTGTATCCATAAAGGTCAAATGATGATATCATATGATGTAAGCTTTGGGAATGTCATTCTACATTTTATGCTTTAACATTGAACACCAAAATACTGAGATGCTCAAAATAACTTCTGTAACTTGGTATGATAGTTACATGTAATTTGTGCCAAGCCTCGTATATATTACTATTACTTTTAATGTTTAATCCAATATAATTTGTTACAGAATCAAATTCACAAATTGTGATGAGAGGTTTTTGTTTGTTACAGATATGTTTTATGATTATTTTAATTCTTTTGTATGAATGTGGAGGGCCAATTTTTTTTTCATAGTTTTAGAAAGATTTTTTTCCTAAAGAGTCCCAGTATAACTCATGAGTTATAATTTTTAATAATTTCAATTAAGTTTTATGTAAAGGCACTTATAAGAACAATATATGTTACTACATATTACATTCTTATGTCAGTATCTATTGCTGTTCCATTTCCATCCATTGAACTAAATTTTTTTCAATTCAGTGGACCTCAAACAAGTAGTTGTTTCTATATTATATTCTTTTTGAAATCAGAATTTATCAAGTCTGTTCTACAACTTGTCAAATAATATTTATTTGAGGTTAAACAGTGACTTGGTGTCCGTGCCATAGTATAAAATCATCCAAAAAGAATATATGGAATTAGCTGATTGCTATTAATGTTTATAAAATTAACTAAACTGGATTTTGCTAATCAATCATTTGATTGTTCTATACATCTTTTTTAGCTTTTTGTATACACTAAGGTATACACATTAGATCACTAATATGAAACAGCTGGATAAATATAATAAGCTATTTATTAGCCTCTAGACTAGTCTGATACTATAGATCAACTTAGTGTGATTTCCCCCTTATATTTGGCCTTTTTACAGGGCCTTATATCTGTAAATTTATTTCCTGTCTTCAGATAGTTTTATTTTCAGGGTTCATATAAGAAAATTTCTCTCAAAATTGTCAAGTTTTAGGTCAGCATCAGTTAAATGATTTCCTAAGCAGAAATTAGTTCCTGAAATTATGAATAGCATGTTTAAATTTCTCTCTCTCTAGTTTTACTCCTAAAAAAGAAGAGGAAGAGAGCCAACCAGCAAAAAAAACATATACTTGGAATACAAAGGAGGAGGCAAAGCAAGCATTTAAAGAATTATTGAAAGAAAAGGTATTATAATCTTTTTAAGTAACACATAATAATTTCCTAATAAATGTTCGCTTTGGTGCCTTTATTTAAAATACTAATTACTTGAACTGTTTTAACTGAAAACAAAGTAAATTTGTTGTGTTTTTATTGAAGAATGCTTTTGGAAACTCAACAAGGTATTATTTCACAATCATATTTTTGCCTTGATGTATAAGATTTTTTATTTAAATTATTGCTTGTCTTTTAGTTGGTGATCTAATGCGGAAAAAATACTGTTTCAATTTCAGTGTGAATTTTCTTTTTAGTCAATAAGTGTGTATCATAAATTTGCTTCATTGAAAATGGTTTTAGATTGTAAAAAAAAATCTGCAAAGGGGGAGGTGCTTGATATTTGCAATGAGTGTTAAACTTGCTTTCCTATGATAACCATTGTCTCTGTTGTATAAAATTTTAATTTTCCCTTTAAATAATTTTCAGCGGGTACCTTCCAATGCTTCATGGGAACAAGCTATGAAAATGATCATTAATGATCCTCGGTACAGGTAATACAATGACTTTAGAATTAACTTTACATTAATCTTAGGGCATTTAAAGTTATGTTCAACAGTTTAACTTTATAATACACAGCTGTTCATAGGTATATAATTATTTTAAATAGAGGTATTTTATGTGTTCTATAGCCAGAAATCCAAAAGGGTTGTCCTACAATTTGAGCACCTTGCTCCAAATGAAATTATAATCACTGAACACTAGAATTTGCTGTTTAAAATAATTGTATATCTTCAGTAAATTAGATATTTTCTTAATGTATGCGTCAAACATTTTTCTAAAGCAGTAACATTTTATTCTCCAGCCTTTATATTTATTCTTGTCTGATATTTTCTGTTATTTAGTGCTTTAGCAAAGCTGAGTGAGAAAAAGCAGGCCTTTAATGCCTATAAAGTCCAGACCGAGAAAGAGGAAAAAGAAGAAGCAAGATCAAAATACAAGGAAGCTAAGGAATCCTTTCAGCGTTTTCTTGAAAATCATGAGAAAATGACTTCCACAACCAGATACAAGTAAGATTTTTAATGATGGAGGCAATGTTCCCCCTGTTGTTTGTGTCGTACTTCTTGCTAACTCATCCAAAATGGATGGTCATGAAACAGCTGGGTAAATGAGCATGTGGCAGTTTTATAAGATAGCCAAAAAAATCAGTAACTTATAGGCTCACTTGAGGTGTTAGGGAATAGACATAATACATTAACTGTTACTGTTTTATAGTCTGCAGAAGGTGACTTGGGGGAAAGGGGCTATTTACATTGCAAAGCATTACCTAATGTGAATTGTCCTAAGAGAAAATAGAGACTTTGCTCTTCTGTTAATATTTTATTGATTTTCATAAAAGTTTTCCGAGTTAATGCATTTGTAAACTTGAAATGGAGAGTGTGTTAATTGAGTGCCTTTAAAAAAAAAAGTCTAAAATTGTACTGATGCATTAATCAAGTAACCCTTGATTTCATAATCACTAGAAAAGCCGAACAGATGTTTGGGGAGATGGAGGTTTGGAATGCTATATCAGAGCGTGATCGTCTTGAAATCTATGAAGATGTTTTGTTCTTCCTCTCAAAAAAAGAAAAGGTACTTTTTAAATTGTTGTTATTTCAACATTCTGAATAAGATTTTCTTTATTATAAATGAGTAAAAATTATAATGTCAGTTTCTTTGCTTAACTCCGTTAGTGTGTATATATCATATCTGTTCATTGGAAGCTGTGTTAAAAGATATAATGAGTAACTCATTTTTTCTCCTGTTTGTCAGTAAATTGTTTTGCATCTAGTATTGAAAATATTACTAAAAATTTGAATATCAGGGAATGCCTTTGTGTTTATATACTGACTGTACACAGTAGCCCTCATTATTAGTTATATCTGTAATGAATACTGGTAAGGCATAGGTTTATGAAATGAGGATACAAAACAATATAATTTTTTTGGATTTTGAATTCAAAGAGAGATGAAAAACTGAAGGTTTGGAAAACAGTAACAAAATGAAGGGTCTTGGTATATAATAACATTTGGACATTTATCAGAATATAAAGGAATCTTAAGTAATTATAATTTAGATATCTTGTTTGAATATTAAAAGCATTATTCAAATGTTTGTTGTAGGAACAAGCTAAGCAGTTACGAAAGAGAAACTGGGAAGCCTTAAAAAACATACTTGACAATATGGCTAATGTTACATACTCTACTACTTGGTCTGAAGCCCAACAATATCTGATGGATAATCCAACATTTGCAGAGGATGAAGAGTTACAGAGTAAGAACAATCACTACATAAGAAAAATGATAAGTAGTACCCCTTGAGTTATTCTTTACTTTCTGTATGAAATTCGAGGAATTGCTATTTTATGCAGTTGCTAGCTCAAATTTTACAAAATGATTACTATTTCTGAAAAAATACTTTATTTTCAAATGGGTTGTTTCTAATTGAATTTTGATTTAGAAAAATACTTTTCTAGAGATCTCAGTTAACATTTAACAGAAAATTCTTGAAATATGTAATAAATCAACTATTTATAGCTCACTGGTATCCAATCCCAGCATGGAGATGGAGTTGACCACAAAATCTTACTCTTAGCTGTAGAGCTTTAGCAACTGATGGCTGCTGGAAAGGAGACAGTTTTCTCAATCATAGCTCCTGATATATCAACTACTCTCAAGAGTAAGATCGTATATCCAACAAATTCTTCTTGGTGGATTTAAAATAAGTTTAGGGAGGTAGGGATGACAAAGTTAGCTGGCTAAGTGGTGTGTATATCTGTGAAGAAGTCAGTGGTGAATATGAGCAAAATGCACACAAAACTCACAGAACTAATAAAATTTTTTATCAATAAAATAATCTGTTTGGAATTAAGCATAACATTGCTCTGTTAGCCCGTTAATTTTGTCATGTGCATGTGCTCTTGCCTTTATTCTCTAGGATTTGAAGTCTTTCAAAACTTGTGTCATTACAAGATCATGTTTAAATTCAAATACAAACACTTTTAAACACTGAATTTGAAGTTTGTAAAGACTTTAATTAAACTGCTTTCTTTGTTAATATTTCAATTTTTTTAATCTGAAAAATACTTCAGACATGGATAAAGAAGATGCATTAATATGCTTTGAGGAACACATCCGGGCTTTAGAAAAGGAAGAGGAAGAAGAAAAACAGAAGACTTTGTTGAGAGAGAGGAGGCGGCAGCGTAAAAATAGGGAATCTTTTCAGGTAATAGAAAAATGCTTTTTCTAGTGTAGTTCAGTAACATAGTCATTGAACGTCAACAAGTATCAAAACAGTTTTGAGATGCTTGTTTCCAGTTCACTACATAGGCTTTGTTTTGGACCATATATATTGAACTTCTTAATTTCTATATTTTCAATTTTGTTCTTAGATATTTGAGGCAAGGGACTATAGCAGGCTGCAACAAACATTATTTAACTTGAGCATAAGGGTTTAGCTTACAAAAATAGCATGAGGACTGAGTGGAAACAAGATATAGGATATACTTTTTAGGAGTTGATATATGGTTCTCAAAGAACATGCTGTAGTACAGTTTAGGTGTGTAACATAATTAAGCACCTATGTGGGAGTTTAAATACTTTGAGAAAAGTAATTTATTCTTTATGGCTATTTTAGATTTATTTTATATGTATGAGTGTATTTCCTGCATGTGTGTGTGCAGCATCTGCTTGCCTGATGTCTAGATCCCCTGGAACTGGAGTTAGCGGTGATTTTGAGTCACCATATGGGTGTTAGGAACAGAACCTGGGCCTCTGCATGTGTTACAACTGCCTCTAACCACAAAGCCATTTCTTTAGTTGCCACATTTTTTTTGTTTTTAATTAATCAAATTTGAAATATCTAATTCTATTTAAAAACAAAAGCTATATTTTACAGCACAAACACATTTATTCTTTAGCCACATCATTTGAGAATAGATAATTCCAGTCATTTAGTATATATAGCTACATATATATATATACAATATTTTATGTACTTTTTGTTTTTTTAACTGGAAATAGTGTTCTATCTTAAGGGACAGGCAACTGAAGGCTAGAAGGGTACTGTAGTGTTTAAAGATCCCTTTCAGCTGGGCGATGGTGGCACACGCCTTTAATCCCAGCACTTGGGAGGCAGAGGAAGGTGGGTCTCTGTGAGTTAGAGACCAACCTGGTCTACAAGAGCTAGTTCCAGGACAGCCTCCAAAGCCACAGAAACCCTGTCTCAAAAAAAAAAAAAGATGCCTTTCTTTTGATGTTTTGTTTATAATTAATTGTGGTCTAAAAACATTTTTATTCCCATCAAATAGCAAATATTCTTTGTACCTAAACATACTGGATAACACTGTGAGAAAAACTTTTGATATTGCTAACAGTTCTTTATATGGATTTCTATGTTATCATTCTAATGAGTTTTCAAATATATTTGTTTCCTTTCTTACAGATATTTTTAGATGAATTGCATGAGCATGGACAACTGCATTCTATGTCCTCTTGGATGGAACTGTATCCAACTATTAGTTCTGATATTAGGTTCACTAATATGCTTGGTCAGCCGGGTGAGATTCTTTTCTTTCCAAACCTAAGATGGTAGTTGGAATGGATTGGTGGGTGGTAGGTGGTGGGTGGGAGGGGAGGTGTGTGCTTTATTTTATGTTTGTTTTACAAACAAAAAGTAATTGCAGCTCTTGGTTAGAGCTAGCTTTTTGACTTCTTTAGTTTTTTCATTAGGATCAACTGCACTTGATCTTTTCAAGTTTTATGTTGAAGATCTTAAAGCACGTTATCATGATGAAAAGAAGATAATAAAAGACATTCTGAAGGTAAATAAGACATATGTTCTTTCCTATTTGAAAACATCAATCTATTCCTTAGAGTTATGTGTTACTTATAACAAAATTTCTGGTTTTTAGGATAAAGGATTTGTAGTTGAAGTAAATACTACCTTTGAAGACTTTGTGGCAATAATCAGTTCAACAAAAAGATCAACTACTTTGGATGCTGGAAATATCAAGTTGGCTTTCAATAGTGTAAGTTTGATTATTACTGATAACTAGCCTATTATTCATCTAACAATTACTTACAGTTGTAGGTGAGTGGAATAAAGTACTATGAATAGAACTTATGTAAAGTGTATGCGGATGATTCACTGTACCTTTTATTGTTTTAGGTCAAATTAAAACATTTATAAATGATGCACTACTATATTTGAGAACAATAAATTATTTGAAACAGGGTTTATACTATCATAACTTATTACATATGATATTTTTGTTAGTTACTAGAAAAGGCAGAAGCTCGGGAACGTGAAAGAGAAAAGGAGGAAGCTCGGAAAATGAAAAGAAAAGAGTCTGCATTTAAGAGTATGTTGAAACAAGCTGCTCCTCCAATAGAACTGGATGCTGTCTGGGAAGACGTAAGTATACTTGAAAATTATCCATAATGGGCACTGTGCTTCACAGTTGATAATAACACTAATTTGTTTCTTGGGGACGTAAATACACATTAGTAAGCCACACTATATCTATATGTCAAAACTCAGCTGTTTGAATTTAGGAATAGTTAAAAGTCCACCACCACCACCCGGGGAAAGGGTTTGTTGTATAGCACCTGTGTCTTGGAACTCTGTATAGGCCAGAATGGCCTTGAACTCAAAGGTCTACCTGTCTGCCCTGCTAGAATTTTTTGAAAAAAAGAAAAGAAATGCAGTTTAGGGCTTATCACATCTTTATCTATTGGTCAGATTCCTTTTAGTAATGATGATACGGTTTTCTTGGTGTTGATATAGTCACTTTTTTACCATTGCTTTTCAGATCCGGGAGAGATTTGTAAAAGAACCAGCATTTGAGGACATAACTCTAGAATCTGAAAGAAAAAGAATATTTAAAGATTTCATGCATGTGCTTGAGGTAATTCTTAGTTTGTTGTGACATAAAAGGTGAAACTTTGAATTCTAAGTGGTCAAGTATATTTCTTAATATGCACTGCTGTTTTACAATTCTGATGAAGGAGTGTGAGTATCTTCTGTATAATTGCTTTAAGTGAAAAACACACTTGCATGGGCTATTAAAACTAGTGTCAGGTATGTTGTTTATTCATAGCTGTAGAAGTTCAGCCATTTGTCAGCCACATAAATCAGCTGGTAGCTAATAATGAACCTTGGAATATCCTTAAGTTTTCTTGGAAAATGAACTAAAAAAAAAAATCATACTACATTAGATGTATGAACTAAATTCTCATGGTAAGTCATTGATGTGACAAATAAGCAAAATGACAATATCAAATAACTTTTGCAGAAAAGGGATTACTGCCTGTACTATTTGACTCAGTGCTTTTAAAAAGTTCAGCATGGAGCTAAGGAGATGATTTAATGAGCAAACTCCTTGCCCTGCAAGCATGAGGACTGGAGTTCATATGTCCCCAGTGTTCCTAAGTGCAGGGAGGATATGGTAGAATGACAGTTATCCCAGTGGTATGGCTAGCTGTAATAACAGAATCTGCTATTTCTGGGTTCCAGTGAGCTAGACTCTGCCTCTATAAGTTGGAAAACAGCAGTGTAACCATGTTGTTTCCTCAAGTACACATATAGTTGCATGTGTGTTAGCACACACATGTGCACCCACACCACTTAAGACTACACCACATAGTGAATTATAAAAATTTCACTATGGAGTCAGTTCTAGGCAGCTAATAATTTGTAATAAGCCAGAAGATACCACTTTTTTATTGTACTATTGGCATGATAATTATGCACATGAGTACTATAATTATTATCTATTTCTTTGGTTTTGTTGTTTTTGATTAATACCAATGTTAAAATTATTTTCTCTGTCATCATGAACTCATGTAGGCCTCCATAGTGATTCCCAACTGCCTCTATGACTGGTCCTTGTTGGCTTTTAGTTGTTTATCCTACTCTGTTCCTTAGATGTTACCTAGGAGTCTCACAGAAATGTAGAACCTCAAGCTCCATCCACAGAAATTTTGGATCAGAATTTTAATTATACCCATATTCTGAACCATTTGAATGTATTTGGAATTTTGAGATAATGTACAGTAGAGAGCATATTACCTGTCTTAATTCAAAAATCTGCTGAAGAGATGGTTCACTGGGTATGAATGCTTGCTGTGGAAGCATTAAAAACGGTTTAAATCCCCAGCACCCACATAAATATCTAAGAATGGCTGTGGATGCCTGTAACCATTGCACAGGCAATGGCCAAAAGTCAATCTTAGGTGCTTAACAGCCAGTCAGATTAGCCAAAATAGAGAATTTCTGATATAGTGAAAGACCTGTTTCGGGAGAAAGGTTGAGGGCAATAGAAGAAGATACCTATGTCCTCATCTGGCCTCTGCATGGGCATACACCTCCTCACACTCTACAGCTGTGTGGTTTTGATGATTTTGAACTAAAGCTAATGTAGTAAGGTGGTAAATGAAGCTAAAGATAACATAAAAAGGAGCTAAACACGTCCAGATTTTGAGGCTGGATAAATTAGGCCTTGAGGCAGCATTCAGTGAGATAAGGATGGATTACTTCTTAGTCGGATTTTCCATTTTTATTTATTTGATCAAATCTGTGTGTTTTCTGGGTCATGTGTATAAGGAGATTTTACTGTAGCACCTCTCCTTTCAAAGTAATCACATAAATATTTTATGATTGTGTGTGCACATTGTAAGTCACAGTGTGCATGTGGAATTCAGAAGAAAACATCCAGGAGTTCTCTCCTGCTACTATCAGGTACTAGGGCTAGAATTTAGGTCTTATCCTTGGTGGCAGGCACCTTCATATACTGGGCCATTTCGTAACTATCCCCATGTCCACAATAAATTGTTCAATGTTATGGACACAACCTGTGATTATATAAGCTTCTTGGGATAAAGGAAAGAGGAGTAGGCTTTGTAAATTTTAGTTTAAGGTTGCCTGTGAGGTTTTACTTTATCTTGATGCTTGCCTTAGCTTATTAACCAAAGCGTCAGATTAGCCAGCAAATGCTTAGATGATGTACTGTATCTAATACCTTTCTAAAATACAATACTTTATCCTAACAACCTTTGCCTTTGTCATTTTGACAAAAAGTACCTCATTTTGTAAAATGTTTAAATACCTAAATGAGTAGGTATAAAGTAGCTAATAATAAAAATAGAAAAAAATCATTTCTTACATAATCACTGGGCATCTTATCCTAAATAAGATTTTATTCTTAAGATCTCATGTGTTGAACTTGTAAAATTTCCTTGTGATTGCCTATGTAAAACAAGGGCAATTCTTTAAAGTTTTTGTTTTACCACTCTAGCATGAATGTCAACATCATCATTCAAAGAACAAGAAACATTCTAAGAAATCTAAAAAACACCATAGGAAACGTTCCCGCTCTCGATCGGTAAGGAAGTAAATTGACTGGCACACTATACCAAAAACATTTGTGAGCATTGTCATGAATGAATCTATGTGTATTATTTAGGGGTCAGATTCAGATGATGATGACAGCCATTCGAAGAAAAAAAGACAGCGATCAGAGTCGCATTCTGCTTCAGAACATTCTTCTAGTGCTGAATCTGGTGAGTATTTCTTTTTTTTTTTAACTAAACCATGACATTTTGATTTCCTCAAGCTGACTTTTTTTTTTTTTTTCTGTGTGCTACAGAGAGAAGTTATAAGAAATCAAAAAAACATAAGAAGAAAAGCAAAAAGAGGAGACATAAATCTGTAAGAAAAAAAATTTTTTTAACCGCTCCAAGGTTTTGATCTAGAAAAGATTCATAGGGCCATCTCTTAATCTAATTCTGTGTAGTCTTTTAGCTTGGCAACAAAATATAGAATGTATAGGACTTTTAGCTGGGCATTGTTGGCGCACACCTTTAATCCCAGCACTTGGGAAGCAGGCAGATAGATCTCTGAATTTGAGACCAGCCTGGTCTACAAGAGCTAGTTCGAGGATAGCCTCCAAAGCCACAGAGAAACCCTGTCTTGAAAAACCAGGAAGAAGGAAGGGAGGGAGGGAGGGCGGGAGGGTGGGTGGGTATAGGACTTTTGCCTTTTGCCTTAATCTTCCAATAAAATCACATGGAGCTTCAAACACAAAACATACACCAGTGTGTTAGGATTCCTACCTTGGTCTTTAATTTTTAAGACAGACAGACAGACAGACAGACAGACAGACAGAGAGAGAGAGAGAGAGAGAGAGAGAGAGAGAGAGAGAGAGAGAGAGAGAGAGCGCAAATGTTCGAACAGCTTTCTCTTCTGCTGTTGTAGATACATAATAGGTTTACACAGGAGTTTTTCAAAAATGTAGGTGCCTGAGTCTTTCCACAGTTATATTGAATTAGTTTTTTTTTTTTTTCATGCTGCTCACTAATATTTGCATCAGTCTAACTCAGAGGTATTTTATTTAAGCAATAACATTTTAAATAACTTGTTTCTCAGTAATAATTTTGAGGAAGAATTATGCCCCTGTCAACTTTGTTGAGCAGCTTAGTCAGCAGCATCCTTATAGATCTAATATACCATAGTTACATTTGCTTGATGAAAAATGTATATGAGCTAAGGGTGTAGCTTATTGAAGGTATATAATTAATATATATACACACATACATACGGGGCCCTGGATTCTAAAGAATAAGTAATATCTCTATAGTTATGCAATAGATGTAATCTGGTAGTAAGGCTTTTAATGGTGATTTACCCTATTCAGATGTATCCTTCTTATGAGAAACACTGCTTCTGTCTCTCTCATGAACATTGGAGAATTTCTACCAAATTCTGTGATTCAAAGTGGGATGTGGTGGCACACACCTTTAATCCCAGCACTCCAGGAGGCAGATGTAGGCAGATCTCTCTTAAGTTTGAGGCCAGACTTTCTAAATACAATGAACCTAATAAATGTGATGTTCTTAAATACCACCTGCATAAGTAATTTATTTTTAACAGAATATTATTATCAGAATTCTGATATGTTAGTTTTTATTTACATAGGACTCTCCAGAATCAGATCCTGAAAGAGAGAAGGATAAAAAAGATAAAGATCGGGAAAGTGAAAAAGACAGAAGTAGACAGAGATCAGAGTCAAAACACAAATCACCTAAGAAAAAGACTGGAAAGGACTCTGTAAGTACTTACAATTGTGTCTTTCTTGCATTTATAAAAATAAAATGATTGCCCTGATTAAAACCAGATGATGTTTAAAGAATAGGCTTTTTATTTGGGGTCTCCTAACATTGAAGGAAAGATGAAATTCTCTTTAGTGCTCCTCATGAGTGACCATCTGTTTGTGTCTCTTAGATTTATTTTCCCTAACAACAAAAAAAAGTTAACAACACAAAATATTTGTCACTTTAACTTGGAAAGAAAATTATGGTCTGAATGGTGCAGTACCACTAAAAAGTACATTGGCATTCTCTTTGATTTTTAAATTATTAGGGTTTTTTTAAGATTCATTTATTTGTTTGTTTGTTTATTATGTATATAGTGTTCTGACTGTAGGCCAGAAGAGGGCACCAGTTACAAATGGTTGTGAGCCACCATGTGGTTGCTGGGATTTGAACTCAGGACCTTTAGAAGAGAAGGCAGTGTGCTCTTAACTGCTGAGGAAGTGTGTTTTTTAATAACAAGTTACACTAGTGTTAATCCCTCACCTATACAGTGATGGCTAGGCATACTAGTAGCATTAACTTCCTTGGTTTCGACAGTTCCTTGAGTAATAAGTACGGGTTTGCCTGTGAGTCATCAGTGAAGAGATGTCCTGCATCTTGTATCAGGATATTCTGATCCATTAGCATAGTGTTATGTGTACTTCTTGGTTATTAATTATTGTTGTTTTCTTGCTTTCTTTGTTTTTTATTGTTAAATAGTTTTCTACAATGTAATTTGATTATATTCAACCCCTTTCATCAACTCTTGTATATCTACCCCATTTTTTTAAAATTCATGAATCAATCTAATCCACAATTTCCATGAAGAGTGAATCATCCTCTGTACTTACTTCTTTTCTAGCAGTGGTTTAAACAAAACATTTTAAAGATGTATTCTGCTTTTCAAAGGTTGTTTCTCATAGATGATACAGTATTATATTTTGTTTTAGTTAAAATCTTGTCTGCTTGAGAATACAATTGAGAACTTAAGTTTAAAATTCAAATAGTTTTACAGGATTATCCAAAATCTCCACAAAATTAGCAAAGAACATACTGTCTAGGAAGTGAGCACCTGGCTTTCATTAAGTAGGAATGTTTCATATTTGTGTATAAGGAAAGGAACCAGTATGTACAGTTTTTCCTCGATTACGTATTTTAATATAAACTGAAGTTGTAATGCCATATAAAATACTAGTCTTGGTCTTTTTTTTTTTTTTCTATTACCATCCAAGGAATGTTTAATGACCCATTGTTGTGCTTTGAGCAAAGCATCGGTTTCAAAGCCCTGTGAAATGTGTTTCTGTGAATGAAACTCTTGTCTACTTAGAAATCTTTAGAGTTAAGTTTTTCTTAACATTTTCAGGATTAACTTTAACTGTAATTATGCTGAATGTCTTTTCAGGGTAACTGGGATACTTCTGGCAGTGAACTGAGTGAAGGGGAATTAGAAAAGCGCAGAAGAACCCTTTTGGAGCAACTGGATGATGATCAATAAATTATACCAAATATATGTTTATAGTATGATTTAAAGTCTAATTCAGACCAGGGATTATTTTAAGTTCATTTTACATAATAACACTGGGTTTTAATTGTGTCACAGGAGAAAAGTACATTTATGTATTGTTATTGTGGACTTTATAAAAGCAAAGGAAATTGACAATAACTTGATTCTGTATCAAGAATCATATTTTCCTACGGTCATAACTGTCTTTCTGTGACCCTTTCCTAGGGCACTGCAGGATGGATTAAAAGTGGCAATTAACTGATAGCTGCAGACGTCTCTACTTTGTTCTAAGTCATGAGGTGATATGATTTACTTTATAGAAGTTGGATTTTGAAGATATAATGAAAATTTTTTTTGATAATGTAGTACAAAAAAAAGCACCAGCAACCCATGATAAGACTGCTTTTTTGTGCACTACTGAACTGGTTAAAGCCAATGTAATCTTTTATGGTGAGCTCTTAAGGAATAGGTGTTTTTGATGGAAACTTGGTAGACCTTTAACTATTGGGGACCTTTAACTAGCGGTGCTAATGAGCACTGCTGTAATAAAGCCACCATTATTTTTTATGAAACATCTGAATACATTTTAAAAAGGCTTATGAGGGCATTATTTTGAGCATCTATTTTGAGGTGATGTTTTAAAATAGCTAACATCAAATCAAATTGTAAATTACTTTAAATATATTGCCTTAAGGACCTACTAAAGAATGTGCCACCAAACTTTTGGGTGATAGTTGAAATATCCTTGTGGGGGGGAAAGAAATCAATGTTGACTTAAACATTTTCTTTGAATTTTTAATCCAATCTTTCTCTTTCACTTTTTTTGTTTTGTTTTTAATTCCATTGAGGAGGTTGTAAATTGCCTTCCTTACTCACTGAGAAGTATTGACTCCATGGTACACAGTCTAAAGCATTTCTGATTTCAATATTTTTGTACATTTTTATCTATTATTAAACCTTCTCTTGTAGTGTGCATTAGTGTTTATTTCTACATAAACTACTCAGCTCTAAGGAAATTGTATGATCATTTGCAATATAATAAATCCCTGAAATTTTGTTTCATCCTACCCATGATAGCTACATTACTCTTCTTTTTTAATATTTATGAACATAAATCAGTGCATCTGAGGTCCTTAAATGTGTTTTCACCTATAAATTTCCTATGGAATGTTTTAGAAAGCAATGGCTTAAAGATAGAATACTCTTTACATGCTAACTTTTGAAGGTTAGTAATGTGATTTATACTATTTTCCTTCAGTGCAGGAGGGTTTTTTTTTTTTAAGTGTGTTTTTGTTTAACTATAATTTAGCACTTAATTTTCAGTATCATCTTAGGTATTATCTTGTTCTTTTAATTTGGACTTGCTGAGGATTGTCTCTTTCAAGTTGAGATTTAGAGTATAAATTGTTTCATTGCCCTTTAAATGAGTTGGAACAGTTTAGTACAGCTGTTTTTCCATCCTGTCCAGTGTATTAAATCTAGTGGCCACTGTTTAAAAACTCTGAAAAGGGAGATATTTTGTTCCTAAACTTCTCATTGCCATGTCATTTTCTGTTGTGAAATAAGACATGACTTTGTGGAAAAGATCCTTATCTTTGAGAAAATGTTAAGTAATCAAATTGCTTGTTTGAGATTAGTCCACCATTGTATGTTACTTAAAATACCTAGCAACTTTGGCAACAGAATTTCATTGAATTTAATTTTCAGAGGTCCCAATTTAGCAATAGTCGGATTGCCAATGAGTCTGAGCACTTGACACTTGACATAGAGGTCAGAGATAGTCTTTAAATCATGCATATGATATTGGGAGCTAAACCAGTAATGTTTCCTAAGAGAAATTAGAGTCTGTAAAACATGTTTTAGTCCATGAATGATGATTTTTTAAAGTACAACTTTAAATTTTTGATATATTTGAATAAAAAGATATTGATGTGTTCTAGCATGTCCTCAAAATAGATTTCTGTATTTCTTATAATTTCTTCATATCTTCAGATCCCTACAAAACATTACAACTTATAAAATCCCTGCAGTTAACCTATGCAAATCAGACATAGCAAAAAACATAACTAATTATCTTGATTAAACTGATTTTTAAAGGCAGTTCTTGTGAATGTTACTGTGAACAGATCAGTATCATAACAGAACCCTATTGATTTAAATAGTTTTATATCAGTGTATTGAATTTTTACTTTAGGAAACTGGAAATGTAATATCCTTGCTATAAAACATGTAAGTCAAATCTATTCCATTGTCTCCTCTTGATTATCCCATCAAACTAACTTTAGCTGTTACAAAAATTTAGTGTGAAGGCACTAAATCTTTGAATATTTTAAATCCAGTAGATCATGTTTCTAAATCTTCAGTTGGCAAAAGTTGTTCTTCTAGAGTTGAATCTGATATATTCAAATGGGAAAGCATTTACTGTTTATATATTTCAGTTAGAAGTATACTACTATGGAAATCTTTTTCTTAGCATCACTATTATGTAGCTTGATAATGTATCTAATGTCAGGCAAAATCATGGCCTCAGGCATTTGATATTCTTATTTTCTCCTATTCCATCACTTTTATGTTGGGAAAATTTGTAAGAGAAGTTAGTATAATCAATTCAGCATGAAGTTTATTTGCAATCTTCCCAAATGAATTTAAATGTGATAGGACCATTGATTTCATTTTTTAAAGTTACTACTATTTTTTCAACATGTAAAACTTTTTTCTGTGCCTTCTGGTGGTAAGTTTGATAATTGTCCAGTCACAATTATTTCATCTTTTGGATTTTTCTTAAGTGAGGCCTGATATTGAATACCTATGAAATGAAAAAGGATCTTCCTAGAGTAAGACAATCCATTTAGAGTGATGATAATAGAGCAAAGAAGTCTGTATATGTCTTTCTGTAAACTATATGTAGTTTCAGATTGTAGTGTACTGCTTTCATTCATTTAAATACTTTACTAAGCATTTGCTAAATGCTCCTGGTTTTACTCCAGTTCTAAAAGTTGACTAAGTGCTCTTTAGACATTTTGCATCCAGAAGAGAAAAAATAGATTTACATTTTATGTAAGCATTCTAATCAGATACTTAGGGAAAAATTATGAAGACTGGCTCTAAGACTATAGAATTTTAACATAAAATGATATAAACTTGAATAAAAGTTTTTAAGTTCTTAAAACAATCTAATAGAAATGACGACACTAGACCAATTCCTTAAATGCATTTTCCTTTGAGGAATCTCTCAGTATCAGAGTTTTAATTGAACCCACCTTCTTCTAGGTTAAACTACACTTGATTTATTTTAAAAATGTAAAAAAATGCTGTGATTTTTTTTCATGGAACTATGAGAAGCTTATGTTTTCTGATGATGACATATGTCAGACTAACAATGACTATTCTCTGTTTAAGTCCTCCATTTATTTTGGTGTCACTAGTAGGCATGGAAATTCCTCATCTGGGATTTATCTCTTTCACTACTATGTATGCACATATAATCTGTTAATTAGGATTGTACCTGACACATATTAGACACTTAAAAAAGTAGGTATAAGCTGGGCGTTGGTGGCGCACGCCTTTAATCTCAGCACTCAGGAGGCAGAGGCAGGCGGATCTCTGTGAGTCCAAGGCCAGCCTGGTCTCCAGAGCGAGTGCCAGGATAGGCTCCAAAGCTACACAGAGAAACCTGTCTTGGAAAAAAAAAAAAAAAGTAGGTATAAATTTTGTAAACTATCATTTGACACATGGACTCATCTAGCCTCCCATTCTCCCTATTACAGGGCTTAAACAGGCATCATTGCAGTTAAACTGATGCCACATTGAAAAGTTACCAAAAAAGAAAAAAACACTAGTGACTATAACTTAGGAAGTGTCCAAAGCTTAATGAGAACATAAAATTCAAACTTATAAGAAGCAAACATTTTAGGCTTTTTAAAAAGGTGATGAGTCATGGTGACATAGCATATTCCATTACTTCAGAGTGAGAATGAAAGATGCCATATTATTTGCTTAGCTGTCCTCCATTTAATTTATTTTCCTTGTCTAAAGTTCCTTAATAAGATGCTATCCCTAAACCTGCTGTACTCAAAGCTACAATTGAGATTAAGTGGATTGTAATTCAAAACCATCTCATGTAATTGAACTTGGACAGTGATTACCCTAGTGCAATTAATGTTTACATTTCAGAGACACAGGCTAGCCCTGCTCTTCCATCTAAGCTATGGAGCAGATCACAGCTAAGCCATTTTTTGTTTGACACTGCTGTGATTGTTGCTACATTATCTACTTGTTACTGATACCTTTTGTTTTTTGGTCCTGACTATTAAAATTTTGGGTAGGTATTAGTCTTCTTGCCTTGCTCTACACCTGCACAGAGGACTTATTCCAAAAGGTGAGTAATTGGGAAAAGGTTTCTCTTTTCTATGTAATCACCAGACATTTTACTTCTGTTCATATATTTTCTTGATTGTAAAGAACCTCGTAGCTTTAACAGTAGACTTTTTGTAAATAGAAAAATGGCATATTTTATTAAATAAGTTGGATTTGTGTCCGACGTTTTTCTTTTAAGTCTCTGCTTAAAAGAACTGCTGTGGGTTCAAGTGCTCACAACCCTGTTTCTCAGTGCAGTACTTGACTTAAAAAGACTTTTCTGGAGAGTAAGGTCTAACTTATCAACACAACCTCATGCTTGTGTTCTTTCTTCAAATCTTTTCGTGAAAATGGATGCCAACAATTTTAAAGAGTTGGAAAAATGAATCTTTGTGTTGATGAATTATATTTGTATATCTAATAAAAAGTAGAGTAAAAGCCAGGTGTAGTGGCATACACCTTTAATACTAGCTAGCACTTAGGCTGAAGTAGGCAGCTGTCAGAGTTTGAGGCCAGCCTGGTCCTAGGACAGCCAGGGCTATACAGAGAATCCCTGAGGGGTGGGGGGCACAGAATTTTAGCATATACTGAATAGACTAGTATTCTAAAAGTATTCATCTGCTATTGTAAATTTTGGCAATTCAGCAGAAATTACCCAATTTTACAAACTGCTTGTTGAACACCAAAGCAGAGTCAGAGATATTAGGTTATATTCTGTGCCCCGTAGAAATTGACTCAGAAGGGTCATGGGGCATTGCATTGACTTGTGTGTATTTGAGCAAGAGCACTGGGTTAAAGCACACACAATTCTGAGTTAGTTGGTAGTAGAACCTAGCATATGCAAGGGTCTGGGTTGGATCCCAGCAAAACAACAAAAACCACTAATAACAAAAAGCTCTAATTCTAACCAAATTTCCTTTGAACTTTACTGCTATACTTAAGGTCATAAAATAATCTAAATGTGTTGAATGGTTAAGCCAGGTTCCTTTGACCACAGCATATGGGAAACTGGGGCAAGAAAGGCTTGTGTTCTTAGCTTGGACATACGTACAACCTCTTTTGTTTGTTTGTTTGTTTTGTAATAAAGCACATGGGGAGCAACTTTTCTATCTTTGGATTCTCAACTAAAATAACAAGCTTTTCTTTAAAAGCCATAAAATACACAATTCAAGGATTACAGCATATGACAGAATAGTAGTGTAAATAGTTTATTTGCTCAAATGGCATGAAAAGACCAGAAAAGTAACATGAATTGCTTTTATAAAACATTTCTAATATTGCTAAGAAGCAGGACCATTAATAGACAGACAAAAGAATATGCCAACATTACTGTTCTTTTGTGTATTGGGAAATGAGAAAATTTGAGCAAATACACACCTTTGGAAATAGCTGAATTTTTTGATTAAATGTCTGATGCTAGCTCAAAAAAAGACAGCAGGAATCTTGGCATGTTCTTTTTAAACGATACATTTATGAATGTAACAGCGGTGGCAGTTTAAAAGGGATCTGTAAATAGGTCTACTATTGTGAAATGTGGTAACTGACTCTTAAACTGTCCTTGTAGTTAAATATATATATTTAAAAAAAAACTATAAGTTAAAGTAACATTCAGATTGTGTAGCATAGGCTGTAGCATTTTTAAACAATATTTACAGGATTACCCAGGGACTTAGGTAGGAATTAAAGAAGTGTAAAAACCATAAAAAAACTGCACCAATCTTATAGCAAAATATCTGTACATTTTAAAAGGTCATATAACTACACATCCATGAAAAAAGGGGACCTTCACCAAGGGGTTCACATGAACACAAATTCAGTGGTTAAATACTATACATAATTTTTACAATTAATATACTGATGTACCAACAAGGTAAGCCAGAAGCAGAATATGTATTATGAGAAGTGAAAATTTAGCTTTAGTCCAGTCTTTGACTTTGAAATGGATCAAAATGCCTTGTCAGTGAGGAAGTAAAAATAAATGATTTAACCATTTAACCCTATCAATATAATTTAAACTTAACATTAATTTTCTAATTGGAAATTCTCATAAGTGAGAAATGCAAAAGCAATTCAGCCTTGATAACTTAATGTCAGCTGTATCAGTATACTTCAGTTTACAGAAGGAAAGAAAAAGACCCTTCGATTGTCAGAAGAGAATAAGGCCAAGTTCCAACATTACACTACCACATGTAATCTTGAATGCTTATCTGATAGAGCTTGTGGTAAATTCTCCCTGACTAACAAGGCACCAATTTCTATTTTAACTATTGACCCATAATGGAAATTAATTCTAGTGCTAATTAATAAATATATTTGTGTTATTAAAAGCTGCCTCTAGCTTAAAAAGTTTCTGCAATTAAGTTTTATATAATGTTTTATGCCATCTTGCAGTCATACAAGTGAATGCCTTTGTGCGTGGTACCCTTACACAGAAACAACATGAGACAAGACAGACTTCTAGTGGCACTGCAGTTGCATCTTGTATTTTGCTGGGGCTTAATTATAGAAAGAAATTATCCTGTGCCAGTTTCCTTCTCCCTTGTTACAAGTCCTTAAAAATACAGTTGAAGAATATGGCTCGAACAAACAATTTCTTAGAAGACTTCTCAGCAAAGGAAGCCCATAGCAGATACATCCCAGTTATTTACAAATTGCCAGGAAACCAGGGTGGGCCATAAGGAACAATCACAATGGCAAATAATGAATTTAATATGAAATTTACATTTTGGTTAAAAAACTGAATAACATATGGATGTAAAAAGATTTAAGTCAAATTCTATTGCTTTGATTAATCTGAGCAAGTTACTTCCAATTTTAGGCACTTGTTAACAGGGGTTAAAAGGAGAACCCATTTTTAAATCCCTATGTATTTACTAAATCTGAGCCCTTAAGGTAATTTTATCTGTATCCAAGGCTGCAGTTAAATGGTAGCACAAAAGGTTCACAGGGCAGTTTCATATGCACCCTCTCATGAAGGCTGGTCTCTGGGTCACATTGTTATTTCTGCACCATTAACAGAACGCAAGTTCTGATCATCAAAGCGCCGCCTCACACTTCGTCTCACCGCATCGGCTCGTCTATATGGTTGGTTTCTAAGATCTGTAAAGAGGAAAATGCCATTTAAAAAACAGTAACCTCAAGTGTGTCTTAGCAAGACAAAGGCCAGTTGGCAGCCAGTCAAAGCAGCTTGTGTAAAGTCAACTAATGGGTCCTTCAAACCCAGTGAGCAAACCCAAAGACATTTGCCTTTAGTATTTACAATTAAAATAAGATGTAATACTGGTAGGATTCTGAGATTTAGAGATTTTCTGTCATGGTCAGTATCTTAGCTGGTTGAAATATTTTGAAATGTTTCTAAATTCTTCCTGAGAATCTCAAATGCTAAAAATGATTACAGTGATTTTACTGCAAAACACACAAAGCAAACTTTTAATTTTGTAGTTTTAAGAATAAGCCAGGAAGAACTGCAGGAACAGGTTCTGTTGTTTGCACCTCTTTAGGTAGCTGCAGACAGCTTTTTATGAATTAGAAGTAATACCTCATTCTTTCACTAAGTCTTTCCTGCCGTCTATTATGTTTGTGCTCCAATCTATGGGGAAAATGGGCCCTAGACCCAGTCTATTGCTAATGCAAGGCAGAATGCTTGACACTTAAAAAGAAAGCTGTGAAGGAGTAAGTCAAACTAGTGCATTCTGGTTGAAGGAGACATTACTTTAGTGGGATGAAATGAAGTAACATGAATTTTAGGTAAGTACTCTTAGTATGAAGGCATGCTTTCATGAATAAGTTGGAGTCTAGTGTGTACAGCCTTTTGATGGAGTTAAGATGTTACAAAAAGCAGGTTTTGTAATAAATACTAATTAAAGGGCAAATTGATAGTATTGTAGACTTACACTAGGCAACATTCAAAAAATGTAAATTCAATCTTTTAAAATAGGCACCTAATATTTAAGTTGATAATTTATACAGAAACCAATACTTGGTGAACATTACTACAAGGCAAAATCAAACTGGAGTTCATTCGGTCAGACAGACTTTATCTATCCTCTTGGGTTTGGCCCAACAGGCTTGTTGACTTCTGACTCTTAAATCACTGCAAATGTGGCCCTTCCCCTATTCTTTTCAGTCTAACTAAAATATAGGCACATAGTTACTCCAAGACCCTGTAGTTTGGAGATCCTCAAATCAATTATTTGCAAAATTCTGAGTCTTTCAAAATCTGTAGATCATCTTCCCTGGCCAATACCCACTGTACCCATCCAGATAAAACCAGAGTTAACTAACTTGACCAAAAAAAGGATTAAGAGAAGCAAATACAATCAACTATTTTGCCAAGCCATCATAAAAGAATGGGAAAGCCATCTGAAAAAGCCACACATTAACATGAGGCACAAAAACTGGTCAGATTCTCACCAGTATTACCCTTCACCATAAATAAAAACCATCGAACTGCATATAGAAAGGAGGAAGCTAAGTAAAAAGTGATGCTTGCCAGCTCTGTGTATCCTCCACCACCGGTGTGCTAGAAGAAATCCTTACCCTCGAGTGAACATTTGGAAATTTAGTGATATTATTCTTCTTTAAGGCTAAACAGAAAACAAAACAAAAAAAAACACAAAATGATGGTTAAGTAAAAATGGGATGAAAACAGAAAGCAACTCAACTTAGTGCTCAACATTGCTGGGCATGTTAGCTAACAGAGGCCATGGGCTTTACTACAGGTTGTGTTAGGTAAAACAAGGGTAGGATGAGTGTCTTCCCACCCAGCCCTGATCACCCAGTTTCAAGCTGCTTTGAAGATTGGCTCCAGAAGGATAGACAGTCCAGCAGCAAACAGCCAAGCAGATGATGACAGTTTTCAGCCTGTTAATGAGCACTGGTGGGTAAGTACACTGCAGAGCAGGCAATGACAGTGACATCTTTTGATTCAAAGACAAGCACGCCTAGCAAATACAATTCACGGAATAGTTGCACTACAAAACACATAACCCAGTTCCATGTCAATCTCAGCACAGGAGCCAGTCAATGGCTATTGACAATTGGTAGTATGTTGTCTTTTTTGTAAGCAACTATGCACAGGCACATATTTATTCCATTTTAAACATAAACACTAAGCTCAGGAAATCTTACATCCCTCTCCAGTTTTTGAGTGCTATGAGAAATGCTTTTCCAATGGTGAATGTACTATGCTGCCACTCTCCTAACAAGCAGAACTAGCTGTGACCTCATCACAAAGTAATACTCCGATTTGACATGGAACAGAGTTACCAATGAAAGATATGAGAAAGACAGTGAGGAGCTCTTTAGTCTTAATTGCTGCAGATAGCTGAAATAGGGCATGACAGTGAATAGAGGTCACCTGCCCAGGGCAGAGTTGCAGGGTCATGAATTGCTGATGTCAGTGTTTTCAAGACTATATGCTGAAAGGGTCCCCAGTGTAAAGCTCGCATTGAGTTCTGGCACACCTAGGACTATATAAGACACCTGAGAGAGGCCTAATTGGCAGTTGTGTTTACTACAGGACCTTGTGTAAATGCCGCTTTAGAACTTTTCTCATTTTCATACATAGTATGGATGATTTTAGTAAGTTGGGGGTGGGGGCAATACGTGCCTTGGTTCAGGTGCCAGAATTTGTTCTTTCCTTTTATCATGTGGGTACTGGGGCTCAACCTTACTTGTCAGGCTTTGTGGCAGGCACTATAACCCATGGAGCCACCTCATTGTTCCCTGCCCCTTTCATTTGCTGAGCACTTTACAGAACATTGTTTTAGTGCCAAGTTAGCTCAGCATAAGGGTTGTGGAGAAAGGTGTTATCTGTAAACTTGTTAGACATTGGCCTTAGTAGTTACTGCTCATCATTTTGCACCCAAAGATATTAGCCCCAGAAAGTGGTTCTATTAACTGTCACCCACATCCATGTCATTGCAGGAATGTGGTTACACACGTGCTGAAAGTGGTAGTGAGTATACAGTAATGATTGAAATACAAAACCATGCAACATGAAGACAACACAAAATGTAAAATGAAGCAGATGGCATTCCATGCTAACATAGTTGGTCCTAAGACACAGGGGTTTGGGGTAGAATAAGAGGTTTTTAAAAAAAAAAAAAACCTACAGCAACCTTTTAATATCAGGTGACAAAGAGCAATAGTTTAGTAATGGTATTCCTCAGTGAGAACAGGTTCGCAGAAAAACCGAGACCCACGCTTGGCGGTGCGAGCAGTAAAGGGCACAGTCTTCAGCACTGCATTGAGAATAGCCAGACAACAAATGAGAGTAAAATGCCAGGATCTTTTGCATTAGTACATGGTTAGTGTAAGAGGAAAGAAGAGAGAAGGCAATATGTATTCCAGTACACTAAAGTCTAGAAGAAAATCTGGGACTTGGTGGGGAGTAGGAAGTTAAAAATGGTCCAAGGAAAAACTATTCTGAAGTAATGGACAAATGTCAGATATGTCATCTATTTTTCAAGTAAGGTGGAGGACATTTTGGTTCTTTTGGTTTTTGAGGCAGGTTGACCTTGGTCTCCTCATCTTCCTTCCTGCAACCCCCTAAGTACTAGGATTACAGGTGTGTGGCAGTAAAGCCAGCCTATGTCTTGAGTTCTTACTGTGCAAATTTGGATGCTTCCCTAATCTGGATTAAACTTGCTGTGGCACTCAGTTGTTTGCCTCAATGGACATCCATTGCTAGTCTTGCATAGAGTAGAGCTTTCCCCATTGCAGAGGAGGCAGAGAAATGCCCCACAAAGGGCATTCTGCAAGCTACTGCATAGTGCATACTGACACAAGTACATGTGCACACCGAGAAGAGATTGCTATTTCTACTAGTCATTTATGCTGCTTTAATAACAGGCAAGGAATTCCTTATTGACTTAAAGTCTAATCGACATGTCTACTTCCCTGATGGTCAAAAAATTCGGTGGTTTAAAAAACCTGACATCCCTATTCTCAATGCTTAATAAGCTATGAGAAAATTCAGGCAGTTACATTTTTAAAAAACTAGAGTTTGGGCCAGGCATTGATGGCACACGCCTTGAATCCCAGGACTCAGGAGGCAGAGGCAGGAGGATCTCTGTGAGAGTTCGAAACTCCAGCCAGGTCGACAGAGCAAGTCCCAGGACAAGCTCCAAAGCAATACAGAGAAAACCTATCTCGGAAAACCACAAAAAACAAAACAAACAAAAAACTAGAGTTTGGGAATAATAACTACACATTTACTATTAAGGAATTGTTTAGTTTTTGAGTGTGTGATAAAAAGCAATGTGGTTATTTTTGCTTTATTTTATGAGCATAATATTTCCAAATGAAGTTATAGTTTATGGGAATGCCTGAAAAAGACTCAGGGATTGGATCCTAAGGAGGAGAATAGGGGCACTAACATATACAAGTAACAAGAGTGACCATGGTTTACTGTTGAGATTCGTGAGGAACACCTAGACCTATGACTGTCTATACTTTAACATATTTTTAAACCTTACCATATATGAGCAAAATGCTTTAAGTAGCTTAGCTGATAAACAGCATTCATTGTGCAAATGACATTGAAGAAAAGTCACTTACTGCCACTGCTAAACAGGCCCGTGGCGTAAGTATCTTAGTCAGTAAGAGGCAGTATAAAAACCTGGAGAGAGCCGGGCGGTGGTGGCACACGCCTTTAATCCCAGCACTCGGGAGGTAGAGGCAGGCAGGTCTCTGTGAGTTTGAGACCAGCCTGGTCTACAAGAGCTAGTTCCAGGACAGCCTCCAAAGCCACAGAGAAACCTTGTCTTGAAAACAAAAAAAAAAAAAAAAAAAAAAAAAAAAAAAAAAAAAAAAAAACCCTGGAGAATTGGTTCAAGCAGAAAACATGAAACTAGCTGATATCAGTCCCCAGTTCTGAGCTAGAACCCTATGGATTCATCCAAATGAGAATATAACTTCCTGTTGGCTTTGCTACTTTGAATGAGTAAACAGGTTTTTAAAAAGCATGTCAGAGAAGCCTGCATTGGCTGTTAGTACAGCCACAGGTGGAAAATGGCAAAGTATGACAAAGCCAAGGAGAAACTGTTAGGAAGAAGACTTAGGGTCCCACAGGTGCAGAAGGGTCAAGATTGTTCAGGGTGTTGGACAGCAAACAATAAAAATGTACTTCAAGCCCTAGTTTAAATATTGCCTCATAATTCTAAATCTCATTAACCCAACTAACGAGCTTGCCAACTGTTGACAAAAGGAACTGCAATATCTGTATGTGGTCCCACTCCTGTGAGGCAGTATGATCACTACAGACCACAAAGACAAAATACCCTTTACCTGTGATAATATCTTCAATGGCGCCATCTTTTCCCTCATATACGTGTCTGTTATCCTTAACTTGTCGCCTTCTTAATTCTGCAATTAACTCTTGCTGCTGCCTCTTTGATTTATGGGAAGGAGACTGAGAAGAAAAGGAGAGACTGATGACACCAATACCCTTCTGGACTTTAAGAAAACTTTAAGAAAAGTGTGCCTAAGCTTTATATTGAACAGCCAGAGTCAATACTACAGATAACCACCATCCCAACATTCTGCTTCAATACCAAAAATTTAGGAAACTTCTGGGAAGACAATAAAAACTTAAAGCTATGAACACACAAAACCCGACTAGACAGCAATGTAAAGGGTGTGCATGTGTGTCTAAGGGTGATACCTACCTTGCTTTTTGAGACAAGAGTTTCACTGACCTGGAACTCACCAAGTAGGATAGTCTAGCTGGCCAACCAGCTCTATCCATTTGTCTTTACCTCCAAAGCTTTGGAATTACAAGCATCCACCTTCATGCCCAGCATGTATGTATGTATGTATGTATGTTGGAGATAAAACTTAGGTCCTGATGCTTGCAAGGCAAGTTTTTATTGACTGAGCCCTCTCTTCAATTTGATAAAGGCTGGGTTCTGTGGCCACAGAATAACTGGTAATAGTAACAGAATTCTCACCTTGCAGCAAAAGCCTGCCTCCCTTTATGAAATGCTTCCTTCCAAAACTCCTAGCAAAGATGCCATTGGTGAAAGTCAGTACCCATGGACACCATGGAAAACTTTGAGGTATTTTACAAGCACCCTTTGATTCTAGAAGTAATTGAACAAAGTAATGGAAGGGGAAAAATTTCCACATGCCAACGGAAGGTTGTGGTCAGGATCTCGAGAGTGCAAGTCAGCTCTTACCCCTTCTACTTAGGTTTCATTCAGGCTCATCTCAGAAGCAGACACTTACTTTTGGGTCCTGCTGCTCCATCAATGCTTCTTGCTCCAACAGTTTTTCCATGAGAGCTTGTTCCTGTTTTTTCCTCAGCTCATTTTCCTCTTCTGCTTGCTAGGGAAATGCAATTTTAAAATAAAGATTGAAAATTACATAAATGGAAATGTTGACAGTTAAGATTCTTTGAAGTCATTTGAAAAATCCATAATGGTTTGGGAACCGAAGTGAAAGAGAAAATCCTTCGTGACCACATTCTACTCCAATTCTGTGCTGCACTGTCTGGATATGACAAGGCTTCATGTTTTCAGCTGATCTACACCTTAACTAAAAGAACTTCCCTGATCTTCCTCGACCTGTACAAATTAATGATTTTCAAGTGAGTCTCAATTTCTTCAAGAATCTGCCCACCTAATAACAGCTTCTCTGAGAGAAGGATCCAAGATTCCCTCCCATCTTTGCTGGAGAAAACTTCCATTTTCCAGGACTTACACTCCCAAAAGGGCCATCCCACAATAGGATTCTTGGCTTCTCCCGACAACTCTCCAAATGAGTCAGAATGACTGATCTGATAACTTAGAAAGAATGGATTCTGCTCTCTGGGTACTCTCTTGATGTCATTCCTGCCCAAGAGACTTCTGTTGAGCCATATGCTGATGGAAAGGTCATCTGTTTGGTTTAGGGATTGAGTATAAGTGACAAGTTCCATTCTATCAGTAGATTTGCATTTTGATGTCTATTTCCCTTCTTTAAAACAAAATCTTATTTACTCTTTGAGTTTTATATGTGTGTATATATGTCTTGCTTTTGTTACATTTCCTTTTGGCTCATAGGAAGGAAAAAAAGGTCAGTGTATTAACTTCCCAATATCACTTAAATTCTCATATTGCACCATGGTCAGCACCAGGCAAGCATGTTGTTCACTGTATGTAGGACAAAGTATTCCATAGCATCACTATCCATTACATTGATTGCAAGGAGAAATGGTAAGGCAGAGGGGCATACTTGTAAACGAGCTTGACCACAACATCCCAAAGATCACTGAGGACAGAGCAGCTTTTCTTTGCCTCTGTTCCATACATGTCCCAAGTGAAGCTCTGGAAAGCAATCCCAGAACTTCCCAGGTAATTTTTACATACAATTTCTCCTCTGACCTTAGGCATAGAAATTTTCATGTGAAGAAATATGATTATAGCACTGCACAGGAGCCTCCTGGGATATCTCTGCAGCTCATCAGCATGGCAAGGCCCCAAGGGGACTACAGAGTACCAGTTAACATCATCTGGAAGGCAGTGGCCTTCTCCCATCCCATGCCTTGTGCACCCTTTTCTAAGCCTAATTTCCTTAAGCTCTCAGCTTATGATAGGACCACCATATTGGCTAAAGGAAGTAACTAAATACTTTAATCTTAGAGTAATAGGCCCAGAATTAATTAGCCTCTACTCATTTTACAAAAATACTTCTTATATCTTCCATGGGTTTTTTTTTTTTTTTTTACAAAGGTGTGTATAAACTGCTCAAATTCTCTTCTTAAAATATTTTTCTTAGCCAGGCAGTGGTGACACATGCTTTTAATCCCAAAACTTGGGAGGCAGAGGCAGGCAGATCTCTGTGAGTTCGATGCCAGCCTTGTCTACAGAATGAGTTCCAGGACAGGCTCCAATGCTACATAGAGAAACTCTGTCTCCAAAAAACAAAACAAAACAAACTTCTTAACTCTACCAACATGACCAGTGTTAAACACAGAGAACTCCAGGGTTGATTTTCAGTATCTGTGGGTTCCACATCTGGTCTATAAACAACACCTAGGATCTCCCTGACTTCAGTGCTACTGACACGTCCTGGATCACTTGGCCCATCAAACAACTCCATATAGGTGTGGATTTTCTATGCCCTTCACCTTGCTTGCATGGGTCAACATTCAACAATGGGCAGCAGGGCTAATGGAGCATCTCCCTTGCCCCAAGCAGGTAGCCAACTGCCTTGTCTTTCTTGCTGAGGCCCAGGCATGGCTCCATGGAAAAATGAACCATCACAATCTGAGAGCCCTAAAAAAGCTCTCAGCATCAGCAGGGCTATAGAGTGATCACTCGGATCTGCTGCCCAAGGCCAAAGAGGCCTCTGCAGAGGAGCCAGGCCACAGACATTTCTGGAGAAGGGCACCTGTAGGGCAAGTGGACAAGAAGGCTATATAGGTGCTCTCCTACTTACCTTGTAGGCTTTCACAAACCGAACAAATACAGGGAAGAACACAGATGGTGGTGTTGTCTTGGGGTTTTCACCAAAATACTTCACCACATCATCAAAGGCATCCTGAAAAGAAGAAAATTTTTCTTGAATCACATTAGTACCATTACCAGGACTGGATGCTCTGGGGCAGATAACTAAAACAAAGATTGTTGTTTGCCTTGATGTTTCTGTGCCCCATGGGATTCTCTATAATACTTCCAATACCTCACTAAAGTACAATGGTTAGACAAAGAAATTTATCTCTAAGACCTATTTCTTCCCTAACTCCACCAACACCCCTATACACATACACCCCTACACACACACACACACACACACACACACACACACACACACACACGAGCTACTTCTTCCATGAGTTTCCTATGGTCAAGACCCCTCTCCTTAAACCACAAAGTCAGGAAGGTTCTTGGAAGCAACCCTGACTCTAAATCCCAACACCCTGATTCATACTCCTTGCAATATCGTCCCCCACCCCCAAAAGGTCTCGTCTATGATCACCACAGCCCAAGCCAGAGCTATCACATCTGCCTCCAGTTCCCCAGCACGACACCTCCCACTCTATGATAATATGATCCGTACTCTGTTCAGGTTTGTTTGTATATCAGAGGTCCCTGGGGTGATAGAGCAGTAAGAAGTCTAAGACCTACAGAAACCTTATACTCCAGAGACAATGCTTTGGAGCCAAGGCCTGACATGTTGCAGAACTGACTACAAACAGACCTGTACTAGAAGAAATTCAGGAACAAAAGAGAAGGGACAGAGAGAGCTTCTACAGAATAGCACAAAAGGCCCCACTTGGAAAAGGCATTTTCAGGGACAAAGGGGGGGGCGGGGACTAAACATTAACTACATTAGCAATTGACACCGGAAATGGTAGAAAAGTGCAGCATCACTCTCCCAGCCCAGAGCCTGTGCCTCAGGTAACGTGAAGGTGTTCACTCTCTCAGGCTACCTGAGCAATCTTAGCATCATCCTGCAGCTTCTTCAGCTTGCCCTCGTTGTGAAGGATGAACTCTTTGAGCAGTGTGTTGTGGTCATGCATGGTATACTCCCTCTTGGTTAAATCCATTCCCCTCTGCAGCTCTCTGACATCCAACAGAACATTTTCAAGGGAGACTGATGGAGAGAAAACAACACATCAGGAAACTTCTAGTGAGAGGAAGTCTAGCTGCTAAGCCAAGTTTTCAGTACTTTGTAAGGTTTGCTCAGGACCCTTTTGGTAGTTCCCAGCTTTAGTCACACATAGCCTTTAGTCACTGAAGGGACCAGACCGTCACCCAAGCCCCCTGCTTTGGCAGCCATGACAGTCTGCAGAAACGACCCAGCAAGACAAAGGCCGCTGACTCAGCAACATGTGCTGGGCTCCCAACCTTGCCTCACCTTCTAGTCACTAGAAAGCTAGATACCCTCCACGTGGCAAGGAACCAATCCAATCAGAAGTTAGCTGGAGGGCTCTGGAACGCAGAACATAGGAGGGGCTCTAGGTATAATGACCTTGCTGCAGCTGCTGCTGGCCAATCAACTCAGGACAGGTTGTCCAAACCCTGAAGTGCACCAATCCTGAGGCTTTCACAGACCCCAGACACGCCCCTTGCTCTACCCCAATATATTCCTGCCCCAGTGCTGCTCATGGTCGCTCCTGGTCCTGCCTGCTTCACAGGCTGTGTAGGATGGACTGGACTGGACAGGACGGGACAGGACGCAGGTGGGGGTGGGGTGGGGTGGGGGTGTTAACTCGTAAAATTAAAGACTCTTTGCTTTTCCATCAGATCAGGTCTCTTGGTGAATTTGGGGTTCAGAGTTTGGGCACAACATGAATAATTCATGAAATGCCACTATCAAATACTACACTAAATTCTTCATATCCTACTGTTCTCGTAGCATAGTTTACCAATGCGGAAACCAACATAAAGAGGTTCTGTGCTGTGCCATGATGAGTCACATGGCTCAAAGACAGCAGAGAGGATAGGAAAACAATTCCAGTGTCCACTTCTTGCACTTCAGACTAAGGTTCTCTCCGCATCCAGCCTATCAGTTTAGTTGTAGGTTCAAATAGGCACAAGACTTTTTTTCCTGTCCTTACTCTGTATGTTTTTGCACCCCTGTAACTTTCCAGCAGAGGGCAGAATTTTACCTGCTAATCTTTAGTTGTATAGCCCACTAGGCAACCTTAGCTTTTGTTAAGCCTTTCTTGCTTCAAAGAATTTGGGGCAAAGCTTGTAATAGTGCCACCACCCAGAGCAGGCACTCTCCTTAAGTCTTAGGAGCCCAGATCATACGAGTTGGTCCCAGTTCTGCTTTGCTTGTTATTCAGCTCTGCCCATGGTCAGATTTCAGATCCATGTAGTATGTTCTCCCCTTACTAGACCTGAAATGTTTCATTCTCAAGGGCATCCCCCAGCTTTGACCCCATAATATTTCTGACAGTGCCACGTGCAGAGAAAGTGCTCAAAAGTGCTGCTAAGCAACGGGCAGTCCTACCTGACTACATTAATAGCATATGTCAATCAGCCTGGGTACCAGTTCAACCAGTGAGCATATCAGTCTCTGTATTTTTCTCACAGGCTTTTATCAAAGGAAAATGTCCAGGCCAGAACATCTGTGCTACTACTTAGGAAGGAAGTCTTGCTATTTGATCTTCTTAATCGGAAGGAATTATACTTAAGAACCTTAATTTACACAAAGGAAAACCATTCCACTCTGCTAGCTGCATAAGCAAGCCCATGGTGTGTCTGTTCCAGCCTGTTGTAGTCACAAAATCATTTCTACCTGCAGTTCAGACTCTACCACTCATCCTCTTATCTTACCCAATAGCAAGAGGACATAAAGAGTGATGGTGGGCAATCAGGAGGCACATCTCAAAGACCTGGATCTTTAGAGAGAAGATGCTGACAGAAATCACCTACCAGCCTACATTCAGCTCCTCAGGAGGGTGGCACCATTGTAACATATTTCAGCCTGTGGGGGCTGAAGTACTGGCCCTGCTTTCTGCAGTGGGTTCTCATGAGTGTTTCAGCCAGGAATGGCTCCCTCATAGCTATGATATTAACTATCCCAAGGTAACACTGACAGCTGAAAGGAAGTACCTGCAGCAGCTTTTTCCACATAATGAAGCTCATTATAAAAGAGAGTAACTTGTTGATATTTTTCTTTTACCACATTTGATATATAGTGCAACAGTGTTTGTTTTCGGTCTGTTGACTTGGTGTCTAAGAGCTGAAAACAAAAGGAGACAAGGGTTAGGTGCAAGAGCAAGGTGCAAGTGCCCAGAGTAAATAACAGTAGAACTGCAGAAAAGATTGGCAAAAACCATCCCCAGAGGAGCCTCAAGGTTCAATGTATCCAGTGGAGAACCAGCCCTTTGGTGCTTAAAGAGCCTGAGGCTGTCTTGACAGAGTATGTTCTGAGTGCTAGGGTAGACTGACTAGGGAGCTTCAGGTCCTCATCTTCCTTACAAGAACTCTCCCTACGCCTGCATCCGCCATCCAGCCACCCCCCTTAGCCCAGTGTGAAAAGAGCCCAGGTGTTACTGCTCTTCAGGAAGACCCAGAACAGATGTGGAAGGTGGAGCCAGCAGGTGTGCTTGGTGTGGTAGAGGCAGCAGGTTCTCCCTTATTCTCTAGCTCTGATGATCTAAAAGATACAGCTGGCTCCCTGTCTGGGTACTCTGAATCCATGGACTTCACCAACCTCAGAGAGGAAATGCTGAGGAAGAAACTACTTTTGTGCTGACTTTTTCTTGTGATTATTTCATACATTATGCCATGAAGCAATTGATTTAAAAAGTTGGGGGGACATGTTTAGGTTAAATCCATACATTACACAATTTTATAGAAAGGACTGAACTATCTGAAATGCCTGGTATCCTTGAAGGTCCTAGGACAAACCCTACACAGATACTATTCATCAGCTTATGACTGGGGGAGGGTGTGTGTGTGACACTATCAATTAACCATGTCTTCCTTGACTTGGAAGCCACGACAGATCTGCACAGCCCGAAGAGGATGTGGAAGATGGCTTTGCAAAGGACTGCACTTTGTACATGCAAAACAAAGAAATGAAATATAGCACAACCACATTCTAATTTTCTAAACAAAATTATTTGTCTGAAAAGTCTTCCCAAATGTTTAAAAAAACTAAATCGTTCACTGTGTTAAATGTTATTCTAGTTATTTTCCATTATACTGGAACTTGAAATTATTGCTATAAAATGCAGTATTCATAATTCAGCTTCTGAGGGAACATTGATGGAAATGGCAATACTGGGTGAAAGGCCTGAAGTATCTGGTCCTTCCTGTCAAATAGTGTTTCAGAAAATTTACACCAACTCACCCTCCTGCATTAAGAACCATCCTCCTCCAATACTGCACCCTACCACCCGAAAGAGACCCCCTCCACAACTTAAATCTCTGCAGCTGTATGTCCTTTGAGGAGCCTGTATTTCTTTTAGTTCACACACCAGATCTAAACTCTGAAGTTTAAATCCATAAACTGCTCCTCGTTTGCTGCTATTCATGTAGTTTCCAAGGGCCAAGATGATCTGGAAAAGCAAGAGAGAAAAGTAGGATTCATCAGGAGAGCGTCCCAGGTGCTGGAATGTAGCTGGCAAGTCAGCTGTCCATGAACGTAACAAGAAAAGTGCACTTGCCTCCAGAATTTTCTTGAGCTTTTGAGATGACTTGATAGAAACAGATGCTGCTATAATTGCATGAAGTTGCTGGATTCCAAACAGAAGAAGGAAAGATGGGAAAGACTGTTAAAAATGGCAAACTATTGGGAACTGAGAACTAACTGTGCCTTAGGTAACCCTAGCGTTATATTATGTTCTCGCAAACTACTTACTCACAGTATCAAGTAATACAGGAAATTGTTTATCTGTAGCCAATCCAAAACTGGTAAGATTGCAAGGTAGGAGCTAACAGCCCCTTCTGGCATAGTTCAACTTCCAGTGCACCACCTCTAATCATACACAATTCATACTTTTAAATCACTAGAGATGTCCAAGAATGCAAAGGGTAGGGGGCGGTGGAAGGGCAGCAATATAAGATTGGATAAAAGTGTTCAAACATGCTTCAAACAAATACTGTGAGCAGTAACTACAGAACCAAGGACAAACTGATGTTTCTGACATGGCTAAGTTTCAGCCACACTAACTTGGGGAATGAGACAGCTGACTATTATTTATTTGTGCATCACCACACTCTACTTCAGCAAAGTCCCAAAGAAGAAACATCGTCGGGTAGTGCAGTCAGTGCTCCCAGAAATCTCTGGAGCCTGCTGCTCACTAAAGACACGGAGCTGTTTTTAGAAATGAGAGTCACATTTCTAGTCTTGCCAATAAGGAACTGGTTTTTAGTGTCCTCTGTACTTATGTAATTTGAGAGGATACTTACAAACACAGAAAACAATATTCTTTTGGGAGAACAGTCATGTATAGAGATTTGGATTCACACTGTGGAAATGAGAGCTTAAACCCAAATGTAATCTCTAAAGTTCTGGAAGGACTCTTTAGAACCCATATTAGATTGAGTGTAATTCAGAGAGATGCACAACAATAAATGGCTCCATCTTTTTGTAGGCCTGCCCTGGTCAACTCACAGGAGTCAGCATCTGAATGCTCTCTGCAAAGTTCCCAATGAAGGCCATGATGGTCATCTTCTGCATGAGCCGCTCGATCTTACTGAACTGCATCATGAAGCGGTCTTCATCCGATAAGTTCTCCAAGGGCTTTCTCTCTCTCTCATAGACCCGCAGCACTTTCACCTCGTTCTCAGTTGGCAAGAACCTCATCAAACATTCAACAAAGTCAACTGGTAGTGTCTTCAAGTCAAACCTGAAATCAGCGCCAACAGGTCAGTGTTCTATCCCCATCGGATAGAACATCCAGCTCATCTACCACCAAGTCAACAGGCCTTGGTTTCAGACAGCTGGACTGCTGAAGCTCCATCCTGCTGTTGGTCCCCACTGGGCACCAGTTACCCTAACTGATAGCCCAGACCATGCTCAGGTTTAAGTGATATTATCTTAGGGCTCCAGGTAGCTAAGGCTGTTAGAAATCAATCAAGAGTAGAAAGCAGCAAGCAGTATTAAGGCTGGAGCACAAGCTAATAATGCAGTCCAAGGGCCAGGCTTTGGAATTTGTGAACATCTGGTGAATTTTGTAAGATGTTTCTGTCATTACTTTGCTATCTCTGGAAACAAAACTCAAATTCCCATTCTACACATATAATTTGATGTAGGTGTATTAATCCCTGGAAGGAATCTTAGTTCTTGGTAGCTCTTTGCTCAGCTTGGACAAGTATTTGCTTAGTTCCTATTTTATTCTCCAGATAAACTTGGTTCAGCAAAACAATGTAATTACCCACACATTAGTATAGCAAACAAGACATGTGAGATTAAAACCGAGATTGCACACCACGTTTCAATATTGGAAATCAGAAAAGATTGCAGAAGACTGTATTAAATTATGACCCTGGGCAAAGACACAAAATCAGAGCAAATGATCCCTCAGGGTTAGGTAAGCTTACCAGTCAGGAATTATAAAATATCAAATTCTAAAAAAATAATTTTGGAAACATCAATAATACCACTGGCTACAAGAAGATTTTTCTAGAAGATAAACAAACCCATTACCTTCTGTGCAATTTATAAATTAAAAAAAAATGAAAAGGCCTTATTTATGATGTCCAGGAAGTGCTAAAAGCAAAAGAATCCCCATTCCTGTGGTCATGAATTAAAACATGCATCTGTATCATATTTGCAGCTGGCACTGAACTATATGATTCCACAGATACCATCAAATTTGGATTCAGCATATCTGGATACTATCCAGATCCTCCAGAGAAAATCACCATCTCTCCCTTTCCTCAAGCTTTCCCACTCAGCTCTACTTCCCTTTTATGGAAGCACTACTGTGGATCTCTATAGAAAAACAGAGCTGAGAAAACAAATGCTATCCCAAGACAGATGTTCTTCTAAACCAGTGGTTTTCAACCTTTCTGATGCTTCGACCCTTTAATACAGTTCCTCTTGTTGTGGTGACCCCCAACCATCAAATTATTTTTATTGCTACTTCATAACTGTAATTTTGATGCTGTAATGAATCATTATGTAAATAAATGATATCGGGGTATCTAGTAAGTGACCTCTGTGAAACGGTGGTCTGACCCCCAAAGGGGTCGCGACCCATATGTTGAGAACTTCTAAACTGCCAAATGGCATGCGGATATGGCACTTCCCTGAGTACCTTCTGATGAAATGCTTTGGTGTTACCATCTCCATTCTGAAGCAATAGCTGACCAGGAACAAGGGGAGCTGTGAAGTGTGGGTACCAAATTCCTCCATCTTAGCACTTACACCATGCCCCACTCTTTCCATCATCTGCTGATTTGAACTCTTATTTTCTCCCTTAGGCTGAGCTCCCTAGGATCTACTCTGCCAGTAGAAACTTACACGTGAATAGCTTTACATATCTCATCAGCAGTCTTCCCAGCTTTCCTCAAAGTTATGGCAAGGTTTTTGGCTCTATTTGCTTCTAACAATGTTACTTTACTTGATCCCTTCTGTGTTATTTTCTGCTTGCTTGAAGAAAGATCAATGGCAGGACCTTGGGCTTTTGTTTTGAATATTTCCTCAAATTCGTCCACATTTAAATCCTAGGGTGGAGAAGAATGACATTGGCAAATTGGATCATACGTTAAAATTAAGTCATTCCTATTAGCAAATACCTTATCATTTAGACACTCTCTTAAGCATAGGCCTTCCATTCTCTTGAGTGCTTCTCCCTGCATGGCTTGCTGTACTTCTCCTGTTTATGGTGGGTTACCCCATCACATAGCCAGAAGTGAACGTCCAGAGAATCCTGATTTCAACAATCCAATTCAGTTCCTTCTATAGATAATTGGTTTACACAGACATCTGCCACAAGCTAAATCCATGAAACCTGACAGTCAGTACAATTACTGAGTCCTTACCCAGCATAATTCAAGAAAAGCTGTCTATGTTCTTATAAGTTCCAGCACAGGGCTGTGTCAGACATATATTTTGTGGCCAAACACTCAAAACTCTTATTTTCACTTCACATTTTAGACATAGTTTTAGAACCCTCTTATAAAATCATGTTTAAATTAAACAAAAAATAATTAATTTTGACAGTACAAGTCTATTTCTTCTTCACATTAGAGTACAGAAACATTACATCTCTGCCAGTGATGCTTGCAGGCAAACAGGACAGCCTCCTTCACTCTGCAGCACTTCTGGTTTATAACCAAGGAGAAAGATACCTCTAAGATCCGCTCGTCATCGATTTCATTGAAGACCGTGCCATTGATCTGATTGGGCTTGAGAGCAACCCAGTTAAATACTGGCATTCTGAACTTCGTCTTGATCGGCTTCTTAATTTTCACAGCTGGAGATGTCAGAGATAATGAAATTAAGTCCCATCTAGAACCTCATAAGCTTCAGGTACAATCAGACAACAGTCCTTGCAGATGACGCTTTGACACTGGAGGAAAATGGCGAGAGGTACCCAGTTGATGCTAAATATAGAAAGCACCTGGCATTGGCCAGAGCCATTCAAGGTCCCCATTTGGCTGCCTGACACTGGACTATTATAAAGGCTACCTAGGAGTTAGGGACTGAGTTTATTTGGTTTTATTGGGGCCATTAGACTATTGCTTTCTTTTGTTGTTTGTTTGTTTTTTTAGAGACAGGGTTTCTGTGTGTATCAGTCCTGGCTGTCCTGAAACTCACTTTGTAGCCCAAGCTGGCCTCGAACTCACTGAGATCTGCCTGCCTCTGCCTTCCAAGTGCTGGGACTAAAGGTATGTGCCACTACCTGCTGGGTGAACTATTGCTTTCTAGTTACAATATTAGATAATGTGATTATATAGCAGAGGGAAAATACTATCCTAAATTCTGATGTCTTCAACTCTTGTTCCTAGAACATATGTCAACAAATAAGCCTTAGGGATGACCAGGGACTGCAGAGAGGACTGCCTAACGCCAACAGGAAGATCCCATCAACAAGGATGATCTTCAGCCAGGAAAATACATTCCTGTGGGTGACTGTGAAATGAGATTGCACTGGTTGCTGAGGCATTTCCAATAGACTAGGGACTGTCAATAGCCTATATTAGAAACAGCAAAGAGAAGGCAGAAGGGGTATGCAGAAACCATAGGCTCTCAGGAATGCTGAGGTCCCTTTTCCCCTTTTAAAGATTTATTTATTTCCGAATTGCATGTTTATGGATATTTTGTATGTACATCTGCATACCAGAAGAGGGCATCAGACAATTGTGAGCTGCCATGTGGGTTCTGGGAACCAAACTCAGAACCTTTGAAAGATCAGTGAGTGTCTTAACCTCTGAACCATCTCTCCAACTCCCCTAACCCCTTTAAAGTAGTGAGCTATCTTTATCTAAACATTGTCAGTGAAATGATTAAATGTACTGAAACAGAGAGGATGGATCTAATATTTATGGACTAAGGGGAATAAATGCAAAAACTTCTCATTTTTGAGAAAAATAAAACGAGCCTAAAAAGATAACCGCCTACAATTCTATGTATTAGTTATACATCATAAGCAAGACTTTCCAAACCACTTCTCTCTCTCTCTCTCTCTCTCTCTCTCTCTCTCTCTCTCTCTCTCTCTCTCTCTCTCTCTCTCTGTGTGTGTGTGTGTGTGTGTGTGTCCTTACCCCTACCCCTACCCCTGTCCCTATCCCTACCCCTACCCCTAACCTAACCCTAACATACATACAGATATACATCAAGTTATTCTGGGCTCCCCACCTGCCCAATGGGAGCCTCACTATTCACCATTATAATCAGGAAAGGGGAGAGAAAGTCAATGTTTCAGGATAGAAGAAAACAAAGGTGCCCAGTACCCAAGCTTTTATTTGGCAGGCTATCTGCCTCCATTGATGTTTACTGAAAAGGGAGATGGATGGTGCCTCTCATTCCTCCAGAGTTACAAAGGTCATAGAAAGAGAAGAAATGTCATCAGATAAATCCACACAGAAGCATGCAGCAACACAGAGACACGGTTTTTGCCAAAACAGGCTTTCTATCATTAAACATAGCACCCATGTCCCTATTATTAACAGTGTTTGATTCCTGGTCATACTTTTTGTCTATACTACCCAGGAGAACCAATGTCCTCTACAGACAAAGGCTTTCTCTAATTGACCCTTCATCTCATCCACAACAGGTGTGTGTGTATGGGGAGTGCGGGGGGGGGGGGGGGGGGGACTGGGGATGGCACTAGGGGAGAGAAATGGTAGGGGAGGTAGTTCTTCAATCGAAGTAAGGAAATTTTTTTTCCTAACTTTAGCTAGGCACAGGGTGTAGTAGACAGCAGGGGTCTACAGGTGACGATGACATACACTGTGACCCCAGGACTCAAACTAAAAAAAGTGACTTTAAATGGGTAGTTGTTCCACACAATGAGCCACAGACAGTGGGAGGGTCCTGGAAAGGTACAACCAACGTTTTTCCTTTCTTCTCCTTATTTCCTTAGGGTGCAATCCTCTTAGAGTGGGAAGGTTAATACAGACTATGTAAAGTGAATTAGAAAAGAAACATTCCTTCTCTCAAAGGGAAGGAATGGAACACGGCCTGTGAATCTAGGCCCTGCCTAAAGGAGGAGCTACAGATTCAGCCGAAGTTTGTGGGCAAACCTGGAGTCACAGTCCGACTACCTAGAGACACAATGTCAAATGCAATGGCTCAAGGTTGGATGGAGTGAAGAGATGTCAAAGCACAGGGTGACCAACAGAACACACAGCAAACACCCAACACACTTGGTGATGAGAAACCTACAGAAAAGCTTGATTGGCCCATCTTTTGTGGAAGCAGAAAGAACAGAAAATACAAAATACATATAGATTAGATACGGTTAGAGTCAAGTGGCCCAGCAGTTCACACACTCGGTACAATTTCATGCTTCGTGGACACACTTCAGCAGCACAAAGCCAAAAGTTCGTTTCCCTGCCTTTGATGACTCACTTTGTGGTTTTGTTTATGTTTCTGTATTCTCCCCCACTCTGGGAGATAGAAAAAAAACAAAACAAAACAAAGTATGTCTTGAAATGGTTCCAACCAGCCCTAGAGAACTGGCTACTCCACAGGCTGTAAACAAGTTCTTAACATAGATAGCATCAGCCTCAGCTGGACAGTGTGAGGACTGATGCCTGTCAGGGAGCAAAGGCCACCTGCCCAGGTGGCCTGCTTCAGGTGGCCTGCCTTAGGAAAGGCAGTCGGGCTGCTCTGTCAGACTTGAAGATGTGTGTTTCACTTCAAGGGAGTATTTCACACTACTAAAATGTTCCTTATAAAACCCAAAGAGTTTTCTCAACTACAGATGCTCTCCAGTGACTTGCTCCTGATTCCCTGCTGTGATTGCTTTTCCCCTAGTATCCTGCCACTGTAGACCTACTGGCTCAGGGATTTTTCCACAAGTACTGGGCATATCGGCTCAGCTCCACCTCTTAGTTCTCCTGAGACACCCTGACTCTGTCAGGCCTCTGGATTCCAGAGAGAAAAATCATTGACCAAACAAGAGTATTTTAGAAAATTAGCCTCAATTACTGTGCACTGAAAGCCAAATTAAGGATAAATATTAGGGAGATGAGAGGCCCTGAAGAAAATGCCTAATCCCAAGTTACTAAACCCTTAGGAGGGTTTTATAATCTTATAAAACAAGATCTATCCTGTAGCCATTAACAGACACAATGAGATAAAGAGGACTTCTTCAATCCCGCCTATAGAACTATACTTGGCATAAGAACAATGGAGACATCTGGGGGGTGGGGGCATCCTTTGAGCAGCAGTTATAAACTGAGCACAGAGCTCTGCACCATAAATTTAAGACACTCCCGAGTCAATAAAGTTTAAAAATAGTGGCAAAGGCTTAAGACAAAACAAAATTGGGGGGGGGGGGGGAGGCACGGCCCTATAGAAGCAAGCTACCTGGGATTTGCAGCCCCGGCCTACAACACATTTCCCTGCCACAGTGTCTGAACTCTGCTTCAGCTCGTGGGAATAATGCAAGCAGATGCTGAAGCACATGTTAGCTTTTGCAATGGAGGAAGCGGCAGCTCCAGGTGAGGGATGGTAGACACATCTCCCAGGGAATACTCATCCAGGGCTACAAAGAAAGCTTAATGAGCGGCCCGGGTGCACAGGACAACAGTGGCATCCACATTCAGTCACCAAGAACAGCCTGGTAACAGAACAGACACCCAGAGATGGTGTGAGGGTTGTCATTTACATTCACAATCCAACAGTTGCACGGTGACCGTCCTCCACCTCTCCTCTTCAGAGGCACTAAAAACTCTAGAAGAAAGTATTAACAGGGAAGACCTTGAAGAGGAAGAATAAGCCACAAGTTTACCATGAAACTGAAAAGGCATCTTCTTTGTATCTTTGATAATTTTATAGATGTCAGGGTGGCAGTAGAATCACAGAGCTGAGGTGGGCAAATCTGCTTCAAGAAACTTACAGAAGGCTGAAAGGGTTGCAGTCACTTGGAAGAATTATCACGGTGGGGTAGAGGGGGGCAGATAAAGCTGCTGACAAAATCCTTGGATGGATTGAAAAGAATAAATCTTTATGCTAACTAAAGACTGTTATTTAAACGTCAATACTTCTGAGACCATCATAGCGTTGGAACTAGAGACTGTCAGGGTAGTGGCTCACAGTAACTGAGAGAGTTCAAGAATGGATGGGTGGAAGTGGACCAGTATCCCAGGGACAGCCATCCACCTCAGAACAAGGTGCCCAGTATCACAGGGACAGTCACCTCAGAGCAAAGTGCCCAGTATCACAGCGACAGCCACCTGAGAGCAGCACTATCTAGTGTCACAGAGACAGCTAGCCACCCTAAAATACAGCTACCTAGTAAACCAAAGTGGCAACTTCAGGGCTGTGTTAGTACATTGGTCCAGTTTTTGTCAACTTGACACAAGTTAAGAGCCATCTTGGAAGAAGGAGCATCAATTGAGAAACTGTCTCCATTAGATTGACCTGTGGGCAAGATGTGGGGTATTTTGCTGATTAATGATTGATGTAAGAGAGCCCAGCCCACTGTAAGCTGTGGCACCCCTACATCCTTATATAAGAAAGCAGACTGAGCAAGACATGAGGAGCAAGCCAATAAGAATCATTTCACCATAGCCTCTGCATCAGTTCCTGCTCCAGCTTCCTTCCTTGAGTATCTACCCCAATTTAGCTCTATGATAAAACTGGAAGCTAAAAATAAACCCTTTCCTCCCCAAGTTGGATTGGTGATGTTGTTTATCACAGCAATAACCAAAAGCAAACTAAGACAGTTATACAGTCCACCTAAGAGGAGAGCTGCCTGGAACCAGCAGGTGGCAACCTCAGAGCAGGTACTCAACAAGGACAGCCACTTCCAAGGGAAATTACTTAGTATCACGGGGATAGCCACCTTCAAGAACGGTTACTCATTATTACAGAGAAAGCTACCCAGTAGCAAAGGATGACAACCTCAAAGTAGTTCTCAGTGTCACAGGACAGCCAGCTCAGAGCGGAGAGCTCCATGGCACAGGGTGGCAACCTCAGCACACTGCTGCCCCCTGTCACAGGTACAGCCATCTCAGAACAACTCCACACTCAGTAACACTTTAACTGAAACAGCTTCATATTAAAGTGTAAAATTCCATTTCCAAGGGTCCAAAACAGTCACTTATCTCAGGGCTTTGGAGCAATTCTCTTCCCCTCTCTCACCTCTGTCTCTTTTATTTCCGGTACAGCAGGCACACCCACCTTTAGGTCCTGGTGTACAGGAGGACATGGGTTACTTGGAAGCTTTTTCAAATCATAAAGAAACTGCTGATAGTACCACCTCCCTTTGAAGCTTAAAACTACAGGCAAATACTGACACCTACAAATGTTTACAAGGCATGCCTGCAAGCCTGTATGGAGCATTTACTTATAATGACACGTTCTCCTTTACAGACGGCACTCCAAATACCTCCAAAAAAGAGTAACACTCACTATTAGCACCTAACTCAGAGCTCTGGTCACTGTAGGTAAAGAAAGTGGAAGGCTGGATGACAAGGTCAAAACTTCCTCTAGGAAGAATGTGACCAAGGCTACTCATGGGCCAGTGCCTCTCATGTCTGACAATCTCCCCTATACTGGTTATAATAGCAGGAAAGCCCTATAAGGGATGTGTGCAGATGAGAAGGATCTAATTGCTGCTGAAAAAGCAGTTTTAGCTCTCCAGAGGGAGAGAAATCAGGATTTCTCTCTCACACACACAGTACCAATGTTTTCATCCCAAGCTCTTACCTGCTAATCCTGAGTTGAAAACTACTGTGGGTGAAGAAGTCCCAGGCAGTGGGGGTGCAGAGGGAGGTGGGGGTGGTAGAGGAGGAGCTGGCACAGTCTCAGCTGCAGGACCTGGGAGTGGTGGGGGTGGGGGCGGGGGAGGAGGGGGTGGAGGCGGTGGGGGAGGAGGGGGTGACATAGGTGGTGATGCTGGTCCATTTTGTGCTACAGAAAAGAAGAAAATGTCATGTGCACATAAAGCATGAGAAATTGCACTGGCCACATGGTTCATCAGGTAATGCTAGCTAGATCCTGGGACCCCACGTAAAAGTGGAAGACTACTGACTACACAACATAGGTGGCCTCTGAGCTCTACAAGCATCCTGTGGCATACACCCGCACGTAGACCTCACTTATATATAACAACAATAAGCAATATTGTATCTTCATTATGTGTGTGAATATGTGCACACCTGCAGAGGCCAGAGGCGACAACAGATCCTCTGGAGTTGGGAGTTATGGGTAGTTGTAAGCCACACTTCATGGGTGCTCAGGCAAACTCAGTTGTTTAGAAGAGCAGTACATACTCTTAACCACTAAGCCATTTATCCAGCTCCTCAAAACGTAATGTTTCTTAAGATAAGTAAAAGGGCATAAGACGGTAAATCTCTACCTCCCCGGCAAGGTATCTTACCTGCTTCAGGCATATCTGATGATGGAGGTAGTGGTGGGGGAGGAGGGAGTGAAGGTCCTGAGGAGGTGGCCCCTGTAACTGGTCCTACATAGTTACCCCCTGCTAGTTCTGACCCCCCGGACAATGTGCCAGAGGCCACAACTGGCAGTATGGCAATGTCCCCATCCCCCTTCTTCTGAATTTTAATGGTCCCTTGTTTCTCCAGTTCATGAATCTTTTTTTCCAGGGTAGACTGTCTCTGAATGGCTTCTTCCTTTTCTTTGACCATTTTCCTTAATGTGTGAACTTGGGTATTTGCATCTTTGTAGATTTCCTGCAAAAGAGGTCCTGGTTAGGTTTTTTACTTCATAGGACAGTCCCAGTTATGCCAACTGGGTACACCAACTGAGGAGAAAGGGTGGAGCGAAAGAAAGCACTCTGACGTTTGGGGAAATCTTTGGAATTCAGACAGAACTTACGGAGTCGCAGTAATTACCAATTGAACTGATAATACATGCAATGTATTCTAGCATTTGCTATTGTTAATGAAGTCATTTCAATTTTATAAGCGGAAATTAACTCCATTTTCTCCATAGGCAGAAAAGGACAGAGCAGAGATGACTTTATCCCCCAAACTGGATTTGGAACATCCCACAGGTATCCTGGTGGTTCGGGATGCTCTCCTTCACTAATTATAAAATTTATTTATAACCCCTAGATATGCATTAACTAACAAGAGACAAAGGGCCCTAAATCAGACTAGGATTAAAACCTCTGCAAAGGTTGGATATAGTGGCACAGCCTTTAATCCAAGCACCGTGGAGGCAGAGGCAGGCCAATCTCCGTGAGTTTGAGGCCAGCCTGGTCTACACAGTGATTTATCAGGTCAGCCAGAGCTATATAGTGAGACCCTGTCCCAAGAAGATACATAATTAATAGGCAAGCAAACAAACTCTGCAAAGCCTGGGGTGACCCATTCATGAGTGACCAAAAGCTAGGGACATGGCTCCATTTCTCTGGCCCTTGACTGAGCTCAGGACAGCCACTGCTGGAATATTTTTCCTTCAGTGATGCATTTAACAAAACAACCCAAAGCTTCCCACCACTAATTACTTATCTTTCTCGTAGTTTAGAGGATAAAACAAAATTAAAATTCAATTCAAAGGCTGTCTTGACTGTTTCTATTAAGAGAGTCCATGGATATTCTAGTGTAAGTGGCTTTGTGGAACTGAACTTTCTGGCTGGGCCTTGCATGTGTTATCTGTCACCACAGACCTCCAGCAGACATGGAAACATTCTTCACATGCTATCATTAATAATCTAAGTGTCTGAACTTGAATAGGACCCATATGCCACAACTTAGCCTTGATGGTATGCCAGAAAATAAATATGCAAAGGTGTCTGTCAGAATAACCATCACATAAAATGTGCCATCACATTAACCATTGTGTGAAGGCAAGCCATGTGCCTAAAAGCCCTCCATTTGTGTCTACTTTCTGTTCTACACAGTTCCAAACACATGGATGGTACTCCCTAAGTGCCTGACACTTAAAGTATAATGACAGTAAGGCAAAATCAAATAGCTAGAATGCACTGGATTTTGGTCTGGGGTAAATACCTTTAGGTCTACCCTGTGTGGTGAATTGTTTCCATAGCAACCAAAAATATCTGGTTTTGAGTAAAAGCAAAGTAAATAAATACAATGGAGTCCAAGTCCTAATAAAAATAAATATGTGGCATGAATCAAATCCATGCCTTGTTTTTATTTACAACCACATGGAGGATCCCAAGATGGGAAGACAATGTTGCTCCCAAAATTTGAAATAAGGGAATACTGAAGCTGGAGTTTTTGATTTCGCACACATGGTGTACACATACCTTATGTGTACTTTTGAGTACCACCCTTGAAATGGTTTCAATAAACACACTGCATGGGCACACACCTCTGCAATGAACATGCTCCACACTGGACCAGCCTAAAGCTGGAGCACACTGAATTCCCTGCCATGCCTGCCTGGGTAGCTGCTGCTGGCACACTTACCCGAACAACATCCAGTTCCTTATTCCTCTGCATGAGTTGCTTTTCCAGTTCCACAATCTTGGACATGGCTTCATTCTCCGTGTCCTGTAGCTTTTCAGACAGCTGTGAAATTGTGACAAAGAAACAGTGTCATAACACACATCATTCTGACCAGATCCTTGGGTCCTCAGAAGTATAAGTCACAGAAAAACAGGGGCCCACTAGAATTTTGCATATATTCTATGTGTTATTTTTTGGAAACATTAAATGTTACATTGTGCTTCTGAAGACATATTTGTGTTTCTACCGTAATTAATAATATATATGTAGCCTCCATAACCCATACAATAGCCTCTCCATGTTTGAACATGCACAGCCATGTCTCCTTCCATGTCCTGGGGCTAACAAGAATAGAAAAAAATAATATTAGGGAAGAGTGGAGGGCCACCTTATCCACCCCCCCCCAAAAAAAGGGATCATCATGCAAAAGCTGCTATAAAATGATGAACCAGAAAACATGGCCACATTATTTTAGTCTGCTAAACAAAGTGCTATGGTTTGCTTTAACCCAAACTACCCAAATAATGGCAGTTATTTCTATAAAAGACAATATAGGAAGGCTGGCTTGGGAGGCATGAGTGGAGGAGGGAAGCTGGGTGCTAAGTAGTTCCTTGTCACATAAAGTTCTATAACCAAGTAACTTCTGATTTCCCTCTGGACAGAATCACAGGTAACAATAACCATGGAGGCAAGACATTTCGAAGCTAAGACTGTAATTTCAAAGAAAGGGCAAGAAGTAAAGAGAAAAAGAAAGAAAACAAATCTTTTAAGGGAAATAATTGGACCTGTAAATTCTCTTACTAAGCAGACACCAATCACATCAATGCAGTTATGAAAGTAGGGAACCTTGCTTTAACTATAAGCCACAGGGAGACCAGCTTCTCAGTGATGGTAAGGGATAAAATAAACTCATATAAATTTTAAGACTGTAAAATAAAGTGGTGGAAAACAAAAGCATTCTTCAGAGACAAAAATTACATATTTTTAATTTTTTTCTTTTGTTTTTTCAAGACAGGGTTTCTCTGTGTAGCCTCATCTGTCCTAGAACTTGCTCTCTAGACCATGCTGGCCTAGAACTCACAGAGATCCACCTTCTTTTGCCTCCCAAATTCTGGGATTAAAGGAGTGTGCTACCACCACCCAGTGAAAAATAATATCCTTACAAAGAGAAACAATTCACTTCCTAATAAAGAAAAATTCCAATCAAATCATGACAAGAATTTTGTTTTCAAGAGCTCCATGGTACAGTACTTCCTCTCATATATGAGGCCCAAGGTGCACTGCTGGGCAGGGGGGACAAGAATTTAGCCTTCACAATGTTTGGGATTTTTGAGAACTAATTTATTCTCAATATTAAATTTGTTAACATCTCAAAGCTTTTGGGTTCATATTAACTTGTTTGCAGTTAATAAATAATCCCTTAAAGAAAATCAGAACCCTGTCCCCTGTATAGTTGACATTATACCAGGAGGACCTGCTTCTTCAGAGAAGCCCACAGATGACCAAGCCAGTGATTTCCGGTAAAATCTCTACAAAATGAACCTGATTAGCATCTGAGGCATTGCTGAGGAAGGAATGTGGAGATCGTATCAGAGACATGAGACAGTCCTGAACCTTGGGCTTTGATGGCACTTTGAGAAAGTGGGTCATCTTGAGACTCCTTCATCAGGCCAGATGCCCTCTTTTCACTTCCCTCTCTAACCCTTCCACTGTCAACCATCCTACTCCTCTGTGCTGGCAACTAGGATTGCTAGTGCATGTGACTTGGGAGAAATGGAACAGGATTTAAGTGGAAACAAAGCAAAGGTCTCTCCTGAGACATACCTTCCTTCTTTAAAGACCCAGAGGGAATTGGAGGGCTCACTGGCCCAGAAGCTGATTATCCCTCCACTGTAAACTCTTCCACTTCCTACCATCCAAGGTAGCATTAGCTCATCCTGGATGCCAGTGCACTTTCCTCTCTGAGATGCACTTACATGAGAGATGTTTTCTTCCAGTTCTTCCACCCGCTCCAAGGCGGCATTCTTGGTTTCCGCATCTTCCAGCAGAGCCCCCACGTCAAACACGTTGTCTAGGTAAGCCTGAATCTGTACTTGCAGCTTGTCACTCTCTGTGTGTTTCAGCTTCTAAACACCAAAATTCCAGAGAAGATAGTATTCATTTATCTGTGGACACAGACTGTAATTATCCAACCCTCTACTCATTCTGTTGCAAGTATCCTACTTTTCCCCACCTGAGTTTAACACATCATCCTCAAGAGAATTACAGCACATCCCTATGAAGAAGGTATGGCCAGACCATATCCCAGATACACATACACATGCATTCATGCAACATTTACACGTATGTACGTCCCTCAAATCCTTCCTACTCTAGCCTAAAATATATATATGTAAAATCAAGACCACAGAGGCATTAAAGGAGGATTTGAAATGGAATAGCTACAAGCCCTGTGAAAATCTTCATAACCCCTAAGGGTGTTATGAAGAAGAGTAAAGTGGGGGACATCTTACCAGGGCTGTGATTGGTGGCTGGGGACAGAGTACAGCTAGGAGCTACCAGTTGTATTCATATCTAACGTTGGGTTATTTCAGTCCACAGTGCTAGAAGACCCCATGCAGGATTCAATTCCTAAGATGGTGCCTTAGGAACAGCTCAGGGATCCCCAAAGCATGAATCAGAAAGTGTCTTCCAGTTCAAGGGTCCCAGAACAAGGGACCTAAAGCAACCCAGCTAGCTATTTCTCAGGGGACATTAGAGGCTGAAAAAAATCAGACAATCCGCCCATGGGGCACATTATGACTTTCTCTGGGGAAATATCAGACCAGAATAATATCCAGCACATAGATGATGCCAGTAAGTTAACAAGAATATCAATGACCACTTGCAAAGAAGGCTGCCTTTGAAAACAAATAAAATATTTATATGTTAGATGCATAGAATATTTTTCTTCTAATGATCTCTGTCCATCAGGGTCCAGCAAGAATATAACACAATTAAAGAAGTACAGGGTTAGGGGGTTGGTATTTTATTTATTTATTTATTTATTTATTTATTTATTTATTTATTTATTGCACAGTGTTCTGTCTGCATGTATGCCTGTAGGCCAGAAGAGGGCACCAGATCTCATTACAGATGGTTGTGAGCCACCATGTGGTTGCTGGGAATTGAACTTAACCTCTGGTTAAGAGCACCAGCTAGTGCTCTTAACCTCTGAGCCATCTCTCCAGCCCCAGGGGGTTGGTATTTTTAAGAGAAATTTCGGATAACATAATTTCTGAAGGAAAATGAGTTTTCTCTTAGGCTTAAGTTGAAATTCTACAGTCTAACTTGTTTTAAAGAGAGTACATTCACATGGGAAAGGGAAAATAAAAGCTTCCTGACAAAGAGGGGCATATATCTAGTGGACACAAAGGTCCTGGAGTACATCTATGACTACCACTTATACTTTCTGTTCCTTTATTGAAGAACTTCAGGGAAATGGCCTGGCACTTCCGTGAGGCAGCAAGAAAAGAAACTAAACTCCTTTCTCCCAAGAAGTGAAAGCAAGGGTTCTAGAGCAGCAAACATGTTTAGCAGAATTAACAGCTGCAGGAGGAAGTCTACAGTGTCCATTTCCTCACTTCATTTTTGTGCTCTAAGCATTAATGCATTCTACACCATACTTGGCTTGATCATGCCTGCTCAGATGGGGTCTCAATAGTGCCCCAAAATAAGTTTTTTTTCCAGTTTTGATGAAGGATGCAATGAGACTTGATCTAGACAGAGCTCAGAAATGAAGTAAAGTTGTAACAATGCTCCCAGAGGCTGTCTGACTCCAGTACTAAAGGGCTGCAGGCCGTGGACCCACAGATGTCCCAGGAATTCTGTATTGAATCCAACTTTGCTGGCAAACTGTATCATTCAAATTGGTTCCCTTTAACAAGCACGACAATCGTTAACCTCACAGTGCTTCAGACATTCTGATGTTACTATGAAGTGAACCTCAGAGAACAGGAGATAAACCCATTCTTAAAAAAGGCCCCCCAAAAGATTGTGATACTCACGTCCAGGTATTCATCCAGGCCCAACTTGGTAAATTCATATTGGAGGTGAACTCTGAAGTTCATATCTTCTACTGAATGGACTACAATATTAATAAATTGCATAGAAGCCACCTGAAATGAAATTTCCAAGGGGTTAAATTGGCTCCAAGTGCTTTCTCCCAATTTAAGCATTTCAAGAACACACACTTCATTTCATGAGTCTCAATTTACACTAATTCCTTTTTCTTTGACGTCACTAAATCTTCAAAGAAAAAATCTTGTAAGTTTTAATAAAAGGAATCAAAGAGGCACCACAAGACACTACTTCACAGTCACTTAGAATGGCTATAATTTTTAAAACGTAAATGATATTGGCAAAGATGTAGGGGAAAAAAAAAAACAACCTTCTCACTTTGCTAGTGAGAATGTAAAATGATACAGCCACTTTGAAAACATGAGTTACTCAAAATGTTAAGCACCATGTTTGTCATATGGCTTAACAATTCAATTGCCTAAGAGAAATAAAGAAACTTGTTCACATAAAAAAGAACATAAATATTCTAATAGCAAATATACCAACTGACTGTGGAAAAACACCCAATGTCTATCATGAATGATAATAAATGATGAATAAATAAAATGAAATACAATCATAGGATGGAATATTCTAAGACAATAAAGTAGAATGAAGCTCTGATACATGTTATGACATGGATGAACTTGGGGATGTCATGGTAAATGAAACAATGCCAATGAAAAAGGACCACCCATTGTATGATTTCATTCATATCAAATGTGCAGAGTATCCCAAACTACATCGATAAAAAGCAGATTAGCAGATACTTAAGGTTGAAATGTAGAGCACATGGGAAGCAATTTTAATGGCATAGGGATTCTTAAAGGGATGAAGGTGGTTATAATTGGACTGTGAATGGTTAACACACATTAATCATACACTTTCCAAGGTGCTATGTTAATCTAATTTCAAGAAAGCTGTTCTTAAAAAGTTATATAGGTATACAGAGCAAAGTACAAATTACTTCAGAGATATAGATCATATAAAATGTGAAATTAATACAAAGAGTAACATTCAAACCATGTTGAACCTACTTCAGAAAATTCAGTTTGAGCTCTATCCTACCAAAAGTTAGTAACTAATCCTGTTCACATCTTTCTAAAAGCTAGATCATAAACACTTTGGTTGCAGTGCTTCCTCAAAAAGACTGGCCCTAAGACCTGTCTCAGAAAAAAAAAAAAAATCAGTCCTCAGTTTAATAAATAAGGAACAGATTTCAACAGACCCATACTGTTTTCAACAATGACAATCTATTGATGGAAACAATGCCTTACTCATGTTTGCCTCTACAGCATAACCCACCAGAGGCTTTGGGAAGAAGGGAAAACAATCACGGACCAGATTCACAAGCATTTGGAAAACCATTTACTGACCCCCTCCCTTGTTCCCAGGAACTGGAAATCAAACTCAGTCCCATGCACATTAAGCAAGTCCTTGACTTTGGGCTTTATTGCCAACCCTCCCCCTCTGCATTTATTTTATCTTTTATTTTTGTTATCTTTACTGAACTAATTCTTTTTTAAATATATGTTACTGAGATAGTTAATGGTAATTTTCAACTTCATACATTCTAGACTAACCTGGGAATCAATTTTTTTTAAGATTTATTTATTATGTATACAGTGTTCTGCCTGAACACCAGAAGAGGACACCAGATCTCATTATAGATGTTTGAGAGCTACCATGGGGTTGCTGGGAATTGAACTCAAAACCTCTGGAAAGGCAGTCAGTGCTCTTAAACTCTGAGCCATGTCTCCAGCCCAGGAAGAAGGTCTTGATGAAGGTCTACGTACTTTACATCAGTCTTTGGGCATGTATGTCTGCAGGGGGTGGGGAGTGGGGAAATGTCTTGATTAACTGTTATGAAAAGATCCAGCCTACACTAGGTGGTACCATTCCCTAGACAGTGGTCTTGAATTGTACATGAGTAGACAAATGAATCTGAAAACAAACAAGCAAATATGAAAACAGGCATTCATTCCTACTCGGCTACTTCTGTGATGTGTTGGCCAGCAGGCTCACGATCCTGCTGTGGTGAATTTTCATTATAATGATTTGAACCTGGAATTGCAAGTCAGATAAACCACTTTCTTCCCTAGTTGCTTTTTATTGGGTCATCTCATCACAGCAACACATGGAACCAGAACAGTTATATACTGGATAGCTTAGAAGATACATAAATTCTCTTAGTGGAAAAGGGACCCTCTTGAAATTGTGAAAAAGTAGTTTAGGTTCTCCAGTTAAAAAAAAAAAATCTTGTTTGTTTTTTTCTCTCCAGTTTTCGGTTATTAAAAAAAAAAAAAAAACCAACAGGCAAAAAGTCTCATAGTACATTAAAGGGATTTATACCATTTAATATGGGGACTATATTGTTTGGGAAGCTGGGAAATTCAATGGAATTTCCAAGGAAGTTTATCAAAGGCCTCATTTTCTGGAGAGAAATCGAGTTAGACTCTCCCGTCTTTCCTTGTTGCTTCTGAAAGCAAATCTAAATGACGTGCTGACTTTCATGACGGCCTATGAGCCAAGTAAAGGATGATACCCTGAATCCAGCAGCATCCTGCACACTGTGCCTTGTGAACCTGGACACAGACGAAGTAAAATGACAGGAAATGGGTCCCAGTCTGTATGCAAATGGCACAAGTGCTTTAAGGAACTTAGGATAATTCCAGCAGAAGCTCAAATGACCACGTCAGCAGGCATTATAAATGAGTAAGGCGGGCAATACATAACACAACAAATTGCAGAGAGAGCAAATTTTGTTTTTTATATCAAAGAGGCAGGAGCTCCTTGGCTATAGTAGCTAATACTCCAATAGCCAACAGGGAAGGCCTAAATATAGTAAATATAGTTGGGTACTTTGAATTAAAAAAAAAAAGATCAGACATCCATTTTGATGCACCATACCCAAAGCTTTTCACAGAAGAAATGACTGTGTGAACAAGTGCACATGCTTTGAGTACATAGGCTGACCTCAGCCATGGCTCTACCAGAACAAGAAAGGTCCTCTTGAGAAGCCATGGGAGAGAAGCTGGCAATGAGCCAATGTCCAGGGCTCATCATACACCTATCAACCACTTCAGCATCACATAAAATCCCAATAACAAGAACTAAAAGGTCATTGTAAAAGTGACACTTGTTTTACCATTTCACATTTTTAAAAATAATTTAAAAAGCAAATATCAGCTCTAATGGAACAGAAAAGTTCTATAAAGGATTTTGCCTTCCTGATTTTAAAGAGCTGAAACTAAAATGCACATAAATCTGAGGTCCAAGGAACGAGTTCTCACACAATAGACCTAATGTGTTTCATGCCTTACAGTCACTGCAGTGATTCAGATGAATACAGGATTCCAAAGCACAGGCTTTGCCTGCAAGAACTGTTAGGATACCTGTTCTAGAGGCCAAGAGATCCAGAGAAGGAGCCCCTGGGAAGACTAAAGCAGGTCAAAGTCTGCAGAAAGAGGTACACTTCTCACTGCAGGAGAAGTGAGGTCTTGGGCCCGGAATGAAGACTGAGGTGGAATTCAGAAGTGCTGAAACACCCTGTGGTGGCTTCCTAAGGACTACAGGGCTCCTGCAGAGCCACATACTCCTGCCTGTGCTGCAGCCAGAGCAGGAAGGAAGAGCCATCAGCACTGTGTCCATCTAGGACAAGCCAATGGTTCAGTCAGCAAGGCCAAGCACTTTAGGCTCTGAGCATTCGGTCTAGAGAAGGTACTGACAGAGGTCAAAAGTAAAACATCAAGGTTCCACCTAGCTTAGGACTCTACAGCACAACTGGCAAACTCAGCTTGGTGGCTGTGGGCATTCACAACAGGTCCTGACTCCCTTTACCCAAGTGCATGACTTGCCCTTTTATTTGGTGTACATTATTAGTATTTTGCCCTTTAATCAAATGAGTAAAACTTGAAAGAGCACCAAAAAGGGAACATACAGATAAAGGACAACATCCTATAAAAGACTACTGAACTCATTTTCCTATTCTTTGTAGTGTGTCGACTTGAGTGCGGCATGTGTTGTGTGTGTGTGTGTGTGGGGGGGGAGTGGTACTGAAATTGAGTTTGCATTGTTGAATGTAGTCCCAAGATAACTCACCATAAAATCTATGTTATTATCTTCATTTCTGAAATGTTCCATCAACTTCTCAAAGCGTTGCTTTTCTCCGCAGACCTGAAACACACATTGTTATCATGCATATGACATAATACACATAAGCATTCCAAAATTAGCTACAGAAATTTTAGTACTAACAATTATTTTCAGAATATCTTTTTTCTATCTCCCTTATACACTCCTTATTTTTCCTCAAAGCTAATTAGCCACAGATTGGAGGCATGAAGCTGACCAGATGCGGGTCCTTGGTTCCTATGGTTTTGATGTTATCAAATGTGTTCTTCCTTCAGTGCCTTTGCTCTTCCCCAAAGTTTTTAGCACATATCCACAATACAGTTCACAGCCAACTGGCTATAGATTTCCTGTATTACGGTACACTTCAGACAGAGATACTAAAGGTTCTAAATAAGCTGGTATTTAAACTCCTTGCAAGGAAGACTGACCATCTTCTTATGTCGTCTCAAATATTTTGAGCACATAACAACAGCACATAATTACAACACAGTGATTACAATACAAAAGGGACACACTGGGAATGGTTCTTATTCATCCATTGAAGGTGTATATAGAAATCTGCAGTGATTTATGAAGTTGCACCCAGCAGTCTGAATTACACACATTTTAGCTCAAATTATTATTTCCATTGATTATGTGAAAGAAATAGGCAAAGAATTCCAAACTCCAGGGTCCCAGGGTATGCTGTAATACATGAAAGTTACAAGCATATAGTTAAAAAAAAGAAAGAGAAAACAGTCAAATATTTATATCAAAATGATACTTCTCTGAAGACACACTCACAAAATCAAGGAAGAATCTTAATTCTGACCTTGTCCTTGGGTAGTTTTGCTAGAACCAAACCCTACACCCACTAGTTAGTTCACTCTGACTTTCAAGAGTATTTACTTGAACTATATGCAGGCTAAATCAGGCTACACATGCTAAAGACCACATACTCAGATTTCTTTTGTGATCCCAGAGGCATCTAGACCAATCTTCAAGAATCCTCCTAAAAGTTGCATTTCATAAAATGTAATAATGCAGCCATTTAATTCAGTCATGCTAAATCCTATATGGACATATATACAACTGAAAATGAAAAGTCCAACAAAGATAGGAATGCCATGTTTTACTTCTCTTACGTCTTCAGCATCTAGAATGATACCTAGCATATTATAAGGACTTAATATTTATTGAATCACACTGAATAGAAGATAATTAAACCAATTGTATCAAATACTCTTCACAAAGGATGACAACACTTCTATTTGCCATCACATTTTACATGGAAAGAAGCATCAGATGACAGCAGACAAGGGTTTGAAGACAGTCTTTAGTAAAGGCTCCGGGGCCTGCCGTGATGCTGGGAAGTGAAGATGAAGACCTTCTAGGACCTTCAAATCTTAACATGACTAATGTTCACAAAGCTTCAGACCAGAGGTGCCAGGATTCTGATCACTCCTCACCATTTACTTGTAAATGGTGGTTTGAAAGAAAATGGCCCCAAAGGGAGTGGCAGTATTAGGAGGTGTGGCCTTGTTGGAGTAGGTTTGGCCTTATTGGAGGAAGTGTGTCACTGTGGAGATGGGCTGAGGTCTCATATATATGCAAAACACCACCCAGTGTATGAGAGTACTTTCTGTAGCCAGAGGAACCATCAGCTACCATGTACCATGGTAGAGAGCCATCTCTCCAGCACCATGTCTGCCTGCACACTGCCATGCCCGACCATGATGCTAATGGACTGAACCTCTGACCTGTAAGCCACCACCTCAATTAAATGCTTTCCTTTTTAAGAGTTTCCATGATCATGGTGTCTCTTCACAGCAACAGAAACCATAATTAAGATACTGAAGAGAACAGGCAAAAGCACCTTGGCCTAAGTACTGCCATATTGACTTCAGCCTCCAGTTTACCTGTAGGGTGAAATAAAATTCAGGTTCCCAAGCTGTAGGGGAGCAGAAAACTTTCCACTGGCTGCCCAATCTTCTCTCTAGATCATAGAAATAGTCACTTTGCATCTTTAGTTTTCTAGAAACATGATGGCTGTTCCTAACAATAGAAAGATTGACTGGACTAAGAGGCTTGCATTGTATGTCAGGTGACAGTGATGAAACACATAAGTCCCTAATCTTTAATTCCTGATAGGTGAAAGTTGTAACTGTAACTTAGCAACAAATGTTGGTGATTTTTGTGCTAATAAACCCCACTTCTGCCCCTGCGTAGGGCTGACAGGAGAAACAAGGTTCCTGAGTCCTTGTCCTGCAGCCCTGATCAATCAATGACTCACTTATGTGGGGGTTTATTAAAATCTTTGGAATCCATAAGTGTTATCTCTCCCCTTCTCCATAGCACACAACAGACAGGGTGTAACAACACTGCCTTAAAAAAAGTTGCTGAAGACAGATGGACACTGTGGCTACACTGGAGGAAAGAGAGGAGTCTCCAGTTGGGAATAACCTGTAGTAAATTATGTTGAAAAACACTTGTCCCTGGAGAGTCTATTCAACAGTCCCACTGAGGTGGAGGTGACACTGGCAAGCATGATTTTAAAAGCGCATGAAGGCTGGGGCAGTGGCTCAGTGGTTAAGAACCCTCGCTGCTTCCATTCCCAGCAACCACATGGAAGCTGACAACCATGTGTGACGCTGGTTCCGTGGGTCCCAATGCTCTCTCCTGTCCTTTGTGGGCATTGCACAAAATTGCACACACAGGAGCATACTGATATGGCACATAAAGAGACAAGAATAATGAAAAAAAATGTCATTAAAGGCACAATGGTTCTTTTTGATGCCTCAGAAAGGCTGAGGACCAGAGATCAAGGCACATCATGGTCTGCCCTACATCCAGATGACCCCTAGAGGAGGTCAAGGTCCCTGGAAACAAAAGCTGTGAAATACAGGCAGTATAGCTGTTGCTCCCCCAACTGTGCCATTAGCATATCTTCCCAAAGGAACAAGTGTCACTCACTTGCATAGTTATGAAAATACCCCCAGTCTTGCCATGTAAAGGGAGTTATAGCCTACATATTCCATATCAGATTCCCTAACATCAGAATTTTATTCTCGGGAGAATGCTTTGCCTAGCTCTTTGTTGGGAGGATGGTAACATGAGGCATTCTTAGACTGGGAACAGCTTCACATCTCCTAAGAAGTAGACAGAGATCAATGCTTTGTTGAGGAAATAGGCATGCAGCAAATTAGAAGAAGCAACAGCCACAGGGACAATGAGAATACAATTCCAGGAGGGCGAAGTCTTTCAAATCAAAGAATGTTAGGAAGCTGACAGCGAGATTTGGCAATCTGATTCCTTTAATGTATTAAAGAGTCTGACCAAATAGTCCTAGGAAAGGTCAATAGAGTAGCAAACCGAGTTCCTAAAGGATGACTGAGCACTCACTCCCACAGATCTCAGAGTGCCCAGATAGACACATTCCACTAAAGATAACACTTACAGGCTAGAGAGAGGTCTCAGTGCTTAGGAGAGCTTGCTGCTCTTACAGAGGACCCAAGTTCTATTTCCAGTACCTATATTGTGTGGCTCACAAACACCTGTAACTCCAGCTCCAAGGAATCTCATCCCCTTTTTATGATCTCTACAGTCATATACATGCATACATCTCTGTCTCTGTCTGTCTGTCTGTCTGTCTGTCTCTCTCTCTCTCTCTCTCTCTCTCTCTCTCTCTCTCTCTCTCTCTCTCACACACACACACACTTTTTTAAAGTCTTAAAATATATTTTGAAAGACAATACTGAAATCTCTCCAGAACTATGACAGTAGTTAAAAACACAATTATTAACTATTGCAGGATGGCACTCATTGTCTAACACTTGACACATATACACCAGTGTGCTGGCTAGTGTTTTGTCAACTTGAGACTAGCTAGAGTCATTTGGGAAGAGAGAACCTCAAATGAGGAACCACCTCCATCAGATTGCCTGTGGGGCATTTTCCTGATTAATAATTGATGTGGTGTCCATTAGTGGTGGTGCTACCCATGGGCAGGTAGTCTTGAGTTGTGTAAGAGAGCAGGTTGAGCAACCCAGTCAGTGGTGTTCCCATGACCTTGGCTTCAGTTTCTAGCTCCAGGACCCTCCCTAGTAATCTTGTTCTGCCTCCCTCCACAATGGACTGTGTTGACCTGAGAATACTAAACTGAAACAAATCCTTCCCTCTCCAGGTTGCTTTTGGTCATGGTGTTTTATCAGAACAATAACAATCCTAACTAAGACTACCAATATCTCTGATAGTCCTTCTAAACAGAGCAGGGTCCTGGCTTCTGAATCAAGACTTGCCCGAGGACTTCCACTGAGAAGACTAGGAATCTGGGCCTCTGAAAGCAATAAAGCTTCTTGCCTGTGTATTCATACACTGATTAAATCCCCAGCTCTTTGACTGTCAGAAGTTAAATAGCTAAACCATCTACTCAATTCATCCAACTTGCATTTGAGCAATACCAAGAAGCCTGAGTTACTGTTTCTGGGCATCATGAGGAACTAGGATATAGTTGAGCAGGAATTAGCCCATGGAATTAGCCACAGGTGCCAGGCATCTTTGCACTGTGGTAACTCACAGATATTCATGGATTCCATCTGGGGTATTAGAGCGAATGGATTTTTACATGGCAGAAGAAAGGGCAAATGGACAGCAACTAGACAAACTACACATGAGTAATTAATGAAAAGTTTCTCATAGTCATTGTTCTATAGCTGTGAAGAGACACCATGACCAACTCAACTTCTGTAAAACCATTCATTTGGGGCTTGCTTACAGTTTTACTTAGTCCATTATCATCATGGTGGGAGCACAGCAGCAGGCAGGCAGGCACTGGAGCAGTAGCTGAGAGCTACATTCTGATCCACAGGCAGAGAAGAGTGACTCTAGGCTTGACAGGATCTTTTGAAACTTCAAAGCTTCCCCCCAGTGACACACTTTTTCCAAAAATGCCACTCCTACTAAACCTTGTAATCCCTTCAAAGAGTTCCATTCAAAGATGCACCTGCCCTACCTCTTGAGTGCTGGGATTAAAGACATGTGGCTTTGGGGCCATTCTTATTCAAACCACCACAGAAACAATAGTAGATTCCTGACAAGCAATAATTGATTGTGGTAAAGATGCCCCCAAAGCATTTGTGGTGCCTGGTATACACAACAGAAATAGGCACTAAAAAGAACATTCAATGTCTTTTCTTTAGAATACTTCATTCTGTCAACAAAGAAATCCAGGTCAAAAACATGTGTGCTATGAAACAGATAAACATGTCAAAAAACTAATGAATTAGATATCTACCTTTTTATAGCTCCTTGGTGAAAATGCACGATGACATGCTACTGACATGGGTAGGAAACCATGAAAGGGTATGAGTGACTGCTCCTGGCTCTCTCAAACTCCTGCATACTCAGATTCAGACTACTCCACTACCACTCCTCAGTAATGAATTCAGGTGATTTTCTCTGACATGTTTCTGTAGGAATGGCTGGGGATCCTGAGCCCCCTTCATGTCTGCTGAGGGAGAGGCGGATGCAACCCAGATGCACATTTGTGTCTATGTGACATGAGCAATCATTAAACAAGTGTAGTCTACAATCCCACAGGAAATGGGAAGGTGTGTGTGGGAAGGGAGGTAAATGCTGTACCCCACATCAAAGTGATGCTGTATTCCTTAGCCCATGCTGCTCACATCTGGACCACCACCCTACATACTTGGTCAAAACAGGACCAACATGGTTGAAAGAACATACCTCTTCTCTCCTTTCAACTGGCCTAGTTTTAGAAAATTGGTGAAAGAAGACGACATTGGTTTTCCACTGTTCTCAGAATTTACACATGGGACATCATGAGAATGCTATGAGTCATCAACACATATGGCTAATGGCCAGTGGGATGGTTGAGCAATAAAGCATTTGCCACACAAGCCGGACAACTTGAGATCGAATGCCAGAAACCACATAAAGGTGGAAGGAGAGAACTGCCTCCATAAAGTTGTCCTCGAACTTCCACGTGTGCTGTAACACATGTGCCTACACACAGTCATACACATGCAGTAATAAGAAGTGTAAAAAGCATATGCATAAACCAGAAGCATATTTGCACACAGATATGACTGCATGCTATATATCACAGCGTGTAATTTCCATCTGTCAACAAGATGCATATAATGTAAGATGCAAAAACACTTTAAAAAGTTATACCAGGGGCCGGCAAGATGGCTCAGCAGGAAAAGGCACTTGCTGCCAAACCTAACAATCTGAGTTCAATCCCTAGACTGCACATGGTAGAAAGAGGATGGTTCTCTGACCTCCAGATATATGCTATGGCATGCATATCCATAATCATGTGGAGACACACACACACACACACACACACACACACACACACACACACACACACACACACACACACACACACATATAAATAAATGTAATTTTAAAGGATTTCTTTATTTATTCTTTTTATGAGTGCTCTATCTGCATGTATGCCTTTATGCCAGAAGAGGGTACCAGATTCAAGTATAGATGGTTGTGAGCCACCATGTGGATGCTGGGAATTGAACTCAGATCCTCTGGAATAGCAGCCGGTGCTCTTAACCACTGAACCATCTTTCCAGCCCCAAATAATAAATGTAATTTTTGTTTGTTTGATTTTAAAGTACATTGTTGCAGCTAAAATTTGCTATTCCTGACTTTTTTTTTTTTTTTGAGGTCTCTCTACATAGCCCTGAATAAACTGAAACTCACTATGTAGACTAGCCTGGCCTACAATGCACAGAGATCCACCTGCCTCTGCCTATTGGGTGCTGGGATTAAAGGTGGGCGCCATTAATGCCTGGCACCGTTCCTGACTTTTACATTCCCTAGTATTGCTCGTTCCTGCACTGGCTCTGCCCTCATTTCCCCACATCTACAGGAAGGCTCTAGGGAGTTGGTATTGGATGGAGAGACTCGAGGAGTTTCAGAAAGACCCAGCCAAACAGAATGCAAAGGAGCCCTCTGTGCACTGTACTACCCCACCAGGAATATTAGAGTATCCTTAGGAGTAGGACTACCAGGAATCAAGTAAATAAGCAGACAAACTACAGCCTATACACCAGAGAAGCAAGAGCTATGCTATAAACCAAAGGGCATTTTCATTACAAATCACTGTGTGGTGGTTTCAATGAGAATGGCCCCCACAGGCTCATAAATTTGAATGTTTGGTTCCCAGTTGGTGGACTGTTTAGGAAGGATTAAGAGGTGGGTCTTATTGAAGAAGGTGTGTCGCTGGGAGTAAAGTTTCAAATGTCCACTCCACATTTCCCTCTCCCTCTCTCTCCATTTGCAGGATGATATAAGCTCTCAGCTAATGCTCCAGCACCAGGCCTGTCTACTTGCAGCTATGCTCCATGGACTAAATGATGCTCCATGATGCTCATGGACTAAACCTCTGAAAATGTAAACAAGTCCCCAATTAAATGCTTTTTTCCATAAGCTGCCTTGGCCATGGCGTCTCTTCACAGCAATAGAACAATAACCAAGACACTGATAAATCAAGCCCACGTAAATAAATTCATCAATCTTGATTAACAGAGTGATATGAACATGCTTATCCTCCATCTTCAGGCCATAGACTTCAATCTGATAATGCAGCCACTGGCCACCCATACGTGTGGGGTTCTGCCCAATACAGCTGCCCCTCTTTGTATCTTTAAACTCTGCCACTGCTGGAAGTGAGGTGCTATGAGGACAGAGATGGTGCACCTTTGTCACATTAAGTGAGATCTTTCAACCTGGGCTGTACAGCTACAGCTCTGTCACAACCAAGCTGTTAGTTCAGGGAATGCAGGGAACACTGTGGACTTTCACATTTTTGAAGCTGTTTGGCTTTCAGGCCATACTTTATGAAGATATATGGAGGGAGAGGCAGGAAGATGATTCAGTGGAAATAGGCGCTTGTTGCCAAGGCTGACTACCTGAGTTCAATTCCCAAAACCTACAATGTGGAGAAAACCAACTCCTACAAGTTGTCTTCCAACCTACACACACACACACACACACACACACACACACACACACGAGGCCTGACTGTAAATGTGTCTGAGTTAGTTATATAAATTTAAGGGCCCCTTGCTTAAGTGTTTCCTTCTTGCCCTGTTGCCTGGCATCTGCCTCAATACTTTCTTTTTCTCCTGCCACAGTAAGGCCCTGTGATCTGCAGGGCTCCCTGCAGGAAAGCATCAGTGAGAGGCAAACTCTGTTAAGCCTTACTGGACTCCCCTTGGGGCCTGCTGGAGAACAAAAGTTCCATTTTCTTTTTCAAGCCCTCATAAAGAAAATAATTATTTTATAGTTATTTTTATTTGAAAAGCACCTTTCACCTTCTCTTGCAAACACCCACAGTCTGATAGTTACTAACCCTTAGTGCCCAACAAAACCACTGTTCTAGTGTGTTCCACAACTGCCAGGATCTTTTACTTCATACACAGAGTCCAAACGGCTATTGTGATAGAAGCAGACCCCACAATGGACCTGCTGGAGGCTCCTTAGAATTTAAGAAAGAAATGTTCATCATGGAATACTTTAAAATGGAACCACTTCACTCCAAAAAAATAAAAATGGAGTCTACAGTGTCATCAGCCTTCTTAATGAACCATAGATCTGTCTTGGCTGCAGAGACACTGGACTCACAGAATCTGATGTTTCACTAATACTAAGCATTCCTGTGAAAACTTCAGTCATTTCCAGATGTTTCCAAACATCCAGATGTTCAGAGACAGACACCTAAAGCAAAAGGAGAGTTAATTTCTATGTGTATATTTTACTGTGCTACATAAAATTATCTCAGCAGAAGGAGGGCTAGTGACATCTCTAAAGACTGATGCACACAACTTAGATGAGAGAGGTGTGATAACACCCCCCTACACAGAATGCACAAGGGTCCAAAGATAAATAACACATCATATGTGATTTAGCTTAGAAGTATTCCCAGTGTCCAACTTGGATCTCTTTGGTTTCAATGAGGCCTAAATGTTCTCTTTTAATTTAGACATGCTCTCATCAGGCGCATCCTCCGAGTACACCCCAGTCAAGACGGTGGGCAGGGTTGGGAGGGAACACACAACAACGATTCTTTAGTTGTTGCTGCATGCCCTCTCAACCACAGCAACAGCAAGTCATGGGTCTGGAGCAGCACTTTTGAGCACAGACTCTGGGACCTGCTAGGGGGACAGCTGTCAATGCATGCTCTCCCCACACTCAGTTCCCCACAAATTAAATCCAACAAGCGTCCACCATGGATGGATTCAGAGCCCTTGACTACAAAGACCTGTTGGCTAAATATCTCAGACCAGCAAGAAGAAAATGCCTGAAGGTGATTCAACAATGGCTCCCACCTCCTCTTTCTCCTACACTCTTCCCCTCACTCACCTGACTTAAATCATTTGCTCTTGGCCAAATGGAGCCCCTTCTACCCAGCAGATAGTGTGGGTAGTAGCAGTTCTTCAAAATGTTTGTGAGCCTCAAGGACTCCCGTGGGCCTTTTATAGCATCTGTGAGTGTTTTTATAATAATAAGATGCTACTTGTCTTTTCTACCTGGCATGTGCACTAGAAAGATAAAATCAAAAGACACAAAATAGGGAATGAATAAACTGTGGTACCCTGGATGGAATCAAAATAGTGGTGCAAAATTATACTGGTCATCAGTATACTCATAGTGGTCACAGTTTCTGCCTTTTTTTTTTTTTTTAAAAAAAAGCCAGTTTCACTTAAGAATGTATTTGATGAAGCAGTAATAATATTAATTTTATTATACATTTTACACAGATGAAATGAGAGTTTTCCATGATGAGATGAGGCCTGCTTAAAACAGTCTCAGTGTATATACAGGTCCAGTAAGAAAAAACATCCTGTCTCATTCCACTTTTCCAAATGAGAATGAGAGACAAAGTGACAACCGAGGGCTGGGCATGGTGGGGCATGCTTTTATCCCAGCAAAGGAGAGGCAGAGGAGGATGAATCAGTGGCTTTAAGGCCAACCTGATGTACACAGTGAGTTCCAGGGCAGCCAGGATACTTAGTGAGATCCTGGCTCCTACCCCACCCCTCAAAAATGTAACAAAGTGTAATTACTCAGATATATTCTTGGTAGACACATTCTTGAAAATAAACTAGGTGAGTCTTTAGAAACAACTGGGAATATTTTGTAGCCAATGATAAAATTTGAGCCTCCAGTGAACAATGGGAGCTTCAGATAATTTTCACTCTCCACTGAGCACATGGCAGCTTCTTCACTTTTAGTGATTCTTTTGGTGGTGATGAGGATGTTTAAAAATACTACACTATGAAACATGTCATTATGTAGATGATCTAGACAATTCAATGAATACAAAAATTCAAAGGACCACGGAATATTGTTGCAAAATTATAAATTCAGGTACAAGACAGGCAAGGGGGTTGGACATACTGTGCAAGATCATTAACATGGCATCAGATCCACTTGTCACTAGCATTTAAAAGGCATTACTGGTCCTTTGCTAGTAAAGTACCAATGAAGAATACTAACTACCACTACAGGATGCTGCTATTAAAATATGTCATGCTCTATCTCAGTATGTGGGTAGGGCTGGATTTTCTTCCCCTACTTCAACAAAAACACAAGTGACTATATGCAAAAGTGGATTTAAGAATTGCATATTTTGGCTGGGCAGTGTTAACATATGTCCCTAATCTCAGCAGAGGCAGGTGGATCTCTATGAGTTTGAGGCCAGCCTGGTCTACGCAGTGAAAGTTCCAGGGCAGCTAGGGCCACAGAGAAATGTCTTGAAAAACCAAAAAAAGATTTGCACCTTTTATTATACTACACTTTTTGTTTTGTTTTGCCTTGCTTTGCTTTGTTTCTCAAGACAGGTGTCGCTGTAAACTTACTTTGTAGACCAAGTAGCCTCAAACTCACAGAGAACCACCTAACTCTGCTTCCTAAATGCTGGGATTGAAGGTGTGAGCTACCACACCGGCCTATTAAAGTAGACTTTTAAAAGATAAAGAAACATACCAAACAGTGTGACTGTTATGAATTGAATTGTCCCTTGCCCAAATGTGTATGTTGAAGGTCTGACACTCAATGTGACTATAGATAAGTTTACAAGCCAGTTTAGGAGCAGGTACATTATGAGAAAAGCTGAATGAAGTTCTAAGGTGCACGGTGTTTTAATCCCACAGGACTATTAAGAAGAAACAGGCAATCCTCTTCAACATGAGGTCATAAAGGAAGGTGTGAAGGCCAGGAAGTGAGTGCCCTCAAAACATACCATATGCTGGCACCCTGGTCTTGGGTTTCCAGTCTACATAAAAATGGACAAATAATTTTTGTTTTATCAAGCACCCAGGCTATGGCATTTGTAAAGCAGCTTGAGATGACTAAAACAGCCCATTTTCACAGATTTTTAAATGATTCTATACAGTCTAACGTTATCATATAATTTTTATTTTGTTATTTTTCTTTTTTGTGCATATAAGTGCTTTGCCTGCCTGCATGTCTGTACCGTGTGTGTGTGTGTGTGTGTGTGTGTGTGTGTGTGTGTGTGTGTGTGTGTGTGTGGTGCTGGAAGATGTCAGAAAAGGACATTGGATCCCTGGAACTGGAGTTACAGATGGTTGTGACCTTCTATGTGGGTGCTGGGAATCAAACCTGGGTCCTCTTAACCACTGAGCCATCTCTCCAAACCCCATTTGTTATTTTCCATGAGATACATGTATCAAAATTTTGTTGTAATTTACAGTGTGGTAAATACCAATGCATGACCTGCATTTTAAAAGTCCTTTGGGGGTTCTTAGAATTAAAAAAAAAAAAAAGTCTCAATGTGTAGTCTAGCTTGGCCCCAAACTTAAGATTCTGCTGCCTCTCCTAAGTGTTGGGTGTAGTTTTGCATCATGATACATCCTCTTTGAGCTTTCTTTGTCTGTTGGATACAGGGTCTAGTGTGGCCTTAAGCTCCATAAGTAGTGGCCAAGAATTTCCTTAAACTTCTGATCCTTCTTCCTTCTGCCTCTGTATCACAAGCGCTGGGATTATACACTTATGCTTCTGTGACAGTTGAATCCAAGGGGTTTTCGAATGCTAGGCAAGATTCTACCAATTATGCCACAGCCCCAGTCTAAGATACGAGTTTAAATTTTTCAAACTTTATTTGTTCAGGTAAGGGGGGTTGTTAATTTGTTTGGTTTTGGAGACTGTATCCCAGATGAGTCTTGAACTCAACAGAGGCAAGAATAATCCTGAACCCCTGATCCTCCTGCCTCTACTTCCTGAATATAAGAATGACAGGTGAGTGCCACCACACCCAGGCTATGGAGTGCTACAGATAGAACCCAGGACTTGGTGTATGCTAAGCAAGCACCCCATAAATTGAGCTACAGCCTCAGCCACCCATGATATACATTACTAAAACTTAAAACCTAAAAGAGAAAATAAATGGACAGCTAATGATATAATTTCTTGTCATAGCCGGAATCAACCAAATGATATGAAGAATTCCTGAGTCTGTTGTGTCCCCATGAAGATGAAGCCACATCACTCAGAGATTTCTAGAGCTTCCTTCTATGCAAAGGAACCCTTCTCCACAGCTCAAATGTTTACCAAGATCAAGTACAACCCCACAATCCCTGGTTGTCTGAGATGTGTCCACTCATATCACATGGAGGCTCATGACAAGACTGGATATTCTTTGTCCAAAACCAAGCAAAGGTTAGGTTCCAAGGAACAGGATCATACCATACAGAAATAGTTCTCCCCAACATGGGAGATGCAGGACTCACATCCCCAGTTTGGAGAATCAGATGCAGTTAATTGATAAGCAATTGGCTTTGTCCTGGGAGGCTTGACATGGTACACATCAAGAGTCAAAACCAAATACGCAAGGAACGTATTGAGAATCATCTTTACCAATGTATCCCTGACCCCCTGCACGAAGGAAGCACTATTTACTTGCTTTACACCTATTCCTGGAAACAACCTCAAAATGGAAATGCAGTGCTGTTCTTGGTAGTGTACCAGCCAACCTGGGAAACCACATGTGCAGCTGGTGAATTACTGCTGAGGAAGGAGCCCTCGGATTCCACAGCCAAACAAAACAGAGCCTGCAGCTCGTGTTACACTGATTGGCTATTCCCACCCTCAGTGACGCAGAGCCCAGGAGTAAGATCTGAAAAAGACTTCTGCTTCAAGACCAGTGACTGTTGGAGTTCAGTAAGGAAGTGCTGGGCCATTTTCTTCTACTGAGTGTCTTTCAATTATTAGTGAAAACTAAGTATGACTATATATACCCTTGGCAGAGTGGTTCACCAAATAAGAGAGACTCAAGTCCCATAGCTGGGGAATAATAAATGGATACTGAACTACCATGGGCAGAATTTGGAGTATAGGAAGGGGCTGGGCAGGATCGACCTTGTCCAGCTTAAAGAACTCCTGCAAAGCTCAGTCATTCAACAGCTACACAAGCCAGCAGTGCTGCCACAGAGAGGCCCTCATTTGTGGCAGAACTAACAGCACTCCCAGCAGGCCTAGATCAGGTTTGCTGGGACAGCGAGCAGAGATTTTAAATGAGGCTCATTGCTCCTTACTGTTACCCACACCAGAGAGGACAGAAAGGGGAACCAGGAAAGCTCATCAGTACACTCTGCTAAAGGAAGGACATGGTGTGTGCCCCCCAAAGGTACCATTAACAGGTACTGTGGACTTTCAAGTAGGGCTGCTCTTAGTTCATTGTGGGTAGCCCCAAAGAGGAATGCAGGAAACTGACTCCTTCCTCAGTGAGTACTCAGTGAGCTCACAGCATAAATGGGACTCACCAGAGACCCTTATTAAATACCTAGCATTTGGGGTTAAATTATAATAAGGAATTGAAATTAAGCAAAATTCTTTAAGTTTGGAAACTGTCTCTCTTCCTGTTGATTTTGGTTACCTAAAGCCCTATTACAGCCAGTCCTGCCTTTATCAAGGCAAAGAAACTGTGTGGGATACCTACCATGCCTCTTCTTGTCCCCACAATAAACTTCTTCCGTACTAAGAAATACATATACTGGCTCAACAACTCCCTAGACAGTTCCATGACCTCCGAGTCTGTTTAGTCGTTTTCAAGGAAAGGGTAGTAAGCACAGATGTTAAACAAAGGATAACCAAGTATCTCTAGGAGAGAAAACTAGATGTATAAAATGCAAGTAGGAGAATTTCTAGTCATACAACAGAAAGCAACATACACCAACAGTAGCCGGACAGCCATGGCCAATCTTGTCACTTGTTTTTTGGGGGGAGTTTAACTGATGTTCATACAGCATCTTAATGCAATTATGCATATTAATACATATACATAAGAATACACAAATGTGATTTGCTTTACCCTCCCAAGTGCTGGGATTAACCCAGCTAACAGGGGTATTTTTAATGCATCTTTACCATACAAATCTGTATAGGATGAAGGAGAGGGTAGAGGCAGGGAGGGAGGGAAGGAGGGAAGGAGACAGAAAAAAGAAAAGTGGCCCTAAAACAGACATTGAACATGACTCTGCAGAAATCAATGTTGGACATAACTTCCAAATTCTGATGAGGGGCTGATGAAACATTCTAATGTTTCCTGGAGTTAACATCATCAAAGTCATTAATAGCATGGACTTTAATGTTAATCTACACACTGCCCTTCACTGTCCTCATGTCCTTTACAACCACAGAACACACAAACACCAAAGAACTAGTTCTGAGGGGAAGTTCCAGGCTTGAAGACCAGCACCCAAACTTGTGAGATACTGCATGTCTCCAGCAGCACGCAACTCTTGCTGCTACTCTCAGGGCACTCTTCTCCTGCAAGAATATGAAATGGGGACTCACGTGCCAAGTGCTTTCCAGTTGCCAGAGGGCATGGGTTTAGAAGGTATTTTATGTGGATAAAAATACAAAGGAAGCAACACCCTGTTTTTTAAGCAGCTGCTCCATTAAGAAAATGAAGCTCCTCTTTGTATAGAACTGTACTCCGGCTGGGAGGGGGTCTACATTAAAGTCAAGATGAGCAAACGTGCCTCCATTACTGCTAGCTGGGTCACGGGATAACCAGGTGTGCCTCTGAGCACCTTGATCCTATCTATTCTGCTTTCTCCTTTCTCTTTATTTTTCTTTTCGCTCCCTCAGGCTCACAGAGAAGGTGCTGCAGACTTTAGAAGTAAATTCAAACAGCAGTTGGCTGTCGGTGTAGGAAAAAGCCCAAGGTTTCTGAAATATCAATGACAGATTCTGAAACAAGCCACATAGGCCAACCCACACCTTGCCCCATCAGAGCAATCTCATGCTGGCTCCATTGATGAGGGGTGTTCAGCCCCAAACCCAAGAATAATGTCTTTACTAATAGAGGCTGTTTAAACAGCCAGGGATTGAAACCACAGTTCCTCTACTGCCTCTTGCTGTGAGGCTTTCGAAACATAAAGACTGTGCTATTAGACACGGGCCCTTTGGTGAACACACTCCACTTTCTCTTCTAATATTTGGGGTACTTTATAAGTGGAGAGTTAGGCAAAATGCAAGTTCTAAAACTTCATTTAAAAGACCACCTTGATGCAAAATTGCATCCTTAATTCTCTTTACCTCCTATGTTGTCAAATAATGTACTTCTTGCACCAGGATAATCATGTCCCCATACCTGGTACTGTGCTACCTTACATGGTACAAGGGGCTTCGTGGACATTAAGTTAAGGTGTTTGAGATCAGGTGATTATCTGGATTGGTTAAATGTTATTACAAGAGGATAAGGAAGCCAAAAAAATCAGAAAATCAGATCACAGAAAGAGGTAGAGACAGGTGCTATGCTGCTGCCTTGGGAGTTGAAGAAGGCATGAACCAAGGAATATAGAAGTTAAAAAGCAAAATAGCTGGGTGGTGGTGGTGCACACCTTTAATCCCTGTACTGGGGAGGCAGAGGCAAGCAATCTCTGTGAGTTCGAGGCCAGCTTGGTCTACAGAGCGAGTTCCATCTTAAAAAAACTAAAAAGCAAATAAATAAACAAGCAAAATAACAGGCTTTCTTCTGGACTCTGTAGAATGCTACTCCATTGGTTTGCTTTATACTTTGCTACATAGGATTGCAAGATTAAAAAAATAATAAGTGATGTTTAAAACCACTGGGTTTGTAGTTATTTGTTGCAGCAGTGACTAATACTTAAGGGAGGCAGGCATAGTGGTATACCCCTGTAATCACAGCACCCAGGAGACTGAGACAAGAAATGCTTATGCGCAAGGCCAGCCTGAGATTCCTAAGGAGTTTGAAGGCCTGAGTCAAAATTAATGATGATGACGACGACAACAGCTCTTATTTATTAAAGTCAGGGACATTTGCCTCAGAGTTTTGATCCTGTCATGAAAAAAAAAAAACTTTATCAAGCTTTTTATCATGAGGAGAATCAATCATTGCCTTGAACAAAGGAAGAGAAGGGAAGATGAAAAACTATAAATCTGTAGACAATTCCCCTACAACTACTAAGACCAATGTGATGCTTGGTACTGTCAACTTGCCTGCACAGAGAGGTGTCTAGGCAGAGTGAAGTGCCACCACTGGATGTGTTTCCAGAGGGGACAGACATGTGGGGGGTCACTGAGGGCAAAAGGCCCACCCTTAATGGGCATGGCACCATCCAATAGGTTGAAGGTTGAAAGTAACAGACTTGAAGAGGAAACTAGCATGAGCACCATTCTATTCTGACATGAAGATGGCCACCACCCAGACATTCAATTCTAGCTTCTTCAGCTTTTCTGTGTGAACTCAACACCAACAACTCTCTAGGGAGCAGCAGACTCTAGAGTGCCAGTTTGCACATCCTGGTGCCCTGGCTTCACAGACTGAAAGGTATCAGACTCTCTGTCTCTTCAACAGATAATCAGTTATTGTTGGACTGTTTAGTTCTTACAATGATGCATTACCGATCCAGTAAATCCACCTTTATAAAATATGCATATATTACAAATATACATACATGTTTATGTGTGTGCATTTTTTCTATTAGTTCTGTCCCTATATAGTCAAACTATATTTTCCAAAGCTATTCACAGTTGTCCCTCCAATCTCACCTTGGACATGGGGTGGTCTGAGGGCCTCAAGGGTAACCCACAAAAATGAAAAAGTAACTCTGCATGATGTCTAAAATTCTGACTCTGGTACATGCTTCCCCAAGGCTCTTCCAACAGGGCTCTCAGTTGACTGCCAGGTGCCATGACCTTGAACACTTCTACAGGGGCCATTCTGGTTGGCAGTCCCAGTTGAGCCCAGCTTTCAAGAAATCGCAGACCCCAAATTAGATGCCTCAGTGAAAGACTCACAGTTCCTAAGAGACCCTAGATACAATAAGAGTGGAGAGAGCCTTAGACAACCCAGTCTGAATCCTGACCCACAGAATCTGAGAGCTTAGTAAAACTACTGCTGGGGTGCTGCATTATCCACCCACAACATCAATGAACAAAAACAGTGCATATGGCTTCACTTCCCACACTCAAGGTAACTTAGCAGCCAGAGGTATCCTGGTAAACTAGATTATCTAGTTCAAGGCTGATGTAACTCTAGGACTATGGCTTAATGGCTTGAGAACTGAAAAGTACTCTTCCTTCCATGTTTAAAATGTTTAATACTTCCAGAGTTACCTGGATGGTTCATGCTGGATTCATAACCCCATGCCCTCAAATACTGATGAAGTCAATGAAATTAAGCTCGGAGGGATTCTGGGAACACACAAAAAAGTCCATTCTTCCTTTCCAGTTTGGACCACTGTGAATAACACTTGACGATGTAGTGGTTTGAATAGGTATGGCCCGCCAGACTCATGTTTTGAATGCTTGGCCCATAGGGAGTAGCACTATTAGGAGGAAGTATGGCACTGTGGGAGCAGGCTTTGAGGTCTCATTTGCTCAAGTTATGCCCAATGTGGCACACATTATCCCTCTGCTGCCTGTGGATCAAGATGTAGAACTCCCAGCTACCTCTCCAGCACTATGTTTGCCAGCACAACACCATGTTTCCTGCCATGATGATAACAGACTAAACTTCTGAAACTGTAAGCCAGCTCCAATTAAATGTTTTCCTTTGTAAGAGTTGCTGTGGTCATGGTGTCTCTTCAGAGCAATAGAAACCCTAAGACAAGAGGCTTTCTTCAATCAACTTAATAATGCATAGTATAAGTGCTTTCAGATGCCCAGTGGCTAAACCACATCAGTCTTCTTAGGAAGTCTTCTAGCATACAGAGGGGGATAATGGGAACTGCCAAAAGTCTTGCATACAAGAGAGCCAGTGGCCTTGAGTGACTCATTTTAGAGGGTTCTGTGTGTCTACACTAAACATTCAGAAGTGGAGGGGGTAGGGCCTTTACTAACCAAACTGGGGCTTTTTTTGCTCAAGCCAGATGTTGTCATTATAGAAGCAGATGAAAACAGTTACAACTGATATGGAATCCTGAAGAAGTCCAGGGACACCTTCCAGCAGCCTGGGAGAGCTAGTGGCTCAAAACCCTCAGGTTTTAGCAATGGTGTTACAGCAGGCTGCTCTATCACAGTCCTCTGGGCTTCCAAATGGAAGCTTTCTTTGCCACATTTTGAAAGTGCCTTTTAAAGTAGGGCATTTTCTCAACTATAGCCAAGAATATAACAAAAGGAGGAAGTTAAGGAAAAGGTGGTGAACGAGGTCCAGGTTAAAAACTTGTGGGAAACTGAACTAGAAACTTTCTGAATCTACAGTAAGGATTGGTCAAGACCCTACACAGTAGGCATGGTTTTATGAGCCCATGACCAGAACTCCAAACAGGCCTGAGGGCAGCTCAGGAAGCATCCACAGGCTTGCCACAGGCAGTCCACATCAGCATGCTTATCTGTCCTCTAAGGCTGTTCTCCAGGCTTTCTCATGTCTCTGGTTTCTTGACCTTCTTCATCTCCCCTCTCTTCAGTATGTTAGAGTAAGATTCTGCTTCTTACAAGTAAGATCCTGAACTATGACAAACACCAAGAGTGCTCCTGAAATTCCAAGTGTTTCTTTCTGTCTCACAGATTTAATGCTCAAAAGTGTATACAGCCATGCAACTAAAAATGAACTTGGAGAAGATGATTGCCTTTGCATATGGCTAAATGAATCAATAAGGAAAAACAGATGGCCCCTTGTTCTCACCCTGGGCCTCATTTCAGGAGCATAAATTTCCATGAGGAGACACTTCAACACCCAAACCAGATGTATTAATTCCTTTTATTTAATTGTTCTTAGAGAAAAAAATTTGAGAACAGTGGTTGCCTATTAATGATGTCGTCTTCAACCATTCACACTCTTGTTTCAGGAACAAGCTGCCATCTGAAGTTATATCACTATAACTCACTCAGCATCATACACACTGAGGTAATACATGCCCTTGCTTAGTAATCTCAGCCTTAGATCCAACCTCACCACAATAAACAATATCCTAGAAAACTGGGTTGATATCCTTCAGATTCCATTAAACAGTGTGCTTCCTATCCCTAAACACATACTTCAGATGTGAGACCACAGCTGGGCAGTGGTGGCACACCCCTTTAATGCCGGCACTCAGGAGGCAGAGGCAGGCAGATCTCTGTGAGTTCGAGGCTAGGCTGGTCTACAGAGCGAGTGCCAGAATAGCTGAGAGAGAGAGAGAGAGAGAGAGAGAGAGAGAGAGAGAGAGAGAGAGAGATGTGAAAACACTCAGGGCAAGACTTCTTTGAAAACAAAATGAGGACAAGCAAGATGGTGGGTCAAAGTATTTGCAATGCAAGTCTGGTAACTGAGGTCAACAGCTGGAACCATAGGTTATCCTCTGACATTCACATGCCTACCACAATGTAAGTATTGGTTTGATCTCTCCCCCATCCCTGTCCTCCTATTCTCTTGATCTAGCTCTCACATACACACACTTACAATAAAAAATAAAAAGGAACAATATTGTTGGTATCTTTAACATTAACTGAACCATAAGAAATAAGTGATCATAAGTATCAAGAACCAAAATCATTTTTACTTCACTTTACATTTGTGGTAACTTCTACAGCTGGTCAAATTAGGCAGAATAAACATGGTAGCTCGGGGTGGGGGTGGGGGATAATATCTGCTACATACTAAAGGTGAATGGCCCCTGGTGTGGTATGGTACTCTCTGCCATAGGTGACTCCATGCATGTTATCCACTAAACAAAACCCTGTCCAGGCATCCTGCAACACTACCTGTCAGTGACTGGACTTAGGAGTACCTTTTACTTCAACTAAGTAGGTGTATCCCTTAAATAGCTGAAACACACACAATTTTGACATAGGAAGATCTGACTCGATTCTGTATGTATCTGTGTGTCTCCTATGAATAAGTATGAGAAAACAAAATTAAAATCTCCTAAATAGAGAGTATTACTTCAAATTGATACAATTTTAACATATAATTTTGCTTACAGTATAATCAAATGGTTATTAAAGTTATATTACAGGATCTGAGATCTATTATAATTATGGTCATGAATAAATGTGTGGTAAATGTTTCCAGTGAAGACAAGATTTGGCATTTGATAGTCTCAATATGATATTGAGATATAGCCTGTGATATTTTTAAGTGTGGCCTCATGGTAAGGATTTGGGGGTTATATAAGCAATATATGCTATTTACCTTGTATTTTAAAGACATCCTCCTGGGGCTAGAGAGATGGCTCAAAGGTTAAGAGCACTAGTTGCTCTTCCAAAGGTCCTGAGTTTAATTCCCAGCAACCACATGGTGGCTCACAACCATCCGTTATGAGATCTGGTGCCCTCTTCTGGTGTGCAGATATACATGGGAGCAGAATGTTGCATACATAATAAATAAATAAATTCTTAATAAAAGATATTCTCCCAAATGTACCTCCTTATTATATGTCACATATAAAATATAGACTCACAGACAAGCATTTATACATTTCCTTTCTTTTGGAAGTCAGATGTGAACATAAAGATTCCCTATTATTCATTATCTTCTCAGGACTCAGGAATGATTTCACTACCACTGAGGCATTTTTAAGGGAATAAGTTTTAAAGGTATTATTATTCGGTTGTCTCCCTGATGAGCATTACAGCAAAGATATGCATCAGAATCATTAAACACTGGCTAGATAGGGAGCAACTGGCCAAAGCCCACTGCTCACAGGTTAAGAGATCCCCAGCCATCACAGAATCACAACACCCCATCCCCTCTTTCAAGGCAGTTGGGAGGATAGCTCGAATTCCTGTCAAATTCTGCATTCCCTTTATTTTCCTCAGGACAGACATCTAAGAATTAGAACAAATGTTGAGCCTAGTATGTCCACTGACTGAGCTGCCCATGTTGCTACCTGAAAGTCCTCTATGAAACTACAGCACTGAAGAAGTGTCTGTAGCTAGTTCTGCACTGGTGTACAGTTGGTGCTCAAGACACATTTTGTCATCGTTTTCCAGACATATTCAGTAAAGATGACAGAGCACCTATGGAAGTCCCTCGGGAACCATATTTAAACCAGCTTGGCTTGAAGGTTGGTTGACTGATTGATTGATTGATTGATTGATTGATTGATTGATTGATTGAGATCTTATGTCTCTATACTGCCCTGACTGTTCTGGAACTCACCATACAGACTACACTGCCCTAGAAATCCCAGAGATCCACCAGCTTCTGCCTCCCAAGTGCTGGGATTAAAGGCTTCTACCACTAAACCTAACTAGCTTGAGTCTTAATGCAGAACTATTTGGAATTAAATAGTATTGCCAGGCTAACGCATACCTTAGCTAAGTAGCCTATCAACCTGATGCTCTGAGTGCCTTCAACATTCTCTCAGGGCTGTTTGTACTTTTCCCCACTTAAAGTGGCCAGAGATGTGGCATAGGAGGAGGCAGGCAGACAGGCAGTCTACTTGGCTACAGCACTGCCTATGACGCCAAAGGAAAACAGGCTACTTCCTTGGTAGAGATGTCTTCAGATTTTCGTAGCAGACGCACTTGAATCACATTACCTGTGTTTAATGGCCTCTGTTTTTGAGATTAGCAGAAACCCGAATCTAGGACTTTGTACATGCTAGCAAATGCCACTTACCATCTACCACTGATACCACACAGTCCCAGCACTCATTCTCTATTTCAACCAAATATGTCCCTTGTTTTGTTGTTGGGGTATTTTTCATGCTGGGGGGAACATCAGAGTCTCATGCAGCCCAAGCTAACCAGGAACTCACTATGTAGCCAAATCATTTTATATTTTCTCTGCCTCCCACCCCCACATCTTGCCCAGTGCTTGGGATTGCAGGTCTGTGTACCTCCACACCCAGTTTTAACTTTCTTCTTTGTGTGTGGGGGGGTGGGGGAATAGAGAAGGGTGGGAAAATAGGTTTGTGGGGGGTGTTTGAGCATGCATAATAGCACCTCTCAGTTAAGATTATAAAAATCCTATAATGGGTGTCCTTATTTGACAGGTTTGATGGGTTTACATAGATAGCATTCAGCAAAGCAATGAAAATAAACAGGATTTAAGGGAATTATATAAAAGAGCTCATAAAGTTTACTGGAATTTACACTGTATAAACCTTAATTCATTGTATGTGTATATCAAAGCCTCTTTGCCAAATGACCGTTCCCCATGCTCAAAAGGAAATGAATACTGTGAATAGATAGAAATAGACACCCAAAGAGCTTCATTAGGCCGCATAGGACACTTAAACTAAAACTCGGGTAACGCCTCAGGAAAATTAGCTACTTATGCTTCCTTCATCCTAGAATCAATGAAAAGGTAAATTGCTCTGTTCAAAGATGTGAGACATTTGTGTACTCTTATCCAAACTGTGCGTCCTACCTCCTTGAAGTTATCAAAAGCTGATAAAATTATTTCATGCCCGCCTCTAACAAGACAAACGGCTGCCAACAGCTCCAAGACAAGAGCTTTTGTTCTGTCAAAACAAGAGGAAAGAAAAACATAAATCACAAAAGGAGACATAATGAGTCAGCTGCTCCTTCCAGGATGAACACTCAAGGAATTGAGCACTGGCCCGCACATTCATTAAATCTTAGTCACTGAAGGGCACCAAGCACACACGGACCTTCCTAAGTATGCAATTTGCAGTGACTACAGAATGTTGGGGTGGCCAGTTTTAACTGTCAATAGGATATAACATGACAGAATTCAGAATTAACTGCAAGTAATGCTTTGCATTTCACTTTTAGAATCAGAGCCAGTAAAAATCCCACACGATAAGTTTCTAGCATTTCTGCTTCTTATGCTGGAGACCAGGAAAGTGCCAGGTTACAGCTGTATTAATAGAAAAAAGATTTTCTCTGACTCAAGAAAATAAAGTTGCATCTGAAATCATTTTGGAAGAAGCTAGAGATGAATTCAAAGTTTGCAAATAAAATGTGAAGAAAGAAACAGCATTGTTTCTTCATCATAAGACTACTTTAGTATTTCTTTTTTATTCTAGAATAAAAGCTACTGCCAACCTCTTAACAAAGACTGTTCTGATGTGCCACAATGTCGCTTGTCTGAAGAAAAATGAATGATGACTTCCCTGTGCTAGAAGGCCAGGAACAAGGAAGCATGATTATTTTGGATTTTAGAAAACTACAAAAGCAATCACAAGACTAAAATATCCAATATGTATATGGGGCTTTACAATTTGTATTCCCTTTGAAATTAGAAGAGTCAATTTATAATCAGAGGGCTTTTTTTTTTTAAAGAGGAATTAATAGTTTCTAGATAATTCTTCCATTCTTAAAAGGGTATCTGAAGCTAGAGTATTACTCAATTGAAATGCAGAAAACCACCAGAAGACATAATATCTTACTACACCAAAAAGCAAATAATGAGTCAAATGATTACAATATGTGTCCTTGCCTTGACTGTACATGTAAAAGGAAATAATGCACACACATTTGTGTTTGTGTTTCTTTTTCAGTTCTTAAGTAAGCTACATGTGTCAAGGAAACAAAAGACATAAATAAGGGTACAGTGGGCTGCTTAGCTTTCATGTTAGCAGGTGTAGCTACACTCTTAGGAATATTTTCTGGTCTTCATGGCTGGGATGAATTGGCAACCTATTCCTGCCCATCAAATTTTTCAGTATAGATTCAAAGAACTGGGTTACCCAGGGAATGAAAGGTAAAGAAGAGGGAAGGGCAAGAGCTTCACCAGTGCTCAACTCTACTTCCTAGAAGAGTTTAACCAGGTCAAAGGGAACATTCTGCACAGCCAAGGGTTTGCAGTCAGTCCAGCTTGAGGAAGCCACTCTTGGGAGATTTTTACTACTAAAATGGGTCAATGTTGACCTGCTCTCTGCTTCCCTGGGACTTGAACATTACAGAAGATGCTTACCTGGGATTCTTGTTGTTCAAACTGAGTGCAATCTCATTGACAGCATGTGGATGAGACATGACCATATTGAAACCATACTGAAATGCAGAGGGGAAAGGGAAAGCATTAGCAGCCAATTTCAGTGTTGATTAAAAAACAAACACTTGGGCTGGTGGTATAGCTCAGTGGAAGAGTCTGCCTCCCATGTGTGAGCCCCTAGATCCAGTTCCCAACACTACCAAACTCCACTGACATTTCTGCTTCATGAAACTCTTATCTTCTAGAAAGGCAACTGAGATCTTAGCATGCCAGTGAGAGAACATACTTCTTCCCACCAGACTCTTAAATGATGCCATCCACTGTCAAGGGTTATTTTGCTCATGGGCATCCTTCCTTTATTTATGAATGAACAATGTGTTTTCTTTATTAAACTCATGAAAAGCTCTACTTCTAGTGATTTGAAAGTTGTATACTCATAAAATCGCTATTAAGACCAAACAAAACTAAGCCCCGGTTGAATATCCAAGATTCTCCCAGACCAGTTTACTCTGAATTTCAAAGATGAAGCCCTGAAATCTAAATTTGCCAAGCATCCAGGATGACGCCACCATCCACCTAGGGTTGACCACTCCCAGCTTTTCATTCCCCTCCCCCAGACCCCATCCTGGCAATGGCCATTCTGATGCACAATTGCCTATCACTCTTACAAACAAGCCAGTCCACATCAAGAATCTGGATTCTACTAATCTGGGCAAATACTATCTCTTCTGAATGTACACACAGCTCTCATCTTTTTCCTCTCACACTGAGAAAATAAATGCAATCAATGGACAATAGGAAAGTAAGAAGAGGGGGGGAAAAACTTTTGAGGTTGCGGCAGGAAAACAACATGTTAGAGGTCAACATGGGCCACACAGCAGGGTGTTATCTCCAGAAAACCAAAGTTAAACCACAGCTTTCTACAGCTCCTGGCATGTTGATCCTCTCAGAGATAAAAAGTTCTATGCTCCAATTGGAAGCCAGACCCCTGCACTTGAGTCCCTGACCTCACTCTCTCTCACCTACTCAAGAATGTGATGATATGAGCCAGCATGGAGGCACACAGCTACACCCCTAACACTTTGGGTGGTACAGGCAAGAGAATCGAGAGTTCAAAGCCAGACTGGTCTACCTGAGATCCTGTCTCAAAAAGACCAAAAAAAAAAAAAAAAAAAAAAAAAAAAAAAAAGAAAGAAAGAAAGAAAGTTCTGCATGCTTATTTGTCTTTCTCCACTAACTCATTACCATTAGAATACATACCATGCAAGAGAACCCTCAGCTGATACCAGAACCTGTGTTCAGCTACACCGTTGCATTTCCCTGCTAGCCTTCACAGCACAGCCCCTTCAAAGACTCAAGGTCTAGGAGCTGTTTTCAACCTGTGGGGTCTCGACCCCTTTGGGGGTCACCTATCAGATATCCTTCATATCAGATATTTACATTATGATTCATAACAGTAGCAAAATGACAGTTATGAAGTAGCTAAGTTTCAGTGTTGATTAAAAACCGAACACTTGGGCTGGTGGTATAGCCTGTAAAATGAAGTTGCCATCTACTGGTTTGCAGGATGAGCAGGTTTCAAAGAGATCATTAGGAAGTCAATTTGGTAGATTTTAATTGAGATGTCAATTTTACATATAAATAGTGATCTGAAGTGGGTGCTTAGATAAGCCAGTCTGAATACTGAAGTGGAGGTGTGGGTAGGACATGTATTTGAACATAATTAGCATCAAATGGCATTGGAAATCATGATACTGGTGGAGAGGAGGTCCCTAATATGAACCACAAGGCACTCCATATAAGCTTTGGAGAGAGAGAAAAGCCAAGAAGAAAGTCTGGGAAGTAGCCAAGGGGGCAGAAGCCAGCCAGAGGAATTGCTGCAAGCTGTGTCTGATTCTACTAATAAGTCATGCAAGATGAATGAGGCCCAGCCAGGGGGTTTAGCTAAGTATGCTATCTATTGTGATCTTGGCAAGAAGTTGCAGGGGTAGGAGGCCAAAGGCCTAATAGGAGTGTCTTTCAAAACACACAATAAGAGGGAAACTCTAGAGTCAGTGGTTCACAACTTTCCTAACACTGTGACCCTTTAATACTATAGTTTCTCATGTTGTGGTGACCCCCAACCATGAAACTGTTTTCTTGGTACCACCTTGGTTACTCACATCAACGCATAACCAAATGTTGTGGCCCCGACCATCCATCCAAAGAGATCCAGAACTTGGCCACTTGTCTCATCTCTCATCCTATAATTCTGAGCCATACCATCACCAATATTCATCCAGTTACTGCCAGTAACCTCCTCTTGCCCCTGTACCTACAGGCTAATGCTAAACACAGAAGTCCTAACAATCCCTATAAAGCAAATGACACATTATGCCCTCAGAATGCCTTACTAGTTTTCTAATTGCAACAAAGCCAAGTCTTTCACTGGCCTATAAAATTCTACATAATCCCTTTTATCTCTCTTTTCCTCTTCTTTTTTCCTTACTCCTTCTGCCCTAGCCAACCAGACTTCCTTTCCTGCTCCAGGCTTCCCCCTGCCTAGACTCTTCTTTCTCTAATAGCCCTTGCTCTATTCAATGAGTTCACTTACTTTTCCTAATTGCTGCCTCCTCAGTGACACTCTCCTAGTGGCCAATCTAAAACTGCATATTCGTTTTTGGCATTTCTATCCCTTTTCTCATTACTTTTTCTGTGGTATTTAGCAATAATAATTCCCTGGGTTCAAAGCCTACTTGGATTCGAACTTGGTACAACTTATAAACCATATATTGTGGAGGATATTACTTAACTTCTCAGTTTTCTCATAAGTAAAATGGGTGGTAACTCTACCAGTCTCACAGGGATATGTGGGTGCATGAATTTGCAGACATAAAAGACCCAAGAAGTATACCATGTAGTTAGCTGGCTTTGGTTCTATTTGTCATCATTATGATCAGAAATGCTATAGACTATATCAATGCAGTCCTGCCATGTTTATTCTCTGGAAAGCAAGCTCTTGATACATTTCTATAGATTACGGCATTCTCAGAACTAGAAGACCATCTACCTGTAGAAACACTGAAAAGTTTTAATTGGTGGGGAAAGATCAAAGCATGCTTCCTTCCTACATTCCACTTACACACCAAGGTTGGGTTAGAATGCTAACATGGACCCTCATGTATCTAGTCTCCACTAGATACAAATCCTTTTTTTTTTTTTTTTTTTAACTTCTTATCCCACTTGGCTTATGGCCCTGTTCATTTACCCTAGATCCTTCAGGCACTGATTTCCACTGTGTTGTAAGATTAACCAAATTCATAATGCTATACTATTTGCCAGACTGAGGTCAACCCACAGTATAACCATCTAAAGCAGGAATGTGCACTTTTGACATTGTTCCCCATGTTCCTTGTGGAGATTAGGAACCATTGGTGCTAACACACAATAACTCTAACCTCTTGATCAACCACCACATAAGCTAGTGCCCCAAGTCTCTCACTAGTGATGTTCTAAAGCTGTCCATTCTTACTCACAAGTACAGGCTTGCTTCCCGTGGTGCTAACAAACTTTTACCAAGTAACGTAAGATACAGTCTCACTGTGTGATAAATTATATGCAGCCAAGGAACTAAATATTGAGCATGAGAATGAATCACTTTTCTAAGCAGAATCTCATTAAATCACAATCTTCACTTCAAAGAGTCACACAAACACCAACATATACACATACACAGAGAGAGAGAAAAATCGAAATCTTTTAAAGGATTGAAGCAAGCACTTAATAATTCAACACATACCTGATAATTCATGATGGCTCGTAAACACATGATACAGACATGAACATCATCTTTCTTACTCACTAATCTTGAATTTTTCAGGGTTCTTCTGCTTGGCAAAGTATTATATCTAAAAACAAAAGAAGGGGACACTTTCATGAAATGACAAATTACAGTAAGCACAAAGCATACCCACTTAAAGAGGTGTGCATTATTTTCTACTTTTACAAATACCTCGGTCAGAAATGCAGGCTAAAAATACCAATGCCAACCACTCCAGAGGGCAAGGCCCACATGGTTCTGTGATGCTATCACCATCCTTCCAGGCTTCTTTCCCACTCAATGAAACTCAGCCCTACTTACAACACATAACAAAAGAGAGTGGACATAAGCAGTTGTAACAATCCCAGGTCATAGTGGGGGCCAGGCTAAGTGTGCAGAAAAGCTTGGATGCAGACTGAATCTGCTAATGGAACAGCAGGTGAGGGACTGAAATTTAGCTCAGACCTTGACCTCCAATCAAGTGATCAGATTTTAACCATTTCTTCCTGCTGCTGCCCTCCAGTCTGCTTTAAGAAGTTAAACCTGGAGGTGGGGGTGTCGAGACAGGGGACTGGTGGGGGGCAGAGGAGGATGGGAAGGAGAGGAAACTGGGATTGATATGTAAAATACGATTGCTTCTAATTTAAATTAAAAAAGAGTTTAAACCTAGTCTGAGTAACATATTGGTAACTCTGGCTTCACCTTGACATACTAGATCCTGAAGCTTTAGTTATTTACAAATCCCTACTGATGTCTCAATATGGTAGCTAAAACTTAGAGGAAAATATGTTAAAATATCAGAGTTCAAATGTTTCAGTGTTATGATTAATTTGATGAGCTCTAAATCATTGGACTTTTATATCAGCTTGCAAGTAGGACAGGACAGACAATGTAATATATGCCATATAAAATGCACAATACTAAAACCTTCAGTTGAAGTTTCGCCTCGGAGCAGAAACACAGGATAGGTCATCTCTGTAACCACAAGCCTATATAAAAACACTTCAAATTTGTAACAGAGTGGGGGTTGGTAGGAATATGAAGGTAAAAGAGGGAATACAGGAGTGTGACTACATAAGAAGCGGTAGGCATCAACCCAGAGTAAGGATGTATGACAAAGTCATAAGGAAAACTGTTACTATGTAAAGTAATTTAAAAAAAAAATTCTTTTACATTTGAAGGAAGGTTCCATACATGTGAGGAAAGCAATCATAGGGATTAATTTAGTAACCCAGGACCCTACATGGTTAGGCCCTCTCGCTGAATGAAGAACTTTGCCAACCTAGGACCCCAACCTCTCTTAAGCTGCAACTGTAACGACTTTAAATGATGGAAATAAGTTACTGTACTTACCAACTACTTGATAATGCCCTGTTTCTACTTAGAATTCGCAAGACCAATTTCAGTGTGTACAGTACAATTTACAATCATGTTACTTTGCTGTAACTCCAGCTAGTATATGACTGTTGACACTTCCTGGGGGTCTAACAGAAACTAGGTCGGTTCAGAGAATTGCCACACAGCTGACCTGACCTTAGTCCATAAAGATCATCTCAGTCTACACTGGCATTCTTCACTACTATACACCAAGGATTAACACAAGTAACTGCTACATATAGGAGCAAGGAAGAACCTGAAACACATTTTTCTGAATCAACTTTTAAAATATATTTGTTAAGGCATATCATTAACATTTAAAGAGGTGTGGGAGAGTGGTAGAGTACTTACTTAGCATGAACTAGGCCTTGGGATCAGTTTCCAGTACAAAACAAACAAATAAAAAAACCTTCAAAATTATATAAATAAGATTTCAATATGTTGAAAATTATATTTATTAATGATTCTTTATGCTCTAGAGCAACAAATCTATTTTTTTTTTCAAAATTCATAGTGCCTGGCTTAAACATTCCTTTCCCTAATTTTTATATAAAGCTGAAGTAGGAATGAGAGATTAGAGTAGAATTTGTCTGTTTAAAATCATAACATTACAAAACTGTAAAACCCAATAGCACAGCCAATGATAACTAATCATAATAATGACGACTCAGGGCAATTTGTTTCGTTAACACTAAAACTTTCTCCACACCCACACGGGGAAGAAAACTGAAACTCCAAGAAGTTACATCAATGGCAAGTAAGAGATAGGAGACCAAACCCTGGGGCTCTCCTGGGATTCAGGGTTATTGGGCTCTCCCAGTTGCTTCTCACAGTACTGCTATCATGCGAAGATTCTGCTGACACAGCTTCTTGCATCTTGTTCTTTCATGTCACTTAGGACAGGCTGAGGATGTTCCCGTCGGTCACTTCTAGGTCTCACTACCTGCCCTCAATAGTACCAGATGCAGGATTAAGGTATAGTTTGCCTCCAGCGCTGCATCTGGGCATCTCTTGCAAGAACTATCATTGGTCCTCTCGGTAAACAAGGATTTCTCTGTTTAAATCTTAGTATCATACACTACGTTCTAGGAAATAAAATCGGTTTTATTGTTGTTGTTTTTTTAACTTAATGTGAAATTGTACTTTCTGCTGTAGAATTCTCATTCTAAAAAATTTTCTTCAGTTAAATAAATGAAACGTGTAAAGTATCATACTTTTTATTTCTACAAAATACAAATGTTTTCAGAATCTGTAAGAGAAGATTTTTAAAAAATGTCATGGGTTAATATGTACATCAGACATTTTTCTGTGTGCAAATCTTATGGAACTTGAAAACTTCATAATTAGATTTCTGATTTATTTGCTTTAAACTACCATCTCAAAAAATTACGATCATTTTTGCTAAGTTTTAAATCAATTCCAGTGTATTCTAGCTAACAGAATTTGATAAACATTACTCTATGGAATTGGTTCTAACAGGTCGACCTCAAACCCCAATAAAATTGAGACTAAAACTCTATTTGTCAATTTACTTCCACAAAGACCATAGGACAGAGTGAACAATCTAGGAGGAATAGCCATTGGTCATGACAGGAAACTAAACCAAATTTCTTCTTTTTCACTTTTTGGTGGCTTTTGTTTTGTTCCATTTTTATTGAGGCAGGGTCTTACACTATAGCCCAGGCTGGCCTGAACCTTACTATGTATGTCAGGCTGCCCTCAAACTAATGGTAATCTTATCTTTTTGCTTCAGCTTCTCAAATGCTGGGATTATAAAACTGGCCAAGTATCTGAGTTAAGGCATGTGACCTCTGTTTAAGAGCCTACTATTTATGATAACTTCTGGTAAATACAACAGAAAACTAAAGATAAAGTTTTTATTTCTGAGTTGTTTAGGAAACAAAAGGTAAATATACAAGTAGCTACCTTCTAGGCACCAGCCTGGGCATGTGACGTTTATCTCTAGCTTTAGATTTCACCTGTGATGAATGCATCACTCCTCCAACAGGAGGAAAAAAGAAATACAATTAAAAATTCATTTAGGCTAGATGGTGGTGGTGCATGCCTTTAGTCCCAGCACTCAGACAGGCAGATCTCTTTGAGTTCAAGGCCAGCCTGGTCTACAGAGCAAGTTCCAGGATAGTCTTCAAAGCTACTGAGAAACCCTGTCTCACAAAAACTAAAAGCCAAAACAACCCAAAAACTCTCTTAAATGGTCCCCATTTAAATCTAAAAGAGTTGGAAAGATGATGATCGCTAGTTAAATCTATCTTTAAGAGTTGGACTCGGTGGTTAAGAGAACTCCCTGCTCTTGCAGAACACCCAAGTTCAGTCCTGGCATCATTATCTGGAGGCTCACAATCACCTGTAACTCTAGCTCCAGAGAATCTGATGTCCTTTACTGGCCTCCTTGGGGACCTGCACTCAACCTGAGCATGCGCGCAAACACACACACACACACACACACACACACACACACACACACACACACACACACGAAAAATAAATGTTGCTGACTAGAGAGACTGAGGAGATCATCGTGTTCCACCCACCCTAAGCACCCTCTGCACATCACCTGGCCTTTGCATATTGATGCACAGTTGGCCATAATCCACCCTGATGGGGCAGATAGGTGTGCAGTTTTCTGGGAAGAGACCAAACAGTACAACACCTTTGACAAAGCAGCAAGAATCATTAGAAAACCTCAGTTTTAAAAACTTTTATTCCTGGCATTGAAATATCAACCTGGCTGTTGATAAAGTGCAATAGAGTAACAGTTTGCCCAGAAAAAGGATAAAGGTAATTGATTAGTGTTAAGAAACTGCCAAATGTATGATTCATATTGATCCACTCAGGGATAAAAATATCATAATGGTAATTGGACGCCAATTAAATTTTCAAACAGCAGCAGGCACAGTGGCACACACATAATCTCAGCATTCAGGAGACCAAAGCAAGAGAACATCGATTACAAAGCCAGCTTTGGTTTTATATCAAGACCCTACCTCTTTTTTAAAAAAGTAAAGGGATGGGGGAGGGGTAGAAAACAGTCATAGCAGTCAAGTAACATATGTGCTATATTGTAATCATGGCAGTGCAAGTGAATGCAATTCAATACTGTCTTTGGAAGAACAGACAGGCCAACCTACCTCTGGTTTCAAGTCAAGGCCCTCCAATCTGAGTTACCTTCTCTCACAAGCAATGTCGATCTTATTTTGCCCATAAGAATAAACCTCACACAGACTGAGTTTAGAGATTAAGTGGGCAGCTGGGTACAGGAGGTCTATGTGCTTCTGTGGTAAACCACTCTTTATCTTGGTAATTATGCTATAAAAATACCTACAGTGAAACTGACTGCTAGGGCACTGTGCTCCTGAAGGTACCATGAAACTTCATTTCAGAGATCTGAGCAGAACTCACTTGGAGAGTATCCCTCCAATTCATGGCAGTTATTTATAAAACACCCCAACACAATGAATCATCAAATTAGCTATGGCCTCCCGTGCATAACCAGGCAAATGAGCTTTATGTGGTATATGTAATATGTAATTACATATAATATGTAATATGCCTGTGCAATCCCAGACCCTGCTAACAGTTAGTGGTGTATATGCCCCTCCATGACATTTGAAATCAGCTTCTGTGAGAAGTTGTTACACTATGGCTTCTCGTCTCACCAGTACACAACCTGAGCTTAACAGAGAACGCGGAGGGGAGGAGGTCCTGGTCTATTTTGTTCCCTATGGAGACTGCCAAGCTGCAGGTTTCATTCTCATTGGAAAGCTGTGGTGGGAGAAGAGAGGAAAGCATGGGAGTCTGGCAGGGTAAAAAGGCACAAAATACAAGTAGCGCCGAAGCAGAACAGCCTGGCCACTTTCTTTGGAGCTCCTGACATTTGTGTGGAAACACAAGAAAGGTTACAGATAATTCTATAGGGAAAAACAACATCACATTTCTCATGCATAACTTTTGAGGACTGTTTTACTCTCTTCCCAAGCACTGAACTACAACTGCAGAAGCTACCCTAGCAATAAGAGTAGATTCTGTTTTGGGAGAGCTGCCAATGAGAATTCACAGACAAACTTACACAAGTACAGAAACAGAGCATTATAAAACTGACTTAAGATCAGAACTAAAGCACTCGGGAGGCAGAGGCAGGCAGATCTCTGTGAGTTCAAGGCCAGCCTAGTCTCCAGAGCGAGTGCCAGGATAGGCTCCAAAGCTACACAGAGAAACCCTGTCTCAAAAAAAAAAAAAAAAAAGAAAAAGAAAAAAAAATCAGAACTAAACAGAAGGTGGGTGTGGGAATTGGAGTCATAATCACAGCAGAAGGAAAGTAGAGGCAGAAGGATCGGGAATTCAGTATATCCTGGGCTACATGAAACCCCGTCTCTTAATAAAACCATACACACATGGCAAACTGGGCCAGCAATAAAACTCATGGGGAAAAAAAAATGCTTGCTACACATGCCTGACAACTTGAGCTCAATTCCTCTGAATTCAAGTAAAGAGAAAAAGAAAGAATTTCAAAGTTGTCTTCTGGCCTACACACACACACACACCAAACATGCACACAATAATAACTTTTAAACTTTATTCCTGACACTTGCATCCATTTCATACATATATCACCAAGTATCAGTATTTACATGTATGTGAGAAGCTCTACAGCAATGTTAACATGGGCAGGAGACATAAAAACTAAGTAGTATTTGCAAATACTTCTTCACAAGACCAATGCAGAATGTGTCTTGATAAGTACTACAGTGATTCCCACAGTCTGCAGCACCTACTTCACTCATGACAATGAATCTATCTGTAAAGGGCACCTAGCAAGCACTTCAACCTGCACAGCTGGTTCTTGTGGTTAGAAATATACACACTTTAAAAAATCACAGTAGGTAATAAACTTGAGAATAAGCGACAAGTAGCATGTCTGTGATGACCCTGAGTACAAGAGAAAGCCTCCACTCCAGAGACAAAGCTCAATGACAGATACTGCCTTTGCTCAGACAAGTATATTTACAAAACCCCAATCACTCAATAAACACCAAGAGTCGAGCCACTGTTCACCCATGATGTCTTCGGGTAAATCAAAACCCAGCTATTGTCACAACAGCACACATTTATCTATATACACATCGAGTTACTCCAGAGGACTGTTCAGCATGCTCAGAACCCTCAGTTTGTCTAGCACACATATGTAAAAATTAGTTTGTTATGTTGTATAATATCTGCCTTTCTTCTGTACATCCATTGTCTAAAGATTGAATACAAATTAGAACATTAGATGACTCTTGAACCTAGATGTCCTAAGGTCTGGAGAAAGATTTTTCAAAAACATTATCTGCAGCTTCATTGTCAACAACTCTGGGATTCTTAAATCCAGGTCCTATTGGCCTGAGGGAGGGGAAAGGTATATAATATTTTTTATGGCAATGGCACTTTCAGCCTTAGATATCAAACCAGTGCCTTCCTATAAGTGCAGGAATTGGAACTGCCTTGGAAGCTGAAGTAAGGTTCAACCAAACAGGAATGCAGTCCCCCACTAGGATGTCACATCGTTTGGCAGGACTATTCTAACAGCCGTTCCAAGGTCTGGGTCTGGGCTAATAGCACTTTAACCAAAATTTGGGGTTTTAGGTTTCCTCTCTTACCCTTTAGACATGACGTCACTTGGACATTTTTTAAATCAATTAAACATAAAATATATGATGTTTAAAAATGAGCCAAGTACATGGCTAACTGGCCTCAAAGCCAAAAGAAACAAAGCTGAAATAGTTCCATAAAAACAGTTCAAAATATAGAAAAGGGAGGTAGGGAAAGAGAGGTGGAGACAGAGACAATGAGGGAGGGAAGAAGGGAGAAACGGAAATGTTGATTGTTTTTAATAAGGACTGGAATGTTCCGCATGCTTTATGTTTCCACTGGAGACCCAGATAACAGCTGGAACTGCTTTACAAGATGAGTGAAAGGAAGGTGTTAGCTCAGAATATGAATGAAACGTCTTTGTTAACCTGCAATGTCTGACTTCCCATCCTGTTTCCTTTGCAGGCCTTTGCTATGGGACAGCTAGCTAAGCAGCACACAGCCCTGTGAAGCATAACCGACGAAACCCTCTCACTCCTGTGACACTAAAGCCAAAGTATGTCATCCTAAACTACCCCTATTCTCATAAGCTTTCAATAAATGACACTGACAATCACAGTCTGGCCTTCAAAATATGCCACGGGTTCTAGACAATTCGTGCCATTCTTCTTAACTTATTGTTTCCTAAATGGGCCACACAGCACAGCAGTGACAAGGTTGGGTACTTTCTCAACTCATTGACAGTGTTTTTTTTTCCCTTTCTAAATCAGGTAATGAAAACCTTCAATCAACACCTGCCACCTCGTTTAGTGACAGATAAAATTCAAGATTAGAGAAGAGTATTTTTCTTGGCAATGTTCCACTTTTAAGTGATCCTGTAAACCAACAGTAAGTCAAGTTCTTCACTAAATAACCTTTACGATGGAAACTTTAAACAAATGGTAAGAAGGAGAAGAAATAAGAACAGAATAAATTTCAGGTGACAACTCAATAAAGAGAACCATAAAATCAGATGGATGTTCTAGAATGTGGGTGGGGGTAAAACGGAGAAGGAGAAGAGGATGAGCACTTCAGGGGACAGTCTCTCCTTCTGTAAGATAGAAATAAGCAACTAAGTTCAAACGAGAGAGAGAGAGAGAGAGAGAAAGAGAGAGAGAAGCAGACGACATAGACAGAGAGACACAACACAGAGAGCAACTGAGACTGTAATAGTTGAAGCTAAAAATGTGGTAATTTCCCCCACAACAAACTAATTGAAAATAAAATACTACTTGTTGAAATTTTTTTAAAAAAAGCTTAACTTTTAAATAATCTTGTTTTATAGGCAAAATGGTGCTGAGTTGGTGTTCTCACACACACAGTGTATGTTGCGCATCTCCTCTAGGTCATGTGTCTCTAGGGTGACAGACTGTCTGAGAAGGACTACAAATAGCTTCTTTGAACACTGGTAAGTCAATAGGACATTTACCAGAAAGAAAAAATACATTCCCTATGAAAAAAGAGGTAGGGCAGCACAGTGTGAAGTTTGGGGTCAGACCACCTCACTGCCAACCCTTCTTCCTTCAGTGATCACAGGCAGAGGTGACACTGGTGACACTGCCAACAATCCCCAGAGACAACAGGATGCCCTCAGCACAGTGCCCAGCACACTATGCTCATTTAGGAAAAACTCTTCTCCTTAGTAAAAGTCATGGTGATGTTTTATCTATCTGTGCCTGTGCTTTACATTCCTTTTTGAACAATGTGAGGAATGGGACAACTGGTTCAGAAGTATACATCATAAGCTAAGCTTAAACTCGGCTCGTCGCTGACCCATAGGTAGCAGGAATAATCTGTCAGATCATAACTACTTGGAAAATGCTGTTCCACAGAAACGGAAGCTTGAGGGGAAACAGTGACATCTCATTGAGGCAGAATATTCATTTCAGAAAAAAAAATGATGGTTAGTGGTTAATAACCTAAAAGCAATATGTATCACGGTACCTTCACCCAAGTGACAAGGTCAGCTGGGGTGATGTCCACAGTGTTCCCACCTTTGAACTCTCCAACCTTTCTCTGTGCTAGAACTACATCTGTCATACCACATGGCTTGTCCCTGAAAGGCCAGACTCCTCCTCCTTTCTCAAACATGCCTCATCCTTGATGCAAGGCTCCACTCACCTCATGCCCTTACGCCTCACATCTGTGAGGAGTAGCCTTTTCTTACCCTGAGGAACAACTCCACCCATTACCAACAGACCCAGTTTAAACCTGACCCTCTTTCCAGGTCCAAGTTAGTTCTCCATTCGTTTCCTCAAGCCATGAGATGCACTGATGTGCAGGACTCCATCAGTTAATGAAGCTGGAACGGCAGGCACACTGGTGGAATCGCTCTCAACTGGAGACAGGCCACATTCCAGAGAACCCACAAGCCAAGGTCTGCTGCATTGGCATCAACATTTCCCCTTTGACCAAGTGGATGATGATTTAGAACCCAGGCACAGGTACAAGTCAGGGGGTGTGCTGTATCATAAGGTGCTTTGCAATCAATATGAAGTAGTTTAAAAATATCAGGTAGGAATCCAAGAAAGAAATTGTGCTAGCATTAGAATTTTGTTCAGACCTTGTATTTAATAATGGGGTGCTTTTTTTTCTTTTTTCTTTAATCAAACTTTATTTATAAAATGTGTTAACACTACCTGAAATCTTTTTTTCCCTAAGTGTCACCTATTCTTTTTGGCAAGGGACACTAAGAATATGTATCTATGGAATTATCCGGAGATGAGGCAGAGGAAACAAGTCTGTGTTTGGCATAAAGATATTTATTCACTAAGCAAGACTACCAGAAAACACAATAGTACTTTCAGAAGAATTTTGATATTAATAAAAATGCATTGTACTGTAAAAGACCCAGTCAGTTCTTAAGATGAGGAGCTATAACATGATGACACAGTGCATCAGTGTGTAGAAGACAGCGTCATGACACAAAGGCTACCATATTAGAATGGTCGTATGACCAGTCCACCTTGCACTGGCAGCTCTCCTGGGGCTTTTCTCCAGTGACTTAGGAGATGTTCCAATTGGAAGCCTCATCTTCAGTGTGTAAACCAAAGCTACTCAAAGAGGCAGCAGAAGGAGAAGCAGCTCAGGTGGCACTGGAGCTGAAGACACCTGGGCAGGGAAGCCAAGCTGGTGGTGATGTGACAGATGGATAAAACCGGAACAAGAGACAGTGGAACAAGAAAGGACAAGGACAGAATCAGACATGAGAAGGCAGAATGAGAAAGAAGGCAACATAGTGAAAACCAGGAACTGAAGGAGTGTTGAGAGCAAAGGAAGAAAGGGAGAGAGGAGGGGGAGGAGGAGGAGGAGCAGAGGGAAAATGTAAACAATCCTTGGGTATATGAAAAGTAACATGTACCAGACAGCTGTGCTCTGAAGGCTGTTGAATCACAAGAGCTAAACCACCATTGGTACACATTGTTTAGAACCAATAATTATGAATGAATAAATAAACAATAGGATTCAAATCCGTGTTGACTCTCTGATGAAATTCAATTGTCCCCTTCCTTGGGTGTTCAAACTGTTGAAGCACAAACTGGAAGAATGTGAGAGTGGTGTCCTAGTCTTCAGGCTAGTTTTGATGTCCCTGGGCCCTGCCTTCTAAAGTCCAGAGCACACAATGAGTTATTTAGGAAAATGAACCTGTGTTAAAGTGACAGCTGACCAATATATACCTCCTAAGTAAACAAAGACAAAAAAAAAACAAAATAAATTGTACCATGTACACTAAACCCCTTATATGTAATTATAGTCAAATAGTGCAAAGCATTTTTTCCTATGGATGCTTACAGAACTTTTCCTGTACAGTTAGCTTTAGCCTCTAAATAAGTACATACATTCCACTGCCAACGTGTGAATTTGACACATGCTAACAACCCCTGGCCCTCTGCAAACACCAGGAAGTGAAATGGAATATTGTTCCTTGTTATTTCTGAATCAATTCATCCTAAATCCATCACCATTTTTGGCGTTTGCTAACAAAGAAAATATAAATGGTTTATTGGAGACTTCACAGTCAAACATTCAGTCCTTCAGCAGAACTGAGCTTCATTACAGAGAAGGATATTTCCTTAAACATTCCAGGACTAAAACCCAAGTCAAAGGAGGATGAGGTAATAAATAGGCAACTAAACATGCAATGCCTGGAAACCACATACTCTTTGACTGTAACCACATACACTCTAAGTGACCCAAAAACCTATGGAGATCCGAAACACTCAGGTGAGATTGCCCTGCCAGGTTATGTCAGAAATACATAAGAAGGTTTTAGTAAGCTACCAAAAGGAAGCAGCACTTGGGAATGAAGATTTTAACCACACAAATCTTTATTCAAGTCATAGGTTTAAGAAACCTTCAACAACTTAATTTAGACATGACTTCTGTCTTTATTAGCAGGAGTAGTAACTTCCTTACCAGTTAGCTCTAAGTACAGTGCTTTGAAAATTATAAAAGCCAGTTCTCCACTCAGTGAGTGATTACAGGTCTGTCTGAAAGAACAGCATGCCCTATCGGTGATACAGGCAGTCAGTGCAGATCCTTGAGTAGCATCCTAGCATTTCAGCATCAACTGTAAGATGGAGTCATTAGTAGAAAACACCAAGCTGACATGAGGAGTATCTGACCAAAGCAACATGCCTAGTGGCACTTCATTATAAAAATCTATCTTTTGAAACACTGTGACTTATGATTAAAGACACACCCTGCACAGGCACACACCTGTGCTGCCTGTGGAAGGAGAGGGCAGCACAAACAGCTGCAGAGCTACAGGGCTCCTTAGATGCTCACATTGTAAAGTGCAGCCTCTACCCTGCAGGTAGTATTGAGGTCACTACATCAACATCCATCCATGTTAAGAACTTACCTGCTAGAGATTATTTCACTATGTTATTAGTCACAAGTGTCTCACCTTCTATGCTGAATCACAACGTGGTGTTTCTAAGAAGTGTATGTAAAGCTACAGAGTACAAGCCAAGGGAACAGGCCATGAACACCTACAAAGTTGTTGATCAGATTCACTTGAGAAGAAAGAGCCATGTGGAAAGACATAATGAGGTCCATCCAGGATCAGAAGAAGGAGGGAGGACCCTGCAGTGCCAAAGCATCTCGTTAAGGCACTTACCGAAGTGCAGAATGTCTTCCAGAGCGGGACACACTGTTACCCACAGGTGAGGGCAGGTTGTTCCCTCTGTGCAGGTCCTCGATGGACCTACTCCAGGGCTTTGATTTGTCCACTGTACTCTCCACGGTACTTTCCACACTTTCAAAGTCAAAACTAAAACAAAAAAGGAATGCTACTCAAAACTTAGAAACTAACTTTCAGACACATACGTGGACATACACAACCTGCTACTCCTTAAATGTGTCTTCACCATAATACAAGAAGTCTTTGCAGCCAAAGGAAATGCAAAAAATCTCTGTGGATCTGGTGTTAGCTTGGAAAACATGAGGATTACAAACACAGGGTCTGGCAAAAGAATCATTAACAACAAACAGCTAAAATCGGTGGTTGTACATTGTTTGCATCTTATTTGCTCAAGGCTTACCAATCACTACCACTGCTAGGCTGGAAAGAGGAAAGAGATCTCACAGATGTCTTCATTTTGCTTTAACAATTCATTCCTACCCATCAATTTCTCACTGAGCATTTTCTCCTAGTGTATTAGCAAGTACTTTTCCAACCATGTGTGATGCATTACTAGTGAGGCTATGGATTTGCTTTGATTTTGGATTCTCTCCCCAATGTGGTGCTCTTTAAAGGAAGACTGTTGTTCCTCTGACATTTTTTGAGGTTATTACTCATGTTAACCATGTTGGAATAAGTGGCAAGTTGAGTTGCTCATTCTCGTGTAGCCTTAGGAACCTAGTCTTTAAACAAGCAGGCCTTTGTGTCCCACACATTTCCTTGCTCATGGAGTGAGTTACTCTGCTTTCTCATAAGAATACTGCAGTGTTTCCACCCTCAGTTCTGCCCGATCAGACAGCAGAACAAATAGACAGCAGCAACAGTTCATATTCTCTGAAAGACTGGCTATAAAAGATCTTGGAGAAAAAATAATGTATGCTGGAAATCATCTACAGATGCTTATAAAGCATGGTTGCCAGAAGGGGGAAGAAAGCCATCAGATTGGCCACCTAAAAACTAGGGGATAGTCTCTAACTTTTCAGGTTAATCACATAACAAGGACAGGCACAGAGAGTCAGCATAGGGGGCTGATGACAGATCTTTCTGTCATGCCCCTGGATGCAGCAGTAATGATGAAGGGGAGAGGGGCAAAATAGGGTAGTCTAAGAAAACCTGAAATGCTAAAATGGAAGGCTCCTCCTGAGGTGGAAAGGACTTCAAGGGACATATGAAGAGCATTCATGGTATGGACATGTCACAAGTCACTCAGCAAAGCTCATGTCACACGTTTCTCTCAGTCCTTCCCATGTGCACAGGACCAAAATGCAAGAAACACACTCTTTAGGGAATTGGTAGGTTCTGCTATTTCAGAGTCGGAACCTGTTATGTCACATTCCACAGGCTGGAGAATTACTAATACCAGGGTATAGTAAAAATTTTTAAAATCAAAGACAAATTATTTAACTTATCATCTACATAAAGCAAAACTAAACTAAACCCAATACACAAATAGCTTAAAGCCAATGCCCCCAAAACACACGCAAAGGCTCAAGAACAGGTAATACAAACTGAATCTAGTTGTTCAGCTGGTAATTGACTTACACTGTAGACTGCAGAATTCCTGCACAGTATCTCAGACTTGCCCCCACTGGTCTGACATGAGGGCATATTTGAGAAATCTGGCTTCCAAGTCCTATTATCAAGTAAGTAAAGGATTCATTATCTATAGTAAACAATTTTAATGTTAATTCTTTTCCCTTTATTTCTGATTTTTCATAGTCTTGCTTAAATACTATAAATGTTTCTATAGATTTTAAAATTTGCAGGAGGGAATATTCTTTGTTATACTATATAATACATCATGGGATTAGCAGACATGAAGTAGCAGAAATAGGTTAAGAAATATCCTTTTGATGGAATATGTCATGAACACTATGAATTATATTCAGAAAACAATTTCTTATACTATATGAGAAACCATCATACAAGATTTGGTTAATAACCATGAATCTATAGGGTAATAATAACTGTAGTTCTTCTTCATAAGTATTGGGTTAAGGGGCAGAGATTAGAGAAAACTACCCAGCCAGATAGTTCCTCACTCTTTAGAGTGAGGAAATAATAAAAACAAGAAGTTACTGTTTAAAAAAAAAGAAGAAGAACAACGGAGGGTTGGAGAGAGTGCTCACTGTTTAAGAGCGCCTGCTGCTCTTAGAGAGGACCTTACTTTCCTACACCACGAGGCAGCTCACAACTATCTGTACTCCAATTGCAAATGACTCAATGCCCTCTTCTGGCTTCCATGGCATAGGCATCAAGCAAATAGGTAGTAAGCATACACACACACACACACACACACACACACACACACACACACACACACACGAGAAAAACAAACAGCACCTGGGCCGAAGCATCTTCACTGTCTAATTAAAAACACAGCATCATTCCCGCTTCACTCTGCACATGTGAGACTATCTGTGGGTTTTGGACTATTTCCTGATTAAAGGAGAAATGTTGAAAAGAGAATGTCTCATTCAAATGTACACTTTGTAGCTCTGTTAGAAACCATTCCAGAAGTCATGAAAATGGAGAACCGTGTAGTATAATAAGGCTAAGCAACTTAATTTTTCCCTGCCCTGCTCCAGGTTCTTTCCCTGCATGTGGCGGGAAACCAAAGACTACAAATATATAGACAATTTTAAAAAAGGGAACAACAGTGTTCCTTCCTCCCAGGCCGCTATGTTGGTATCTAGCACTGCATCCTTATCTGTTAATTTGCCAAAACAGACAAAAACACACCTATATCATTTCTCCCTCAGTGCTGGGATTGAACTCATGGACTCACACATGATAGGCAAATGCTTTACTATTGACCTACACCCCAGTTATACCACAGAGTTGGGTTTGGGTCAGTGGTAGAATACAGGTTTACCTTGTGCAGTCCCTGCTCCAATCCACAGTATATCAAAATTTAATAAAAAGTGAAAGGACATTCTTTTTTCTTTTTTGCTACTTCTTTTATTTATTCACCACTCTAGTGTTTTACCATATAGATTTATGTAACTTAAGGCCTCAGGAAAGTGATTCTTTTGCATTGTCGATATAGCTCAGTAGCAAGGCCAGGTCCTGAGCTTGACCCCCTAGGATAGCTAGAAGGTCTTCAAGGTGATTTTTAATAACCTGTTTAATTTATGTCTTGAAGGCATTTCTAACACTAATTATGTGATTTGTTTTTTAGCTGAAAAATCAGAGATAAATCTCTTTAAACTTTCCCCCACCTGCTTGTGGAGGTATGTGATTTTTACCACTGGGCTTCGTCTTCGAGGACTATGTGAAACTGATGTGCAAGCAAGTTAAGTTTTACTTACGTGACTGCATACTGTGCAAAGGACAGATACTCCACAAGAACATCAAGGCCTTTATTTTCTTCATTCAAAAACTCTCTGACCCATCTGGAGAAGAAAAATAGAATTGTTGGTGACATTGATCATATGGTCTATGGACATATGGGAAGGACATGGTGGGTAGTTCTGGTTTTTCCCTCGAGACATCCAAAGTTTGAAAGGAAATACAGAGCATGGCCTTGACTCCTTTTTCAGGTAGTAGGCACTTGTGGATGGGGTATGAAAACCATAGGTCACTGCGTAAAAATAAGGAGTAAATAGTACTCGCATGTCATCCTTGTGCTTGACTGTTTGAAGAGTTAGGACGACCAGTTTCTAAAAGGTTTCTAAGAAAAGGAATGTGTCCTAATGTGCTCACAACCATAAATGATCCCTAGCCTGGTTGCTGAAAGAGCCAACTCTAAAGAGTAAGGCAGATTGGGGACATAGTGCCATAGCCACTGAGACAGAGGCATGACTCCAATTCTATGCTCAATCCCTTTTGGCACACCCAGCTAAAGAAACCATCAAACCACCAATGAGAAGCCAATGCTTATGAGCCTCTGGAAATTCAATAGGGATAATAGCCTGATTAATTTTTTCCACAAGTATGAAAACCTTAAAAAGCCTGGATATACCACAGACCATCTGCAGGACTAGCACATGGCAGTTTTAAAGATCCATTCTTAAACCATTCTCTTTAGCTAGAATTTGAGTGGTGTGTACCAGTTCACTAAGAGTACTCACACATTTGGATTTGCTGTCCATAATGACTCCAAAGACAAGGTGATGGATCAGTACTTTAAGGCCTGAGGATAAAATCCTGTCATCTGATTTCACACATTTCTGCCCATGCATTCCTCATCAGAGACTTGGAATAGCAGAAGGAACCTTCACTCAGTGTGAAATTCCACCCATGGGTGGGTATAAAGATCACTGCAATAACACAAGGGCCACAGCCACACACTGCAACTCAAAGTGGTTTTGTCCCTCTGTGTCAAAGGCTGCCTGGCAAAGGATGCAGCACACTGGGGAAGCCATGCTTGCTAGCTGTGAAAACAGCAGCAGAAAAATGGTCCATGTGTTGAAGAGACTAGTGGTGCAAGAAAAATGGAGTAGACTCCAGATACCTGTTTTGTTTGTTTTGATTGTTTTGTTTTCTGGTTTGTTTGTTTGTTTTTAACTTTTTCTCCTGTCTCCTCTCTTCTGGCCCTTTCATCTTGATATACAGGTATATAGGATGTATAAGGAGTCAGGAAGGGGAGAAATCAGAAAGCCTGACTTAACAATCTTCTTCCAGATACTTCAGACAGCCACCACCAAAGGTACGCACTTAACCATAGCTGTGTGTAAACATTTAAGAGGAGCCTGGGCAGCAAAGAAAACCCATCTGTTGGGTCTCACAGAGTGGCTTTGTCAGTAGACCTACACACAGCTCACAGGACTGTGTACTGGTGGAGGCAGAACATTCCAAGAACAGTCACACACATGATCTCACCACATCCACTTCCAGATACTATATTTAACAACTCCCTGTGCAACAAAGTCTCCAGAGACAGTGAACTTTTGTTTTTCAAGACAGGGTTTCTCTTTTTAGCCCTGGCTATCCTGGAACTCAGTGTATAGACCAGGCTAGACTCAAACTCACAGAGATCCGCCTGCCTCTGTTTCCTGATTGTGTGATTAAAGGTGTGCACCACCACTGCCTGGCAACCGAAGATTTTTTAAATGATGATAGAAACTTAAAAAGAGAAGGGAAAAAGGTATTTCTTGTAAGTGGCAGGGGACTAGGGAACACCTAGCATTCCTTGTGAACGCCAGGGATGCTGCTACTAATGAGGACCCTGGGCTTCTTTCTCTTCTCTTCTCCACTGCTCTGGACCAATGTTCTGACTGCACAATGCAAACTGTCCTGCAAAGATTGCTGTCTTTTTTTAATGATTTATTTTTATTATATGTACATTGGCATTTTGACTGCATGTGTGTCTTGTGTGAGTGTGTAGGATCCCCTGGAACTAGAGTTATAGACAGTTGTAAGCTGCCATGTGGGTGCTGGGAATTGAACCCATGTGCTCGGAAGAACAGCCAGTGTTCTTAACAGCTGAGTCAGATCTTTTTAACATGAAAAAGAACCACTAAATTCCAGGTTATTCAGGACAGGCTCAGTTTCACATATTCTTTGTTTGTTTGTTTGTTTGTTTGATTTCCATGACGGGATAGTTAAGAAGGACAGCCATTGAAGCTCTTCTGCACACACTTCCACAAGGAGCACAGACACCCCAGGACATCATGGCACCTCCATCTCATTTAGATAAGAAGGACAGCCACAACTTGCACGGGCAGATAACTAACCCAGACATGAGGAACTTGAACTCAACAAAACAGGAAATAGCCAAGGAGAGCAATTCTATACATCTTTTGATTTGACATGTTAATGTGTGTAGTAGATTCTGATGCAGGAACAAGGGTTAATTTGCTTCTTTACATCAACATCCTAATTGACATTTCAGTTGGTAACTATAAGCAAAAGCCCCAGAAAGATAATTTCAAAGTGAAACAGGAACCCACTGCTTATATCCTAAAATAGCATGATTTGCCTCTGGTTTAATGTCACAAAAACTAATTCTGGTCCTAAAGTTGGAGGATCCTCCTTGGTTGCTATAAGACTTTAGGACTAAAGACCGAGACATCAGGCATTCATTGCCTTGCCTTGGGTATAAATGACGCTCGTGTAACTAAGTCACACTGCAGTACAGATATGACTTGTAAAGAGTCCTCTCCCCCATCCTCTTGGTCACAACCCCTTCTCTGACTGGGAAAGTCTGCATGCGTGAGAGCAGTCCAGAGTGATCATCCACAAACTGCCAAGAGTAAGGAAAAAAAATGGGTAAAGATGTTAAAGGGATGTCTCAAAACTCAGGGAGTGAAAGGAATATGGGGGCCAGAAACTTGGCTCAACAGGTAAGGACTCCTCTGCCTCCAAGCCTGAACTCAATCCCTGGGACACACAGGATAGAAGAAAGAAACACTTGCCTCCCGCATGTTGTCTTCTGATCTCCATACATGCCCTACCCCCAATAAACACAAATAAATAGAAATAATTGGGACGGGGGAGATACTCCATGCTGTAAACTTATGCACTTGATCATACAGTGAGTCTGTCACATCTGTACAGCTCGCTTCTCTCCGTACATGCTCCAGACTGTTTTATATGCTGCCAATAGGCAAACAGTTTCAATTGGGTGATTATAAGTTTTGGAAAACAGAATTATTTCTGACTCTGACAGCATGTATTACTTCCTGAGTGCCTTGCAAATTCAAATGTGATTACCATATGTTATAAATTTGAATTTAGGCAAATTCCAAATCAGATGCTTGGAAGCTTGGAGAGACAGGGATAATGAGAAAAAAGTTCGGGGGGGGGGGTGGCTGGGGGTTGGGGGAGACTGTGGTCAAAGAAGGGCTTTACGTGCAAATGCAAACAAATCAGTACTGAAATGCAGGCTGCTCACAATGTGGTTTCAAAGTTTTGTTCTCCTTGCCTCCTAAAATCTTACAGCCAAATTTCTTCACACAGAAAATAAAGTCTTAAAAAACCCTCCTGGCGTGTGACTGCCAAGGTCAAGCAAAATGGCAAGAGGCACAAAAGAAAGGACAAGTGTTACCCCTTTGCCAGGCTCCTGTAGAGAAAGTCTGACAGTTGAGTGGGTAGTTGGAAAGAAAGGTGCTGAAAATCAGGGGACAAGAGAGAGGTCAATATAAACCAGAGTCAAGCCCACTCCTGAACTGTAGCAACCCAGTTCACAATGCATACTGAATCACCACTAGGAGTCCTTGGAGGTCACTCAACATACCTCTAGGGTTGATCTAGTTTCCTAAATGTATTAAGACTTGATACATGCAAAGGCTTGGGTTTAAACTGCCAGCATCTAAGCAAAACAAAACAAAACAAACATCCTTTGCTGACCCTGACATGCTTCACTGTGAAAGAGAGTGGGGAAAACTGCTGAGAACGAAACATGGATCTGTTTATCACATTCTTCACTCTATGCACTGAGGGGACAAAAGCACCCCCACTGAAGGAAATCAGTAAATTTTCTAAAGCTTGATGCTCGAGTACACATCTTTCTCAGTCCCTGTGACTAATCAGAAGCCACATAAAAACATCTGCTGCCCACCCATGCACTTCAGCAGTCTTGAGAGGGTCGAGAAAGGAGCCATTTTTTTTTTTAATGGACTGCCAATTCACTTACAAAAATGACTTACAAACTATAATGACAATATTTTGGGTATTTGAAAGACATTTCCTCAAAAATGCATGAGGTCAGCCCATTGATTTGGAGAAAACAGGCAGTATTTGTCACTAATGGTAAATTTTCAGCTTAAATAAAAATTAAGAATTTAGGAAAAGTGTATTTATATTAGTTTGGTAGCTTAAAACTGTGTCCCAAAGGCATCAGTGATTATTAACAAAATAATTTCTTAAAAAATAATTATAGGATTACATGTTAGAAAGGGCAGAGCAACAATGGAAAGGGCAGATCACCTCAGCATGCCTACTTTTCAAATGGTCAGTTCAGCAACCATGCTATAGGATCCATGGGTAAAAACATCCACTCAGAGCACTGAGATAGGACAGTGAATTTTAACAGAATACAGTCCGTTATTAGCCCTTCTGGGCATTTTCACTCAGAGAATTTTATGTACTATCAGAAGAATCCCCACAATTATCTGGAAAAGACACTTAAAAACTCATATTTTCCAAATGTTCTTCATCTCCACAAAACAAAAGTAAACATCAAAACAAGCTGAATGCAGGGTCAGGAAAACCCAGCTGCCTTCTATTACAAAGATACCAAAGAAGGGTCTCAAGAATTTTTATGAAGAAACAAATAAAGCTATTCTTTACAGGGAATTTTTGTTGTTTAGTTAAATAGTTACAGTTTCATGAAATGTTATATGTGCTAATATTCACAGCAGTGTTTATGTTTATACATTAAAAGTTTGCTATTAAATATTACCTATTAAGTAAACTTAGAGTTTGTCAAGTTTAGTTTCTAATGTGGTAAATGTTACTAGGTTCAATTCATATAAGCAACAGCAAGTTATTGAAGTTCAAAACACTTAGCTTGAATAAAAGAGTCTAGAATGTCAGAAAGTGTGGGAACTATTGTATGGACAAATAAGCTTTAGATGTAGACAAGTCAGCACTTCTAACTGGCATGGAGTAGAATAAAATAATTAGCAGCTGACCTGCAATCTTCCCACATACATAACAGTGGCACAGGGTACAGAGAAATAACACAAATATTTTTCTGTGAGATAATGCAATCAATATGTCCAACAAATGACAAAATGACTATGACTTTGATGATTCCCAAAGCAGCACCATGTAAGAGTGGACTGATCACAGGGTAGACGTATGCACACATGCACAATTCGTACACATCTTAGGAGAGCGCTGGCCACGCTCTTCTCTTTCTTCTTTGACTGGGTCCAGCTCCAGCCATCACTGGCCCACAGAAAGCCTGACAGCAGAAAAGACCTTCACTGTGCAGTTCCTCAGTGCCTTCTCTTTTCCACATAGGCCCCCAACCCCTGGCCAATTTGCTACATTTTTCATGCCTGTTTTGTCTTAACCACCCACAAGTGAAGTGAACATCTTTTATAGCGTCTGTGACCTTGCATTCAGACTGAAAAGTAATTTTCCGTCATTACAGGCAATGATACTAAAATAAATCACCTACACCGCAGTCCCTTGGAATAAAGCTAGCCAATCTCTCTGGCACACCCTCACCATCACAGCAGTCCCCCAGACATCTGAGGCACCTTGGCTTCGGCCCACTCATATTACTTGCCAGTGTGTTGTAATGATACTTGGTTCTTTTTCAAGGGTATTTCAAGTAATTTCAGGGGTTTGGATAAGTCATAATCCAATTCTTCTCCAATGCTATAGCTCCTAACATAACAGTAAGTGAATGAGATTATTCCTAGCCAAAGTCTTATTTCAACATAGTTCAAAAAAATTAATTTTCTTTCTTGAAAGATCATTCCATTTATGGACTTTTAGGTTTAGCTCAAAACTCAGAACAAGCCCTTTACGACATGGCTGCAGCTTAGATTGTTACCTTAGCAATGCCCACTCGATACTTTAACCTTGAAACCCAAGCATGTGCCAAGAATAGCCTTTTCAGGATAAATGGATTTTAAATGTAATTTCAGCTTTTAGTTTCTGGAAATCATAATCTCTCAAATGCTCGGGCCATTTTAGGTAGACCAAAATCACATTCTACACTTGGAATTCCTTAGGAACATGTTATATTCTATTGTTGATTTGTAGAGATTCTCCTCAGCAAGCCTAAGAAAATAAAATATAAAAAATAAAATAGCTATTATATATTGAGTATTGGGCATCTGATCCTATAGTGGGCATTTCATTCCTATGAGTATATCACTGCTATTCTCATTTAACAGGTGAGATGTTAATCTAGGTCACATAGTAAGTGCAGAGAGCTTGTGTAATTTCAGTTTAACAAAGGTCAAATTAATAAAAAGGAGTCACAGCAAAGGCCTGTGTCAAGATCTCGTCATCAGAAGAACAGGTGTCCAATTATCTTTCTATTACCCAGAGTACAAAAAAAAAAAAAAAAAAAAAAAAAAAAAAACAACCTGTCCATCATAGAACACAAAAATTCCTCCTGGTAGCAATTGATAAGTTCATTAGTTGGTAATTCCAGAATTTGTTCCTACCAAGTGAGGTAAAGCCAGTAAACTGGCAGAACAAAAGGACTGGTTAAGACTTGAGTCTTCAAGATAAGCAACAGAAGTCAAAATCCTGGTGTGTGGTTTCATTCAATGTGAATGATTTGCATCCACCCCCTGGAATTCTTCAGTACTATAGCCATGTTTCCAAGGATCTTACATAAGCAAGTGGGAAAATCACAGCTGCTGAAGACGAAAGGAGAAAGCCTACTGTAACATCATCAACAAATCACTCCAGCTGCCTAAAGTCTGCACAGGCTCATCTATTCCTCCTACTTAGTATTAGAAATGAACTTGATGGGCAATGCTTGAAGATACACTTTTCAACAATTTGTAGAAATCCTGGCTATAAATTATTCCACCATTTTCAGTTGAGAATTGCCAAGGTGTAGAGTTGGGCCATCACCAAATAAACTCTAGTTCCTGGTTCATAAATAACAGGAGCTATTTAATTTCCTAAGTTCAGGTGCTCCACTGCATTAAACCACCACCACCACCTGCATCTGGAGACAGACAGGCCTCACTGCTTTGAACCCAGGGCCTGACAACCTTAATTCTTTCAGAAAGGGCTGCTAAGGAAAGCAATGAACTAAAAAAGACCAAAGTGTTTTTGAGCCAAAGCATGGGCTTTAAAGCTGTGGACACTGCAGTTCTCATAACTGTCTCTGATGCTTAATTCTTTGAGTCTTGAAAATGAGATTAGACAACTTTGCCAGTTTCAAAATCATGATTTTATGATTTGCTTTTCTATAGTCCATTTTTTTTTGGAGACAAAGCCAAGAATCTGTTAGTTTTATGAAGATTCCATTTTTCAAGATGACAAGCATGACAAGGTAGCCTTTAAGAAATGGGCATTCTACCTTAAAGTCTCCCTACTAGACCCTGCACTATCATTTCCATACTTAAGTAAAAATCTGAAGTAACCATACTAATTAAACATCTAATTAGCTTATATCAGTCAGTCTAAAACAGAAGTAAATTGCTATGTATGCCATACATCTAATTTTACAGAATACTCAATACAACTACAATATAACATAGATATATAATTCTAGTTTAACAGACCAGCAAAAGAAGCCAGAGGGGAACATTTGAAAAGATATTAAGGTCTATAGTCTTCTCTCTCTCATGGTAAACCCACAAAGTCAATGTAAATAACTTATCCAATGTTTGACTATACTTTGTTCATGTCTGTATTCAGAGAAGCTAACACAGGAGGACTGTTTTGAGTCCAAAGCCAGCCTGGTTACATAGTGAGTTCAAGGCCAAGCTGGTAAAAAAAAAAATCCTGTCTACAAAGCAAGATTGGTACTTTCTGAAGAACTAAGAGTTCTTCAAAGTACAGTATCCAGTATCATCGGACTTGAAGATAAACTACCTGACACTCAGGTACCATGTATTATGAAATCCCAAGAAGAGCGGGGGTGGGGGTGGGGGGATGGGGGTGGGGCTGGAGGAGGGGGATGTAAAAGAGCTGTACTTGTCTGAGGCAAAGCAACCACTGATGCAAAAAAAGAACTCTCAGAAATGTTTAGTGTACTGATTCCATGAACTTCATTTTCACTAGATCATGGTCTCAAGTATTTAACATGTAAGAAAGAGACTCAAAATATGCCTCAAATGCAAAGACAACACCATTCCAGTTTCCATTCATTTGTGAATGGAAAGAAATTAAGGAAAGGCAAAGCAGCTTCAACTAAGCAGCCTGAAGGCTGAGTTCAAGGATCTCAATTTACACCATTCTTAAATGTTAATCGGTTGTTAGAGCACTGTCACACATACAAAAGGGCAAGCACTTGTCACGAACAGTCCATATTTACTTCATCCAAGCAAGTAAATACAGAATTGTTCTAAATATCCAAGTCAATACCCTATCTGTTCTGACTCTATTTAGAATCAGTGATCAGGGGACTAACTCCCCTTATCGAAACCTTGGTCTTTTAGTAAGTAACAGAAGCTCAAATCTTAGGTACAATTCAATCACTTTCTAAAATAAATGTTAGTAATAACATGTTACAGGGGCATACTTACCCAATGTGGTTGGTTCTTAATGAGATTTCCAGTTCTCTTAGCACTTGTGTAGATTCTTGAACACGCCGTCTGAATTTCTATAATTCAACAAAATATGACCCTTAGTACATGGTGCTCCTGCAGCTTATGATAAATTTAATGGCATATAAAAATATATTTTCTTATAAAGTATATTTCTCACATTTCTTTTTGTTTTATTTAAAAGCACACAAATCTTGATCATCAAAAAAAAAAAAAAAAAACTTACAAGGAAGGACCAGGAGAATTACTTATTTTGTGGAAGTTCCTAGAGCAGACTATATACCCTACCCCACATATACAATAATAATCACCATTATGCCTCTTGTTCAGGAACCCCAAACCATCTCCATTATGATTTACCAGGAACACTACAGACTCAAGGCACATTCATACTTATGGCAATGATATATTGCAATGAGAGAGGAAATGGTAAAACCAACAAAAAGAAGAGATGCATAGGATGATGTGATACATGATACATGGTTTCAAGAGTGCTCCTAACCAAGGAGTCCATTATGATAGCAGACACGAAGCTCAACAGAGACTTGGGGCTGATCTCATTAGCACTCTGCCTCGCTCAGGCAGCAATCCCAGACTCCAGCAATAAAGCATGTCTGCAGCATAAACTATGTTGTTTTCATAAACGATTCAGGCACAGTTAGCTTTTACAAAGAACACACATGGCTGAGCATTGGTGGCACGCGCCTTTAATCCCAGCACTCGGGAGACAGAGGCAGGCAGATTTCTGTGAGTTTGAGGCCAGTCTGGTCTACAGAGCAAGTGCCAGGACAGCCTCCAAAGCTACACAGAGAAACCCTGTCTTGAAAAAAAAAAAAAAAAAAAAAAAAAAAAAAAAAGACCACACATGAACTCTGTAAGCAGGCCCTTCTGAACACAGCAGTCCTGAGCCTAACAGTCCTGAGTTGATTCTTCTCGGCCTGACCTAACATGTTCCAAAACCAAACATTCAGAGTTAGTTCTTCCAACTAGTCCTCCCTTAAAAGGTTGGCAAGGAAGGTTCAAGATCATGTGCCACATTTGGGATGTCCTTCTTCTCTCTTGTCCATCAAGATACTATCTGTCTTTCTAAATTTACCCTGTACTTTCTTGAATAAGTCCTGCTGTGATAGGTGTGTGTGCGTGCGAATGCGTGCTTTTAAATCTAAAGAGTCGCCAAGATTCAAATGGGCTGCTATGCCCATCTGTGAAGATTATTTGCCTAACCAAACCTTAATAGTGACTAATATCTCAGGCCACTCTCAAAGAAGGAAATTCGACATGCAATGCCTTCTTTTAAAAGGTCCAGGCAATCTGTGCTGTGGCCTGATTCCCCTCCTCAAGCTTCTTTGCTCCCTGGAGAAAGTTTGTGAATTCCAGCTCAGGATATGAAGAATCCTTGTCCTCTGCTGCCACCAAGTGCAGTAAGAATAGAGGCCTACATCTCCAGGCCACTGAGCATGGCTCACATTCTTTAGAGGAACAACATCCAGAGGCAAGAAGGAAAAGAAGGCTAGTAGCATGACTCCAGACTGTGGGGGTTGTGAGAGCCAGGTCACACACTGGAGAACCAGTAGTCCAAAGGAGACCAGCAACACTGCTTGACACAAGCAGGCTCCCGTTGCCCTTTCTCCTCAAAGTCTCTTGATTTCTTGAAGTTGTTATAACTGTTAGTCCAAACACCACGAAAATATCATCTTGGGTTTTTGTAGTCAATATAAAGTTCGAGATAGGAAATAAAAATATCCTAAATATAAGGAAAAAAATAAAGGTGTTCTGCTTCTACTGCCAAGAAAGGCATAACAAATGGCAAGGTCATTGATGGTTTGGAGAGATATCCTAGACCACCTCCCTGCTAAGCATGGGATTTGGTGGCAAACAGGAAGTAGGATGGGGGGGCACCTGGCTAAAGGAACTGATGCTCCACACTGCTTGTTAAGACATGTCAGATAGGTTCTCAGAAGTCTCGAAGTCTTCCTCAAGCTTTAAAGAAGTCATCATCCTGATCTACAAAGAGCACAAGCATAGTACTGAAAACAATACAGTTGTAGAGATGTCTGACCAAAGGCCATGAGGAGAGGGGAAGGAGGGAGAGAAAGACAAGTGGACAGATAGGGATGCTATATACACACAGACAGACAGACAGACAGACAGACAGACAGACAGACAGACAGACAGATGCATAGCCCAGCAAGGAAACAAAATCAAACCTGAGCTAGAGCAGTAGCAGCTAGCACTCTTCAGACATGGGCTACGCTGGGCACTGTAATTCTGCAACTGTCTGACACTGAGACAGACTAAACTGACCAGGAGCAGCTCAATTTTTGGTTGGATTTTGGAAGGCAAGGAAGCCTCATCATCCTCTTCGCTAACACATAAACAGTGAAAGCTAACACTCTGCATGTTTGAAATGCATCCACAAGACTTCAAGCTCTTCAGAGAGAAACTGTGAACCTATAGGGCCCAGCAGCATAGCAAGAGCCAGGAAGGGTCACTACCAAGCAGCCCCATCTTATCTCTCCTCTCAGGTACAGGACAGCCCAGGGAGGCAGCTGAGCCTGGGTGAGCTACACAATAGGTTTCACCTCACAAATGTAGAGTCAGCAGATGATCAGACTTCTTTCTTCATGATCTGTAACCTCTTTCCATGGCAGAAATGAACACACCCCACTCCAGCTCATAACAGCTGTATAAAATGAGGAGGCTGTTTTTTGGAGTGTTGGGCTCAGAGCATCTCACTGAGGCTCTTCCTTCCCCACCCTAGGGGGTTTCATTTAAAGCTATTCTAAACAATGTGCTTAGGTTGTTTAAAAGGGATGAATAAAGTATCTTCTATTTAATTTGAACAAAAGATTAATGAATGAACTATCCGAGGACCCTGACCACAGTTAAAGGACACTCACTCAGCCTAGACAGTCTGGCTAAAATTTAAAGACACGGTTGGAACACTCCAACCCCGGACCACAGCTGAGAATTTTAAGCTCATTTTAACTGAAAGCCATGCTTTTTTCCAAACAAATCTCCTTTTTTTTTCTGGGGCTTAAGCATTATAATTACGCTATGTGGAGCAGATCTTTTCCTACTCCTGGAAGAAATCTTACTACAGTAATGGGCTGGGGTGCCAATCCAATATCCAGTTCATTTCTCCTGAGCTGAATGACAGACCTCGAAAGCCAAGGCACAGACCGAACAAGGACATTCAGGTAGATACATGGGTCAGGACAGAGAAATCAGTGGTCCAGACGACCACCAACAGGCCATTCCTCTTTATTAAGTGATCCTGGAAGGAGTGAAATGTTTAACAAGAGGATCCCTGGTTCTTCTGCTTGGTTTTCTTTGTCTCCTGAGGGTTTGGGGCTGGGAGTCCAGGCAGCCATTTCTGCAAGTGTACTACATCTTTCTGGAATGAGGGATTGTTTCTAGAATGAAGTGTATGTTGCATGAGGGGACAGTCTGTATAAAATTGCTGCCACTCCGGCCCCACTGGCTCAGGACAAGTCTGCCTATGCCAGTGGAACTCAACCATCGTCTCAGGTCTGGGGCTTCCTAAAGAACCAGAACTCTTTGGTATAGACTGAGTATCCTTGCAGAAACAAGTGGTATAGACAAAACAGCTTTTGAAACAAATGAGATTTATGTTTTTATATGTTAGGTGTTTGATGTCACATCATTCCCTAACCTATAAAATTAAGGCTACTGCATGCTCAGGTCAAAAAATAAATACTAGAAACTAACAAGAATTAAGCAGCTATTACTTTTTGAAGGGGAGGTGTTGAATGCAGACCTTTTTACAAATTTCTGAGGGGGAGAAATAGTACCAGAGACATTCACAGAAGATGAGGGAAACCACGGGACATTCAAGATTTGTATAGCATGAATCCAAAGTGTGGTTCTTCATTTTCTTTTTTAAAAAATTATTTATTTTATGCACATGAAGGTTTTGAATGCTTGAAAGTATGCATACAATGTGCATTCCTGGTGTCCCCTGAAGGTAAGAAGAGGTATTGAGTGTCCTAGAACTAGAGTTGCAGATATATGAGTCACCATGTGTGTGCAGGGAACTGAACCCAGGTCCTCTAAAAGAGCAACAAGTATTGGAACCACTGAGTCATCTCTTTAGTGTCAGGATCTCCAAGTTCACCCATCATTTCTATTGTTTAAAACCCTCTTGTCCATAAGTAAACCAGACGATAAATACTCAGAGGAAATATGAGCTACACTTTTTTTGCAGGACATTTCTTTTTTTTGGCCAGGGGAGGGGGTGTGGGAGTGTGGGGGTGGGGATATGGGTAATAAAGAATTAGAATGGAAAAATGAAGGGAGAAAAGTTAGAGGAGGGCAGAGGAGGGAGGAGAGAGAGAGAGAGAGAGAGAGAGAGAGAGAGAGAGAGAGAGAGAGAGAGAGAGAGAGAGAGAGAGAGAGACAAAAAAAAGGAAAGAGAAGAGTGAGCCAAAATCCCTGCAAAAAGCTAACCAGGAGAAGTATGCTTTTCTTCTCTCACGAGTCACCACTGACACACACAGGGAATTCAGCTTGAGAAGTCTTGAAAGGGACAGTTGTAGAAGGCCAAGGGGAGACAAGTGCTATCTGGTACAAAGCGTCTTTACCCACAGTCATCAAGGATAGCTCTGCCCTGAGCCATCCAGGGCTGACCCAGCCTGCGGGGCTGTGCCAGGCGACATGCTTAACCACAGGCATTAGCTTAGGCCAATTGTGCATCCACACAAAGCAGGGCTTGTTTGTAAAGGGAGAGGTGGTTAAGAATGAAATCAGCTATTCCCTCTTTACCTTCTTGGGTCAGGAGCTGAGCTGGGGCTGGGGGCTGGGGCTGGGGCTGGTCATGGGGCTAGAGCTGAGGAAGCTGCCTGAAGCACCAACACAGGATATGGTAAGCTGCTGGGGAGGACAGCCCTGGTGATTTTTCAGGGTTCTAGAAGTGTACCAAGTCATGAAGGACAAGCATTGCATTTACAAGGCCTGCTTTGTTAGAGGCTTAAGCACCTCAGGTCTCAATTCCCTACTCTGAGCAATAGGAACTGACAGTATCAGAGGGACATGTTGAAGACTTTCTCCCCTTTGTCCTCTCATGTTGATGGTTGTCAAAGATTATTTGCCTAGAGCTTTGGTAAAAAACTAACAAAAAGAATGTATAATGCAGCCCACTAAAGAAGATGCAACAGCCAAGAGTGGAAACATATCTACCTTACCTTCCTGGTTACAGCTGGATCCAGGTAGCCTTTGAGCTTCTGGATGTATGTATGGGGAGGGTTCTTCACCTGGAATCGTTCCTGCAGGAAACACAAAGCTAAGTAAATAGCAGAAACAGTATGAAGGAATACCACAGTGGGCCACATGAACCACATTAATGTCATTACTCATGACCAAACGCACCCCCAGTGTGAATGTGACTTTGCTAATAACTATCACGGGCTGATTATGTTCTGTCTTCACAGATCATGTGATCTCTTTGCACAGGAGGAAGCCGTGGCTGGAATAAAAAATGCAGTATTCTCTTTGATAGCATAGCTAGTGAGTGATACAGTAAACCTGAATCCACGCCCTCCCAAACCTAGAGTATGGCTGCTCTCCCTGCAGGCTGTGCAGCTGACACTGAAGGACCATGCTTTGCCCATCGCTTTTCAGATTTCCTGTGAATTTCTAGTGAATTCTTTGAGGTATCTTCAATGTTGGCAAATCTTTCACTTAGGAATATGTCACCTTTAAAAACGGCCATATTTGAGTCAAAATTGGATAAAAATAATTTTTTTTGAAAATGAGTAATGAGTTAATTACTGAAAGGGTGGATGGAATGTGGGAACATTTATGAGCGTATGAACCTATCATTGCTAGGTTCCTAAAGTGGCTTCTAAATTGAAGATCCCAAACTACACACACACACACACACACACACACACACACACACACACACACACACACTAGCATACACATATGCCTCAAGATGATCAAAGCTAAAGTCAAAGACTGAAGGAGGAAATGTTCAAAATGAGGAAGGAAAAGTTTGAGGGGGTTATGTGGACCTGAGCAGCTGAACATATGTTATGTTTGGCTTGTTTGAAAAGTTTAAGCAGGTGGTGGTGACACATGCTTTTAATCCCAGTACTCCAGAAGCAGAGACAGGTAGGTCTCTGAGTTAAGAGGCCAGCCAGGGGGAGGGAGGGAGGGAGGGAGTTTGTATTTTTCCAGCATAGAACCACTAAATTCTTCATAATCCACTCAAATCCTGCTTGGTTACAGACTTTTTTTATTTTTTGAATCAGGGTTTCTCTGTATAGCTTTGTGGACCAGGCTGGCCTTGAACTCATATAGATCTGTCAGCCTCTGCCTCCCAAGTGCTGGCATTAAAGGAGTGTACCACCACCACCCAGCTGGTTGCAGACTTAAAAATGTTGAACAATTGCTTTGTTATATTGAAAATAACCTCTTCTATTGAAAATACTATGTTGTACTGATCAAAATAAAGAAAGCAACTGATTGTGAGGTACTAGCACCAAATGGCACAACTTCAACACAGTCCTTATTCCTAACACTCAGGGAGAAGCATGAAAGCTGACAGGGATTTTAAGAGCCAGGGAACCAGAAGTTTGCTAGGAGATCGTGTGTCCTCTAGCTATGACTGGGAAGCTAAACCCAAGAAATCTCAATAACATGGCTGCCTAATTAGACATGAACAATGACAACACCAGTTGATATGCGAATGTGTAAGGGGTATATTTCACAGGGCGCCACCCATAGATGAGCTACAGGCAGCTGCTAAGAGAGAAAATTACATCTTCCCCAGAGATGAGCTCCCTGATTGGTTATGCAATACCAAATGGCTAGACCTAAAAACATACATATAAGCAACACTAAAAGGACTCAGCAAGTGTACTTATTTATTAACCAAATACCAAATATTAACATATTTCATTACATTATGTATAACATGTAATAAAAATATATTATATATAATGATATGTAATATAGTGAATAACATGGTTATTTTATAATTATTGTCAATTTTTAAAAGGCCATGAATTTGAATGGGAGCAGTAGACATGGATGAGATTAAACTGAGAAGAGGGAGGAAATAATAATATATAATATATATATATATATATATATTAGAAATAAATTTTAGGAGCTGGTGATATAGCTCAATAGCAGAGTGCTTACCTACCACTTATAGTAGGGTAAAGCAGCTTGTAGTGAAACACTTCATTAATATTTCCTCTCCATTCAAAATGATCAGGTAACTATTAGCACATATAAGCTGTGTGTCTATGGAGCTTAAGAAGAGATCAGTACACTGTTGTTAATTATTACTTATTCCTCCGGTAGAGATTAGAAACTTCTCATTGGTAAAGGAAATATTCTTTATTCTAGTCAGGGATCATAATCACTTTGTTTCTCAAGGATTAACCTATCTGCAAATGGCACTTTATTCTTTAGATGAATTAGCTCATTTAAGACTATTTACCAGTGGGTAGTTAGAATTAAGTATTATATAGATAAGAGACTGGAGAGTGATTGGATGACCTCCTTGGTACCATCTAGAATGATATGTATTGTATCATTTAGAAGATATGTTGCATACATATGGTATACACATTACATTATATGAGAGATTCATGCATTACATGAAAGGCTCAGGTTCAAGTTTCCAACTCTCTGACTCTTGTTCTTTCTTCTATATTATCTAAGTACATTTATCCTGAATTTCATAGAATAATTTTTTTTCAAGTGAAACACACTGTGGATGTGAAAACATGTTATCACAGGTTCTTGCAAATCTGAGGCAGGAAGATTGTGAATTCCAGTCCTGCTTGGGTAGTGTAGTAAGACCCCCATCTAAACAAAAAAACAAAAGTAGAGCAGAAACCTGTTCTATCTTCATTTAGTGTCACTAAATAGAATGGTATTTGTTCAAAGAATTGAGTTTCTTTTGGATCCCAGCTATGTCACTTGTCTCATAATTTAAGGTCAAGTGTGTTTTGTTTTTGAGGCAGGGTCTGCAGCCTCTACATCTCCCTACATCAGCCTCCCATACACAGGGACTACAGGCATTTGACATCATGCTCAGCTAAAGGTGAGCTTTTAAAAGTCTAAAAGCACCCCAGAAGCAACAATGCACCAGGCACAGCTACAGCAGGCTTGCTGCACAGTGTAAACTGGTCCAACTCACATCAGCACTCACGGCACCTGCTGCTCATCCTATGCTATATCCCTCTTGAGTCCAAGGCTGTCTACTGCCTTCATAATTACATTTCTCATTAGCTGCCCCACCCCCAAAGGTGAGTCTGTCTAGGCACAGATCTGCTCTGCAGATAAGAGAAAGGAGGAAGAATTTACTAGACTCACTTAGCGGCTGGTTGGGATCAAGTTCACTGCCATCAGAACAAGAAAAGCAAGCCCATTCCTGAAGAACTAAATGATGGAGGTCACAACAAGTAAATTAGGTGTTAAAGCACTTGGAACGCAGCCATGCTGAGGACTTTGTCTGGGATACTCAGAAAGTCAGCTTTAGTTTTTTTCCTTGGGTCCCATCATCACCTTGAACATGTAAATATAAAGAAGCTGCTCATTGAAGCCCTTCCAGTGTAAAGGGTTAGAATCAGGCACCCCACTGATTTGGAAAACTATTTGCAAAGGTTATACCTTCTCTGAATTTGTGGATCATTACATGGGAAATTAGTTAAGTTTAATCTAGCATGAACTAGATTTATAACAAACATGTTTCAATCATTTCTACTCCGTAAGCAACATTTGGATAAGGAGATCCACAAATTAAACAGAATTCCATTCATATTTGTATTATACCTTACTATTCTGAAATGTAATGATATTTTAGCAAGACATCTAAACAAGAGTTTGCCAAGAAATCAATGTGTGTGAGACACACACTGACTGCTAAGTCTTTCTCCCTATTCCTCCCTGTTTCAGGAGTGTAATAATATAGCTACACACTGCATCAAGAGCTCTAGTAAATTACTATCAGCACTCTGCTATTCTAATGTTCTTATTATACCAATTCCACAATAATTCACACAAGTAAAGACTCAGGAAGAACTTTCCTTTTGTTACAATAAGCTTATTATACAAATGTTCTATTCCTCTTCCCCTTGAAATAGGAATTAGTTTGCATTTGGTATCATTTCCAAAGGCTAAGCAAGCAAACTGTGGTCTCTACTAAGTCACAGTTACAACCAGTAAAATTGTCACTAGTGAGTTCTAATCTATAAATTAGTTCTAATCTAATCTGCTTGGTACTAAGTAATGGACATCAAAAGGAACACTCCATGTCTTCTAGGGTCACTCTCTCAAATGAGAAATTCTGACATTTGCAAACACAGAAAAGACCAGCATAAAATATTGCAGTAGTGTATGCAGACAGACATGATGGACTGTATAGGAAAAGGCTAAGTATGCACTGGCGAGGGGTGAGTGGGTTCATGAGCAGTCATGAGTTCCTTAGCCCAAGGAACTGTGGTAAACTGAAACACATTAGCCCTCACAGAGGACTTACGCAAATAAAAAATAATTCACACAAGTGGACATAGACTCCCAAGTAATGAACAAATACCCAAGTCCCCAAGAGAACATATACTTTTTATTTCCAAAAACAATTATAAATTTCAGAGAAGTTGGTATATGGTGCCACCTCTAGAAGGGATGTATATGATGAGCGTGGAAGGCATGATGAGACAGGAGAGGACAATGGGGAAGAATGAAGTGCAAACATTTAAACCCTTACTTACTTGGTCTAACAGTTGGTGAAGAAGCCAGGGTTATATGGCAGTGGTTCTCCCTTTGGGAGCTGTATATCAGATATCCTGCATATCAGATAATTACATTACAATTCATAATAGTAGCAAAACTACAGCTATGCAGCAGCAATGAAATAATTTTATGGTTGGGGTCACCACCAGATGAAGAAGGTATTAAAGGGTAGCAGCATTAGGTACATTGAGAACACTGCTATAGGAGAAGCTAATCCAGCCTTACAACTATTTGGAAGAGCTATTAGATTCCAAAATGCATTCTGCAAAGCAAGTCCCTTCCTCGGAACATTTTAAATCTTCCTGTCCTATTTAGATTCCCCATTTGCAGGTATTCCCATGACACTTGAGATGGCTTTGTCCAGCACTTACTCTGTAGACCAGACTGGCCTTGAACTTACACAGATCTGCCTACCTCTGCTTCCTAAATGTTGGAATTAAAGGTGTGTACCATCACCACACGGTGAATATCAATTTTTAATGGTTATTTTATTGCTTCACTCATTCAGAACACACAATAGAAGACACTATTATTTTAAAACTCAGAGAGAAATAAATTCAATTCTTCAGTTCCAGGTTGTTAAATATGGTCTCTGTGATACAGCACACAGAGTTATAACACAAAGTAGACAATGATAAGAGCCATATGTGATCCTCCTCAGTTCAAAGAGAGGTGAGGCATCTCCAACTGTGCTGATCAAAGGGATCTCCCTGGAGAACGAAGGGTTTGGACTGAACGTTGAAGGAGAGGCAACACAGAGCTATCCTGAGTCTGTGTGTACAAGGCAGGAGACAAAAAGTGTTCCAGATGAGCCTGGGAACAAAAGCAGACAGAGGTGGATGGGAAGTAACTTGAGAGGCTTTAAAAAGCCAGGTCTCGGGACCGTGGTGCAGGAAAAGTCATGACACAAAGAATCTTGGGTCAACATTGAAGCAGACAAGAGAGGGTGCCAGATAATAAGCTAAGGGCAGTCAACAGAGTCAATGCAGAATTTTAACTAATTGAACATGAGGGAGCAGAAAGGTTGAGTCAGGGGAAGAATAGAAGATAACAAGAATGAAGATACCATAATAAAAGGAGACATTTTAGGTTTACAGAGAAATCAGGTACTAGGGAAATGTCTGGAGATCTACAAAGATGACACCAGCTAACAATCTAAGCAACAGAGGAGAGGCTACCTTAAATGCCCTCCCCTGATAATGAGATTGATGACTGACTTATATGCCACCCGACAGCCCTCATCCAGCAGCTAGTGGAAGTAGAAGCAGACACCCACAGCTAATCACTGAACTGAACTGGAATCCAGATGCAGAGAAGGATGAGTGACGAGCAAAGGGGTCCAGACCAGGCTAGTGAAACCCACAGAAACAACTGACCTGAACATCAGGGAGCCTTGGTCCCCAGACTGATAGCTGGGAAGCCAGCAAGGAACTGATCCAGACCCCAGGAACATCAGTTTCAGTGAGGAAACCTCAGAAATCTACTGTAGTAGTTCAGTACTTATCCCTATCATAGGTGTGGACTGAGCCAAGACACACGGGTATGGGCCTAGGCCCTATCCCAAAGATACGATAGACTCTGATGACACCCTATGGAAGGCCTCACCATCCAGGGGGGAGCAGAAAGGATATGTGATAGGTAGGATTTCAGTTGGGGGTGGTAGTGGTAGGGGAGAGGGAACTGGGATTGTCATGTAAAATAATCTTGTTTCTAATTCAAATAAAAAAAAAAAGAAAAGAAAACCATATGGCTAAAACTGTGTGACTCTTTCTCTTGTCCCAACATTAAAAGCTGTCCTTTTCTGCAGAAAACTAGAACTGAAAAATCAACATGCTAGATTCCTTCCACAGCCACGGTTTCTTGGAGAGCTCCGAAGCATTCTTCAGCTCAATATGAAATCACTTTCCTAGTTTGGGGTGGGGGTGGGGAGACACGACGGGGCATTCAAGTGTTCCATTACAACTCTCAGACTGAAAACAATTTTGATGGGGCTTTTCCAGATGATCTCTGTTATTTAGACTAGCAAATGTTTCTTCTAGTTCAACGGGGCTTTTTGATCAAAACATTCCATAACTCATTGTCTAATATGTTGGATTAATTAGGCTTGCTTAATCCTACTCATCACTCATCACTGTTTCACAATTTAAGGGTTCCCACTGAATTTTTTGATCTTGTGATAGAAGAGGCCACCCTGACAAAGTGGGTAGATGATTTCAGGTGGTCCCATGTACAACATCAACCACCAAGATGTCTGGAAGACAGCAGTGCTCACCATAAAGTTAGTTATTGTGACTGTGGATCCAGGAACTAGACACAATAGTGAAATGTCAAATTGGCACTGGAACAAGCTTTCAATTAACCTCTAAATTCTTTGCTCTCCTATTTCAACAGCTAAAGATTTCCTTTTAGATTGGTATTTCTTAAAACATAAACAACCGAAGCCCTTTACCTAATACAATCAGGGGGTGCTCCTTAAACTACAAACTCTCATCACCTAATCCATCAAAAACTTAGGAATCTGCACTGTCTTCAGTTCTCCATGTATGTCTCCTAGACAGAAAAGCTTATTAAGTACAGCTTTACACCTTAGTTTCTACTCACAGTTACCAAATTCCTCTCTTTATTGACCTGCAAAGTTAATGGGCATGTGCTTGCCAAGTGGAGATACAGGAAGATATTGAAATGTAGCTGGTCTATCACTATTATAGTCTACGAATGCATGAACATTTCACAAAATGGCTGGGGAATGACATGGGGGAGGGGCTACCAGCAGAGTACTTGCCTAGCATGTGAGAGGCTCTGAAGTAGATATGCAGTATTGTATTGTTTGTTTTAAAGCCTTGTTTCTTCATCTGAACAGTGGAGTTATGACACCTCCTATCCCATTTATTACACAGCCCAAGGGTAGCTTCAGGGAGAATAAAGACTGTGATCACTAAGATGCAAAAGTCTCCCCACACCACCCCCAAGCAGCCTCAAGTCCATGTTTCCATCTTCATATCATAAGATTAGGTAAATAACAACCTCATTCTTTGCTTAATAAGGTCAAGACTGGTCATTAAACCAAGTACTCAGGGAATACTTAAGAAGGAGAGGTAAAACAGAGGTTGAAAGTAGGTCCTGCTAACTGGCTCGCTGCTAAATGCACGTACACCATGAGCAATGTCCACCCTATAAGACTTTAAACAGCCTTGGAAAATTATCCTCTAAGGGGAGCATCAACAGCTGGGTGGTGATGTCACCGTGAAGGATCCAGCAGTGGCTTCCAGGATAAACACCTGAAGGTGATACCTGAGAACCCTGAATTGAACTGAGCTCCAAAGCTAAGCAGGTGCTGAACTGGATGTTGCTTATGTGGCAGAAACTCTTGCATCACCATGGGATTCTGGTAATTGACAGTTACCATGGTGATAGAGAGTATACAGTTTCTACCCTTCCTATCAGTGTCCTCTTAGAAAACACCAAGCCATGTTTCTAATCAAGTTTCCTGCTGCCCAGCTGCATCTCCAGTATCTACAGAATCATTAGAAATGAAGTCAGGCCATGCTGGTCTCCTCTATGTAAGCAAAGGAAGGCTGTCTCACTGCTGCAGCAAGGACTGACACTTTGTTTGGAGGTTCTTCCTGAATGCCAGATGACAGAGAACACAGAACTGAGAGCTCTGTTTCATGTGCAGACTCCATGAAGTTGAGTTTCTCTGAAACATGGTGTGCACGACATCTAGCGTATCACCCTCACAGTGTCAACACAATAAACTGATCCAAGCGGTGATTACAAGGTGGTCTAAGGTCATCTGTTGGCAATTTTAGCAAAACACTGAAGAAAAATAACTGAAACACCTCAACTATTTGCAAGACATTCAGAGGTTATTTGAATTTTCCTTTTTCTTTCTTCCTTTCTTTTTTGGTGAAAGATGAGGGGTGGGGAGGGTTTCCACTACAAAGATTGTGAGTTACATATCCAAGTGTTAAGACAATATGAAGTAGTATTTATACACCTCTAAAATTCTTAGTTAACATACTTAAATTTTGCCAAAATTTACTGTGTATCTGTCTGGCTCTCAACTCAGTGTACAGTCATTGCCTAGTGTATGTGGTGAGGTGCAGAGTTTGGTACCTACCATCACAAACACAAATAAATAGTGCAATTAAATAAAATTTAGATTGAAAAGTCACTTCCAGTCAAACATACAATACTTCAATTGTTATGTTCTCCATATCCTGTAACAGTGTCTCCAGGATTACAAAATATGCCTTTATAATAAAGTTTATTTCAAACCACATAAACAAGTAGTTTATTTCATGCCACATGACTCAGGCAATAAACCAACTTTGTGGAGCTTCCTCCCCCCAATCTTTCTTTTGTTCTTTTTTTTTTTCTTTTCTTTTTTCCTAAAAGGCTGAGTGGACTCTGGCCTCAAATTCACTACATAGCCAATCTCCTCCTAAATGCTGGGATTCTACATGTTCATTTTAAAGAGAAAAGGAATGTACAGTTCCACTCATTACCAGTTACTAGGCAGGAAGGCAATCAATACTATGTTCTTTGGGGCAAAAAAGAAGTCTATGGCTTTAAGTTGGACAACCTCTGGCAGCTACGTGTAGTCATGGATGTCAAACAGTACTTCTGACAAGGCATTTATGTCAAAGAACAAGCTCAGAAAGCATTAATAAGCTGGCCACTCACTTGTGATCCCAGCACTGAGAGGCTTAGGCAAAAGCCTAATGCTGAGTTCAAAGCCAGCCTGGAATAGATTCTCACTCAGGGAGACGGAGGGAGGGAGGGGATGGGAGGAGAGGGGAGAAGGAAGGAAGGAAGGAAGGAAGGAGGGAGGGAGGGAGGGGGAGGGAGGGAGGGAGGGAGGAGGGAAGGAAGGAAGGAAGAGATCAGTATATTCTTTTCTCTTTGGGTGATTTCTTCTCCCTTTCCTTGCTCCTCACTCTAGCCCTATGTGGAAAGCCAGCACCCCACCACCACCACCACCACCACCACACACACACACACACACACACACACACACACACACACACACACCTCTACAAAAGTTGTATGACAAAGGAACACTTTAAACAAAGAAAAGACACAAACTCCATTCTAAATTCATAAAATTTTCCAGGACTCCAGCAATACTGAAACCCAAAAAGCTCAAGCCCGGGAGAGCTGGCATCTGCCCCTTTGATAGCTTCTCCAGGGTTTCAGAAGGAAGCAGTTGCAGACCTGGAACGAATCCTAATGGACAGGGAAGTGAGTCTGGAAAGGAAACTGAAAGAAACCTGTCTTCTTGGCAACAGCAACAGCAACTAAATGAGAGCCTTTGCTGAGATCGGAAGACCTTGAGAAAAGAAAATGGGCCCTTCAAAGTCTCAGACAAAAGATAACCCAAGATAAAAAGACCTTTCAGAAAACAAAATGAGTTGGGGAAAAAAAAAAAAAAAAAAAAAACTATGCTCCATGGTCAGTCCTTGCCTGGCACACTGCTGGAACAGAGTACAGACAACTGACAACAGTAACCATTCTAAGTATTTCCCCAACCCAGTGAACTACCACAACCTCTCTGTCTGAGGACACTCATCCACACCTCTGCATCTCACTCTGTAGTCTCTGACAACTAACCTCCTGCTGAATTAATAGCTTTTAAATTTGTCTGAATTTTGGTGTGTTTGTCAATTTCATATGGGAATACTTTATCCACATCATTTCCACTCCTCCCTCTGTCTTCCAACTCCTCCTAGTTATCTCCCAACTCCATCTCCAATTCATGAGCTCTCTCTCTCTCCCTCTCCTTCTCCTTCTCCCTCTCCCTCTCTCCCTCTCTCCCTCTCTCTCTCTCTCTCTCTCTCTCTCTCTCTCTCTCTCTCTCTCTCTCTCTCTCTCTCACACACACACACATGAATACAACCTGCTAAGTTCATTTGTGCTGCTCACATGATGTGTTTAGGGCTGACCATTTAGGATAAGCTAACCTATCAGGGGGCTCATCCCTGTTGAAAACTGATTCTCCCTTTCTCAGAAGCCATTAATTGTCTGTAGTTCTTCATCTTGTGGTGGGGCCTTGTGAGATTTCTCCCAAATACACTGGCATGTCAACTGGAGTCTCATTGTGTTGGCTTTGTTTGTCAATTATATTTTTAATATTTCATGGATACAGCTTTCCTGCACTATAAAGAAGACATTATTTCACAGCAGAAGTCCTGGTCCTCTGGCTCTTATAATCCTTCTACCCCCTCTTCCATGACATCTCCCAAGCCTCAGATCTAGGGTTTGTATTGTTGCTACATCAATTAGGGATGGGCACACCACAGTCAGTTATAGTTCTCTACATTTTGACCAGTTGTGAATTTCTGTAATCTTCTCTGTCTGCTCCAAAAGAAGCTTCTTTGATGAGGGATAAAAGTTACATTTATCTGTGGTATAAGAATAAATCTTTAGAATACAGTTAGAAATTACACATTTAGGAAAGCAACAGCAGTAGAGTCACTGCTGGAGCCCATGACCCTAACAGCAACAGTTAATTACCCAGGCTTACAGTACCAGGCATGAATTCCCTCTTATTGAGTGGGCCATACATTCAATTAAGTAGCTGTTGGTTGCCCCCACTGTTGCACCATGGGAGCTATATCTTGCCATGCTGCTTGCTGTTGTGGCTGGTAGACCTACAAACTGATTGCTTTTTTCCCATTTCAGTGAACATAATACCTTCAGATAGTATGAGAGTTCATTAGTCTTTAAGGAAGAGGCTTCCAGGTCACTTCAGCTTGCCTCCTCCAAGTACTGTATACAAAGTATGTAACATCTTCTACAACATGGTCTTACCCTTAAGTTATAGAAAGCAACCAAGAGCAATGACAATAGCCTATATTTTGGGGGAGCTCTGGAGAGTCTCTTGAACTCCCTGAACAACAATTCAACGGGAGATTTCCCATACCTGATACTGGGGATTTTGTTATATGAATAAACATAAATATAATGTTTCTCTATGCTTTTTCACCTTTTGTGTGGTCTCTCTTTTGCTTCACGTCCCCCTCCATAATTGAAGCACCCTCCCATTCTGCCATCCCTCCTTCATAGCACCTGTGTCCTCTCTCTCCCTCTCTAGACTACCTTTCCCCATTCATGGTCTTTTTTATTATCCTGGTATCTATGGTTCCACCATGTTGTATACTCACATCTAGAGATTCAGAGCTAGGACCCACAACAAAAAATACAAATACAATGTTTGTCCTTCTGTGTCAGGTTACTTCACTCAGTTGAATATCTTATAGTTCGATCCATTTGCCTGCAAATTTCATGACTATTTTTTTTTTACAGCTGAATTTAGGATTTAGGTTGTATTTATGTACCATATCTTCATTACCCACTCATCCATTGGAGGACATTTAGGTGTTTCCAATCCTGGATACTGTGAATAGAGCATCAGTGAACATGGATGAGCAATTATCTGTGGAGAAGAATGTCGTATGCCATACTGGCCATATATCAAGGAGTGGTAGAGCTGAGTCATATTGTAGATCTACTTTTAGGTTTTTGCTGTTGTTGTTGTTGTTGTTGTTTTATTGTTTTGGCTTTTTGTTTGTTTTTGAGAATTCTCCACAGTAGTTGCAATCCCCGTTGCAGTGAATGGGTGTTTCCTTTTCCTCACAGCCTCATTAGCAATTATTGCCAGTTGTTTTTTCATCTTGGCTATTCTCGGAGAGTTTTAACTGGCATTTCCCTAATTGCTAAAGATGCTGAACATTGCTTAGGATTTGTTCTAGTTATTCTTAGTCTTTCTTTTGAAAATTCTCTATTCAGATCTGTAGTCCAATTTTTAAATTTAGTCATTTGTTTTCTTGATTCTTGGTTTTTTGTTTTGTTTTGTTTTAGTTCTTTACATATGTTCGGTATTAATCCTCTGTCTGGTGTGTAGACGGCAAGGATGCTCTCCCATTCTATGGGCTTCCTCTTCACTTGATTGTTTTCTTAACTGTACAGAAGGTTTGGATTTCCATTTGCCAACAATGAACTTAATTCCTGAATAGAGTCTGATCCAGAAAGACCTCTCTTATACCTATATCTTAGAGCATATCACCTATGTTTCCTAGCAGTTCAGTGTTTCAGGCTTCACATTAATGTCTCTGATCCATCTGAAGTTGATTTTTGTGCAGGTGAGAGATAGGTGTCTAATTTCATGCTTCTACCTCCATCATTTGTTAAAGATGCTGTCTTCTCTCCAGTGTGTATTTTTGGCATCTTTGTCAAATATCAAGAGGTCATTTTGTTTTCTTAATCTTGGAACATTTATTTACTTATCCAACCACCAGCTTTATATCAACTTCTCAGGAAAACACATCACTAATGAATAACTACAGAATTCTATGAAATTCAGAATTAACAGATGTGAAAAAATACATTTTTATATGAATTCAGCCTAAAATAAATGGGCCAAACAAATCTGGCCATCATGGCAGAGACAGTAGTTGCTGTTTCCTGAACACTTTCTTCTCCTTCCTGGGCTTTCTACTCTTATTCTTCTCTGTGGCCTACTAAATAAAATAAGAGTGCATACATAGCAGGTATACTTCCCTCTCTAGCCTCTCCCAAATGTCATCCCATGGGTACAGCTGCCTATCTATTGTGTCACAGGTTAGGAGATAGAACCCATCCCACTCCCCAGGTAAGGATGAAGCCATATGTCCAAAATAGCTTCACATGGGACAATAACAACATATATTTTTGCCCTTGATAACCAATAATATCCAACTTTGGGTGTTGTAAATAAAAAGCTTATTAGAGAAATCATTATTTATCTTGGCATCTGAAGTAGGTTAAATGGTGGTCCTCTAAAGTCTGTGCCCATGCTCTAAGCCCCACACCAATGAATATGTTCATAATTGGAAAAAGAGGTCCTGGCAGATGTAATGAAATTAAGGATCTCAGTGTTGAACTATTCTAGGAGGTCTTGAATCCAAACACCCTCACATAAGACAAAAACAAATACAGATACAAAGAAGAAAAAGAGGCCACATCAAAATGGAAGCAGATGCTGCACACAGCCAGCAGGCACAGGATACCCATGGGCACCAGAAGCTGGGACTAGCAAAGCAGGCATCTCCTTCAGGAACTTTGGAAGGAGCAGTGCCCAGTCAGCACCCTGATTTCAGATTTCTGATTTTCAAAACTGTAAGAGAATAAATTTCTTTTGTTTTAAGCCATCAAAATACTTTTATTAACACCCAAAATGACCAAGAACATGTATACTTCATTAATTTTATTAGTAGTGGTTTGAATGGCAAAGATATTAATGCAGTGGTTTAGAACACACACACACACACACACACACACACACACACACACACACACACACAATTTTATTTGTTGCAGTGCTGGGGGAGAAAACACAAGGCCTCCTGCAGTTAGACAAGCACTATACCATTGAGTGATATATACCTTCACCCACAAAAGTTTTTCATATCATAAGAAAATATAAATAATTGTACTAAGGTTAGAGATTACACATCTCAATAAAAAAATAATGAATATCAAACCAAAGAGATTAGGTTGATAATAGAAATTATGTGGAGCTGGGTGGTAGTGGCGCTCGCCTTTAATCCCAGCACTCAGGAGGCAGAGGCAGGTGGATCTCTGTGAGTTCGAGACCATCCTGGTCTACAAGCTAGTTCCAGGACAGCCTCCAAAGCCACAGAGAAACCCTGTCTCAAAACAAAACAAAACAAAACAAAACAAAACAAAAAACAAAAAAGGGGGGATTATTTGGAAGTATCAGAATGAACTCACAATGTTTAGACTCAATTTCACAGTGCAAACACAAACTGGGAAGAAAATTTGTCCAGCTCCTGTCAATCTCACATTTTCATCTATATCATACCCCAGGGTGGAGGGGTGGAGGTGGAGGGAGGGTTCCTTAGAGAAATGCTTGGTTTAAAGGGCAAAGAATTTACAAGTTAACCTAATATTATTTTTGTAGCATAAAATGATTTCTTAGGGATTAGTATAGTTGTGTCAAAAAACGTCTGCATGAATTTGCCACCAGTCAAAGAAGTGATAATAAAGTCTCAAAAATAGTACTTAGATTGACACAAAATGATGAAAATCCAAGAATTCTGAGTGATATTCCACAGAATAAGCCAAAGAAAACTCATCACTTAACTTTTTTGAGTTATCCATTAAACCAAATCCTTACTTTGAAAAATGGCAACAGAGACAGGGGAGAGAGTAAAGGATGGATCAGAAGTATTTAAAACATGCTTTAAGTAGCTATGTATCCCTGTGGCAAACCAGCTTAACTAGTGTGTGTAGGTGTTTGTGGGGACATGGGGGGTTGCACATCCGCATATGTGCACATGGAGGGCTGAGGACAACGCTGAGTGTCATTTTTCAGGAACCAGCTACCTTGTTTTGTGAACTAGTCTCTCTCACTTGACAGCTTGCCATCTGTCTCCCCTTTTTTCAGCACTGACATGGATTCCAAGCATATACCACTGGGACTCCCCCACTCCCCAGGTTCCAGACTCAGGTCCTTATGCTGTACTGCTCAACTAATTGACTGAACTACCTCTGCAGCCCAAGCCAGTTAACTTTCTCTTCAAGTTATCCCAAAGAGCACCTTGCTTTTATTTTTTAAGTAGTACTATAAGTAAACAAAGTCACTGTGAGTTTTCGGTTTCAATTTTGGTAGTATTAGGACTCAGTTCCAGAGCTAGGTATATGCTACTAATGAGCTATACGCTGAGCTCTCCCAAATAACTGTAGTAGAATATGTTAAATTAGCCATATCTGGCACAGAGCTGGCTCATCTTTCACTGTTTGGCAGCAGTGCCCTCCCTTTCTTTGGATCAGGATTCATGCCAAGCCTTGAGGATTGTAATCTGATCTCTCTGAAGGGCTTAACACAGGAAGCTGAGGTTAAGTAGGTATGATTTCCTGTAACCTTTTCATTCATCTTTCTTGTTAATCTTATCCCATACAGTCCTGTATCAACGAAGGAGAAATTCCATCTTTCTCCCCCCACCCCCAGAAATTCCCCATACCCTTCCCCCAGGTACAATGCAAAGCAATACAAAGCTTTTAAAAGGCAAATTTGAGTCCACGCCAGAAAAAAAAAGAAAAAAATCACAGTGTGGTGTAACCAATCACACTGCAAACATCCCAGAGACCAAGAGGGAAAGCATTGTAGCTCAGCTTAGGTATGGCACCTCTAATAACCTCTGGACAACAACAGACATGTATGGACTTGGTGGTTGTATTATTGTTGTTGTTGTTGTTATGAGATACCATGATCAAGGCAACCTATAGAAGAGTTTACTTGGGGCTTACATTTTTAGAGGGTTATAGTCCATGGTGGTGGAGTGGAAGCAGCAAGGGACAGGCAGCTAGAGCAGAAAGCTGGGAGTTCACATCTCAACCCACAAGCAGGAATTACAGAGTGTGCTGGGGATGATGGCAGGCTCTTGAAGCCTCAGACTCACCCCTGTGAGTTCCCCAACTCACATTTTCCCCAACAAGACCATACTTCCTAATCCTTCCCAAACAGTTCCACTAACTGGGGACCAAGAACTCAAACAGATAAGTTTATAGGGGTCATCTCAAGCCACCACATTATGTAAGAATAGTTAAAGAAGAAGAGTTCGTGAATGTAAGAGAGAGAGTTGGGAGGAATTTCAGGGGGAGAAGGGGGTAGTGGAAACGATGTAATTATGGTAGTCAGAGGAAATTCTCCAAAACAAATTAATAAAATTATGAATGTATTTAATAATTATACATTGTACACTTTAAAATGGCTAAAATGGTTGTGTATGTTTAGCAACAATTTTAGGAAAACATAAACTTTCATCTTGCTCTTGGAATTGACCAAAAAATTGGTTTCACCACCTTTGCACCTGCACAGAAGTGAGGCTGCTGAGAGAGCATGAGAGGGTAGATGAGACAGGGGGTTCTTCGTAGAAACACAAAGCAAATGGACTTCTTCCCATCTATGTCAGGTACCCTTCCTCGCACCAAAGGAGCGCTAGAGCTGACAATGAAGTTTAACTTATGTCAAGCCAACTGTAACAGTAAAAGAAGATGAGAGAGTAAAGAACCAGCCCACCTGTGTGTCATCTCCCAGGACACTTCTTTGGCCATTCTTCTCCCCTTTACCACCTCTGCCTATGACTGTAGATCAGTGTTTCTCAACCTTCCTAATGCTGCAACCCTTTAATATAGTTCCCCATGTTGTAGTGACCCCACAACCATAAAAGTATTCTTGTTGTTACTTCATAACTGTAATTTTGCTACTGTTATGAATTGTAATATCTGTGCTTTCTGGTGGTCTTAGGTGACCTCTGTGAAAAGGTGCTTAGATTCCCAAAGGGGTCACCACCCACAGATTGAGAAACACGACTCTAGAGCCTCTTTCTCAATATGATTTAGCCATTATTTCTTTCACTCAGCACAGTTTCAGTAAGCACCTCAGACAAACACAACCCAAGACCCACACCCTAAAGGAACTCTTTTTTTTTTTTTTTGGAATTTATTTTTGAAGGAGACAAATATGTGTAGACCAAAGCAACAAACCAATGAAAAATAAGTGCAACAGATTCAATGCTGATATTCATTTAATGCAGCTGACATTCCTAAGTGGAATCATGGTCAAATCTTTTCTAAAGCATCTGGCACTTCATATTTGCTTCCTTTGGAAAAGGCAGAGCAGGTTCAACTCACAGAGCACTTAAACTCAGGAGATACAAAGCAAGTGCAGCTGGGCATTGGTGGCACACGCCTTTAATCCCAGCACTAGGGAGGCAGAGGCAGGCAGATCTTTGTGAAGTGGAGGCCAGCGTGGTCTACAGAGGGAGTTCCAGGACAGGCTACAAAGCTACACAGGGAAACCCTATCTCAAAACAACCCACCCACCCAGCTCCCCCTGCCAAAAAAAAAAAAAAGCTAAAAATGTAGAAACCTCAACAAAAACTTTTTCCAGTAATAATATAATTGCAAAAAGAAAATGTGGACCTCCATCAAAAAAGAAAAAAATTAAGATGGAGCCCTGGATGAGGCTTGTAAACAAACTGTCATTAAAATAACAGAGTGGGAAAGGAGGACCACACATTGGTCTCTGGATATTACAGCAGCCAACGATACAGGGAGGAACGTGCAAGCTCTGTTACCCATATGGTCCCTATTGTGATTGTTTATGGAATGGAAACCAAGCTACCTTCTGCACAGATTCCCACTGTGTTCTAACCTAAACCATTCACCAAGTTCCTTTGGAAAGTTTGTTAAACACCTTGTCTAAAGTGTTCTAAATAACAGATATCAACATTACTATTTCAAAAAGAAAGAAAAGTGTTATTTGTGTGTCCAGAGCTCGTGGTGTTTTGGAATGATATCAGGCATCAATGACCACATACCACAGTATCTGTTTGAGACTTTACACTAAGGCTCATGCCGGTGCTTTCTCACCTAAAACCTACAGTTGAGGCTTTTCCTCTCAGCACCACATAAACATGTGTTGACACCACAAAGTATATGAAGATAACATGAGATGATCCATTCAATACAACCAATTTTCCTGAATCTTTGGGAGCAAGTTGATGACAGAAACAATATGGGTAGTAATAGTTAACATCTTGTCCTTCAGGAAGAGTACAAGCAACCTCACAGTTTATAAAGTTCCTATTTAATCACAAGTATTACTCCACATACTTCACATTCTCAGAATACACAAATTAATCACATTTTTAAATTGACAGAAATGATTCTGCAGCAAACATCTTTTCTAAATGTTATATAGTATAATAAATGGTCAAGCCTTCACAAAAGATGAGAGTATACTACAATGTACCCTGACATATCTTCCAAGCCAAGTTTAACAGTTACTGAGATGTTTCCAGATTTTCTTGATCAGTCCCTTTATTTTATTCTTTGATAAAATATTGTAAAGGAAACCACAGTCATCTTTTCACCAATACATCAGTATTCATGTTTCTAAAAACGAAGACAGAATCACATATAACCACAAAGCTTACAATCAAACCCAAGAAAATCAAACAATAGCTGCAATCAAGTTCCCACTTTTCCAAGAAAATCTTATATATAATTTGCTCACAATGGGATCCAAAAGGTTCTAGAATAAACACATGAACGAACACACACACACGCATGCACGCACGCACATATATATCTTTCCTTCTTCCTCTTTTTTTATTTTCTATCCCACACTGCTAAAACAAATATTTTTATGGTTAAATTAACCATCACTCTGGGTAACTGCAGAACTTCCTATCACATCAGAGAGAAACCCATGGCCAGCAGCAGCTGCTCCTCCTAGGCTGTGGCAATTGCTAACATACTTCCTGCTCTACAGGGCTTCCTATTCTGGATACTTCATATAAACAGAATCACAATCACAAAACTTATCTTTACTGTCCATCAGGTAGACACCCCAGACAGACTCATATTCATGTGACATGACTCATACATACAACATACTAAAATGAGCATCCCTCTTGTCCCTCACACAGATATATAGAACAAGTGATAGTCACCCATGAGATGAGCTCATGGATTATACATCTGTGCAATAAGACATTTTTGTAGGCCACAATTTTTACAATGAAGAATAATTAACTAATGCTGGCTATTCATCATAGAAGCCAGAACATGATGAGGCTCAATGTCAAGCTGCAACTCCCTGCTTTCTTCTTCCCTTTTAGTGAGGCATAATATAATACAAACAGGAAAACAGAGAGGACCCTTAATGTTTGTTTTTTAGTGTATCACTCATACATAGACTTCATGGGGAGAGCAGCAGAGAACACTGGTTAAGACACAAACTATAGGCTGCACCTTCTCCAAAACCAGACTGCCTGAGCCAGCCTTTTCACCACTACCTACGTGACCTTTGGCAGGTACTTCATCTCTATGTCTAGGTTTTTGCCTGATATTACAGGGAAGAATGATTGCTTCAGCTGGCTTTGGACAATAACAATTATTACTCTTTAACTGTCATCAGCAAGTCAGCCATGGCACCTCAGAGCCCATGAAGCCACTGTAGTAAAGGGACATATGCAGAAGTTCCTGGTGGGAGTGCTAAGCTTTCGGCATCCCAGCACACAGCTGCAGGGACCTGGCAGGCAGTAGAAAAATTGGTCCAGGAAGAACAGTGAGACAGAGAAAACAAATTCCAGCTACACTGGTAATTATCTCAATTTTTTTCAAGGGTTTCTCTGTGAAACAGCTCTGGATGTCCTGGCATTCATTTGTTGACCAGGCCGGCCTCCAACTCACAGAGATCCACCTGCCCCTGCCTCCCAAAGGTATACACCACCACTGCCCAGCTCAATTATCTTTTTTATTGACAAAATTTTACATACATTTTGATTACATTCTTTCCCCTCTCAACTCCTCCAAGATCCTCCCCACTTTCCTGTGAAGGCTATTCCTGGTTGTCAACTTGACTATATCTGGAATTAACTAAAACCCTAAAATGGGGCATTCCTAAGAGAAGATCCACTCCTAATCTGAAACTTTGAGGTGGGAAGACACACCTTCAATCCAGATCTTTTAGGGTGAGAAGACCCACCCCTACTGTGGGCTACATCTTCTGCTGGAAGCCTAAACAAGGACATGAAAGAAGAAAATTTTTGTTCTTCGTCTGCTTGCTTTCACCTCCCCAGCAAGCCTAGCCCATTCCTTCACTAGTCTTAGAACCTACTTCTTCAGGATTCCAGCATATACTAAAGACAACATCCAGCCCTGTGGACTGAACAACAACTGGATTCTTGGAGCTTCCATTCATAGGTAGCCATTGTTGGACTAGCTGAACTACAGCCTGTAAGTCTGTCTGTCTGTCTGTCTGTCTGTCTGTCTGTCTCTCTCTCTCTCTCTCTCTCTCTCTCTCTCTCCATGTATACATTATATAGAATATATATATTCTCTCATTCTATAAGTTCTGTCACTCTAGAGAACCCTAACTAATACACTATCCAAGCAACTTTGCTATCTCTCTCAGAAAACAAAAATTAAAACAAAACAATCGATCATTTTTTTTGTTATTACAAAATAGTTCCATTATAATAATGGGTTCTAATAATACTAAAAATTAAGGCTCAAATGCCAGTCATTTTCTCTTCCCCCTTTGTTTTCTCCTTGATTGTCACAAGTCAGGGGATGGAGAATTGGCTTTACAGTTTAGAGCTGTTGCTGTTGAACAGGATGAGGGTTCAGTTCCCAGCATCCACATGGAAGCTCACAGCCACCTGTAACTCCAATTCAAGTCAAATGATTGCTTCTGACCTCCAGAGGAAGCAGGCTCACATATGCCTGCAGGCAACACACACACACACACACACACACACACACACACACACCTACCTCTTAAAAACAAACAAACATTTCTTCCTTTTCTGTCAATTCTTAGTGCTCAAACATAATATGGCAAAAAACAAGATAATTTTACTAACAGCCCACTACTCTATTTTATTTGTTCTTAAGAAACTGAGTAAAACTACCTGGTAGAAGTAGAAGCAGACACCCACAACTAATCACTGAACTGAACTGGAATCCAGATGCAGAGAAGGATGAGTGAAGAGCAAAGGGGTCCAGACCAGGCTGGTAAAACCCACAGAAACAGCTGACCTGAACATCGGGGAACTCTTGCTCCCCAGACTGATAGCTGGGATACCAGCGTGGCACTGATCCAGACCCCAGGAACATGGGTTTCAGTGAGGAAACCTCAGAAATCGACGGGACCTCCTGTAGTAGTTCAGTATTTATCCCTAGCATAGGTGTGGACTTTGGGAGCCCATTCCACATAGAGGAATATCCCTGAGCCAAGACACACGGGGGTGGGCCTAGGCCCTATCCCAAAGGATAAGATAGACTCTGATGACACCCTATGGAAGGCCTCACCATCCAGGGGGAGCAGAAAGGATATGTGATAGGTAGGGTTTTAGTTGTGGGGGGGGTAGGGGAGGACAGGGGGAGAAGGGAACTGGGATTGTCATGTAAAACCATCTTGTTTCTAATTCAAATAAAAAAGTATGAAAAAAAAAAACTGGGGGTCGATCTCTTCTCAGATAAAGACCCCAACACGTTGGGATAAAATCCTTTTGCTTTTGCATCAAAAAGAAAAAACCAAAAAACTGAGTAAAACAACCAATAATCGGATGCTTAAAATGCTTCCAATAAACATCTTAGGAAACAGAAACTTCTGCGTTGAACTAAAAACCAATTTAACTCACTGAAATATTTTATCCTCATAGCAAAAGACCTACTTCCTATTTATAAAGTAACATTCAGTCACTTGATAAAACCACTACCCTATACAAAGAAAGAGTACAGCAATGGTCATTAGCAAATGTATCAACACACAGAAATGTCATACCTGTGTGTGGTGTGTGTGTGTGTGTGTGTGTGTGTGTGTGTGTGTGTGTGTGTGTGTAAAGGGGGTAGAGGCCAGTGGTGGTGGTGCATGCCTTTAGTCCCAGTACTCGGGAGGCAGAGGCAAAAGGCAAATGGATCTCTGTGAGTTGAAGGCCATACTGGTCTACAGAATGAAGGTAGGCTCCAAAGTTACACAGAGAAATCCTGTCTTGACAACAAAACAAACAAACAAACAAACAGAAACAGAAAAATAGCTAAAAAGATATTGTGCAAAATAGGGGAAACCCTTTTTCTTTTGAAGTGCATAGCTCACAGGCTGGTCTTCCTACCAAGAGGGCCCAGACAGTGAGGATTAAGACACAAAGTAGGTGAAGACAACAAAAGCTCTTACTTTTAATTTTATACCCCTTATAAGGATATGAATTTGTTACGATGAATTAAAAATAAAATAGCAACGGCTGGAAACTAGGTAAAGGAGGAAGTACTGCTATGAGCAACCCACATTTCTTTATAAACAATTTACCTCCTCACATGAATATATGGCAGTTTATAGTCCATTTAAACTACAAGACCTTGCCACTTAAGTGAGCACATAGCATGAGCTGTTATGGAAGGCAAACAGAATAGATATTTCATTTTGAGTTACCCATTTAACCAGCTTTCCCAGAAAACCACATTGTGAAATGGTTCAAATAATGAAAAAAAAAAAAAAAAAAGTCATGATTTTGTACCTTTTCCTTTGCAGATAAGAAAACCAGAGGTCAAAGAGTCAGAATGGAGAAATCCATGAACCTCCTCGAACAAGCTCGACACACAGGAGCAACGTAATAATTCTCTTCCTTTGCTTTCTCTTACCTGATCACAGATCAGCTCCCATTTCTTCTCATTGTCATACTGCCGAAGTAACCTGGCTTTGTCAGGAGGTAGGTTCATAGCATTCTGTGAAAATAAACAGTAAAAAGATCTGTTACAAACCACAGTAACTCATAGGGAGAAAAGAAAATTCCCTTGGTCCTTTCATAACAGCATCCCAGTGCCTCGCATATGATGCAGAAGTCATTCCCACACCCCTTGGTGTGCCATTTAAATACATGAGAACCACTCATCTCTACATTCAGTTGACGAAAGGAAGGGGTGGCCTGCTTTACAACAACCAGACATGCATTTCAGTAAAAGTGACCCTGGCCATTCACTTCATGGCAGCCTCCCTTTATAATTAACTAAAAGGTCAGAACTGGATTTTCAGAAAGTATGGCTCCAATGTAGACACAAAGTCACCAAAAGAAAAATTAACAGCCATAATCACTGAAAGATATCATTTGTACCAGGTGACAGTAGAGCTGCTTTCTACAATAGCCTGGCAACCTGAGTTCATTCCCCAGAACCCACATAAAAGCTAGGAGAGAACAAAACAAAAGGCAGACAAACAGCAATAATTGTCTTCTATGCCCTCTGTGAAAAGATGCCATTCCTTCAGCACTTGCCAATTAATTCCGCCTTTAACTATGCTTGCATATAAAATTGAGCTTCCAGTGAGCAATGGACACTAAGGTCAACAAGATATTTAGATATCACAAATCCCTGAGGCTACCACAACACACACACTGCAGAGCTAAACATGAACTTGCCTGGATACAAGCATGTGTTATGACCCTGATCTTCCATATAACCAATCACACATATTACCAAGATCCTTAGCAAAAGGACTTAGAGGCAAAATATGAGAGCCCCAGAAGAAATTCAGATCAGTATGTGTCCTCTCTAAAGTCCCCATGCTCTAGAAAACTGATCTAAGCACTTAGGGTGTTATGTCTATTAACCACCCTGTCTCAAGATCAACACATTAGAGTCATCCTGTTGAAACAATGCAGTACCTTGTCTAGGCCAACACTTAGGAAGACAGATACAAAAGTCTTGACCTGTCGATGCTCAGACCTCCAACTTTCTGAAGGACTCAGCTTATAGCTAGACTACTCCTCCTGGGCTGGTATTTCATGCCACAGGATAAACAGACTTTAATAGAAATAAAAGTGGGCAAACGATACTGACTTAATGGCAGGAAATCACCATGTGATGACTTGATAGGTTTAACCCAAGCATTCCCTTTAATATTAATATGACACCCATATTGATATTCCTTAAATATATACCAACATCTATTTATTTGAACCAAAGGCATCAGATTTGAAAGCTAGTTACCAGCCTTCAGAATTTTTAGGTTCATGTCTTTTAATGTTTTAATTACTCCAATGCTGACAATGCATTCAGAAGAACTGTGGGCGCCACAGATTGGGTGGTACTACTAAAGCTTCTTAAATATTGAAATACCTAAAAGGGTGGGGGGGATAGTTTCATGTGACCCAGCTCCTTGGAAAAACTACTTAAAATAGAATGAAAAAGTGTCTAATTGCACTTATGACTCTGTTCAGATAAGCAAAATTAACCAACCAACCCTGGGATATGGCAAGGAATTCCATGTATATCTTTCTTTGAGGGAGGGGCATAAGGTTATTTACTGTTAAATAAACAGCCGCCCATTGCTTATTTGTACCCTGGAGATAAATATTTTCCTCTTAAACTAGTTCCTGACCCTCAGATTAGTACCCTTGGGTATGATTAGATGCAGCAAAAGATTGCAGGATAAGTTAAATGAGTTTTCCCCTCAAGTCCTCATTAATCTCCAGAGAGATGAAGGAATTTTTTAAATGCCTGAACTCCAGTGTCCAAAGCAATGTATTCGGCATGATGCATGTCTAATCTCAATCTTCTAGGCATAAGCATGTGAAGTTGATACAGTTTTCCCCAGTTATATGAGGAAACAGGCCTGGGCAAATTTGGTTAACTTGCTTATGGCTGCACCGATTCATTGTAACAAAACCTGTTAAATTCCCAGGATATGTTGTACTGGCTGTAACCAAGGTCGTTTTGCAGATAAATAAAATATCAAGTTACTTAAAACATTGTGCTAGTGCTCTGCTCAGCACAAGTGTAAACAGTTAGCAATCACAATTGGAGGCCTGTAAAAAGACAGGTAAGGTACTACTAACTAACTTTTATTTTGATTAAACAGTCATCTTTGACGAATGTTTATAAAGTACTGTCCCTGTACAAATACTATGCAACATGCCGGGTGGCACTGAGGAAAACCAAATACATATGGCTCCTAGAAAGTCTTGCATTATGCTGGGGAGACAAACGCTTTTTTCCACTCTGGCAAGTCTTCAGAGGGGTTATCAGAGGGCAGCTGGGATTAAGAGTAAGGAAGCAATTCTGGGGAAAGTCGCGCTGGGGTGGGGGTGGGTGGAAGTTTAAACATGAGCGGAGGTCAGACAAGGGAAGAGTGGAGAAAAACCTGCTGAGTAGGGCAAAAGGATAGGAGACTGTGAGACAGAACGTATGGCACAGTCAAAGCACTTAAAAGTACCCAGCCTGCGCCGGGCGTTGGTGGCGGGCGTTGGCGGCACATGCCTTTAATTCCAGCACTCAGGAGGCAGAGGCAGGTGGGTCTCTGTGAGTTCCAGGCCAGCCTGTTCTCCAGAGCGAATGCCAGCATAGGCTCCAAAGCTACACAGAGAAACTGTGTCTCAAAAAAAAAAAAAAAAAAAAAAAGTACCCAGCCTGGCCAGAGACAGACTAAAAAGGAAGGGAAACAGAAAAAATGAGTCAAAGCCACCCATTCGAAGAAATGCCACTCAAAGTCAGTGACTGTACTTCTATGTAAAGACAGTGACTGTACTTCTATGTAAAGTGCAACATGAAGCTCATGTTGCATGTTGCATGTATGCCTGTGCACTGCATGCATGTAGTGCCCATGGAAGCCAGAAGAGGGCATCAGATCCCCTGGAACTGGAGAAGCAGTTGCTTGTGAGTCTCCATGTGGTTGCAGGGAATGGAACCTGGGACCTCAGGAAAAGCAGCCAGTGCCCTTAACTGCTGCACCATCTCTAGGGCCCCTCAAATGCTTTAAACAAGAAAACAAAATAAGCAAGTTGCTTTGCAAAATTGCTACAAATGCTACATAAAGAAATGATTAGGAGTAGTAAACATGGAAGCAGAGATGCCAGACAAGAGGCCAGGGCAGCAGCACATGTGAGTGAGGTTATCACCAAGGAACAAAAGTGTACTGATGAGGGAGCTGGGAAGTGTGTATCAATTTCCAGGTTTCCTCACAGTGACAGCTCTGCCTCACCCAAATGTAGTGATGCCTGAGACACAGCTGTTTTTCTTCCCTTATCCATCAGTCTATCCAGATATGATTGGGCTCTCACTAGGGTTTGGCTTTGCACTATAAATAAGTATGGACACGAAAAAGCATTTCCAGTTCTCATAAAACATCAGTCAATGGTGCATTTTACTTACTGTTGGGGGCCATGAGAGAGGACCAATAGGCAGCATTGAAACTCATGGAACATTGCTGGATGGTTGGCAAAGCCACACCTGAGTGAGCCTTGGAGAGGCAAAATCCTAAGGACTACATGTTCTGAAGACCTCATGCTGTTACTTAGTATAGCTCTGATTGCTGCCTTCACAGTCAGCACATCCGTCATAATCTATGGATTGTATGAAAAAGGGGTTTCTAGCCCCTCACTGGGCAGTGTTACTACCTGTACTTACAATAACAGTGATTGACTTTTTTCAAGCATTGCTGGTGGAGCAGATTAATGATTCAACCACCACCTTTAGAAAGAATTTAGACAAGTAAAATTGTTAGTAAGGTTAAGATGTTTTTCTTAATGGCTTTGAGGTAGAAAATCTTAGGGAATAATTTAAAGTTTAGAAAGATACATAGTTGAGTGTGGGATTCACTGAGGTCAAGAAACAAGAACAATGGCAGCCTGGCTATTGTTGGCTGAGGTACATTTCTTGCTAGGATGGGCTGGTGATCAAGGGTGATGAGTAATTCCTTGTATCCATTTCTGCCCTCAGTTTCCTGATACAAAAAAAACCTTGATGAATGGGTATGTACCCTGAGATCTAAAGCAGAGCTGACTGTTTTTCATATATAAAAGTTTAGATTTGAGCTGGATGGTGGTAGTGCATGCCTTTAATCCCACACTTGGGAGGCAGACACAAGCAGATCTCTGTGAGTTCAAAGCCAGCCTGGTCTACTGAGTTCCAAGACAGCCTTCAAAGGTACAGAGAAACCATGTCTCGAAAAAAAAAAAAAAAAAGTTTTGATTTGTGATTCTTTTAGGATTTCTTATAAGATTATCTTTTGAGATAAATAATAAAGCTACTGTTCCTTTCTTTGTAACTGCAAAATGCAGACTGCCAGCAAAAGAACTGGCTGAGAAAAATACCTTGCTTGTTTACACTCTGTTAATCTATACCAACTTGATTGGGTATGAATGTATGTGGGTTCTTGGGACAACTTGTTTTTCACCTGTAATATGTAAAATGTTTATCCATGTAAGGGATATGGAAAACATGCTGTTTTTGTTTTACTTGCATTCATTGTAATCATTCACTTAAAAAACATAGAATGTAACCACATTGCAATTTTTATACTGTTTGAAAGATTTTGCTGGGGTGCATAAACTCTAAAGGAAAAAAGTGAGCTAGAAGGAAGACATCAAGAGGGACAGAGGGATACATCTGGACAGAAGTAAGAAAAGAAATAAAGAGATGAGAGAGAAGATGATAGAGACCTAAAAGTGTGTGGGGATTTTTTTCCTACTTTGTCACTGGCCCCAGAGTTAAGTTTTGCCCCCCTCCCTGGCCCCGGAGAATTAAGCTTTATTCCCTCAAATAGAAAAGCCAAGTGATTAGTTTGTCAACTCTGTGGCTCCCCCTCCATCCCTGAGGCTGGCCCTTAAGGCAGTAATAACTTACTATTCTTCACATGAGAATTTATTGGAAATGGTCTACAAATCTAATGGTTTCCTGCTAATAAAATGAATGCTAAGTATTCTTTGGCTGCAAGTAATACACCTGAACTCTTATCTTGTTGCCACTAACTTCACACTGCTATCAACTGCAGCAATTATTCTACCCAAGTAGCATATTTATGGCCTCTATTCTGGTAATAAGTGCTTTCTGTCTTAAAACCATTTGAAAACAAAATTTTCCTCTAAAAAAGGCATATTCATATTTCTTAACATTTTATGAAGAAATTAATCATGGCTACAAAGCATCTATGATAACCTATAGATTTTCTAGATTAATGTTGTATGCAGCACAGAGTGAAAATGAAAGTACTCATCCAGAACCAAATCAACTCATGCTCAAGAATATAGGATTTTCTGATCCCACTCTTGTCCTGAGTAGTTGGTAAAAATGGAAACCTGTAAAATATCCTTCTTTTACCACATAGTCTCAGGGTCAAAGTGAGAAACCTACAATAAGACATAGACACAATGCCAAAGGCAGGCAGCACTAGTATATATTTCATATTATCTAATACAACGGTGTCCTTGTCATTGCCCAAAAGAAGCTCACAGTCATTAAACTTCGGGATTCTCTAATGGGGAAATGTTCCATTACATAATAACAACTTAGGAAAAGAGAACGACTTTGCCAAGAGTGTTGCTTCTGGGGAAAGGAAAGGTGTGAACAAGACAGATGGTTCACACAACCTCTTAGAGCTCCTCAGTTAACAGGGATATAGGCTTTCTAGGAAACCAGCAGAAGAAACCAAAATTTTTAGAAATTAAATTGTGGGGGCCTGAAAGATGAGTCAGATAAAAATACTTTCTGAGCCAGGTGGTGCTGGTACACACCTTTAATCCTAGCACTCAGGAGGTAGAGACAGGAAGATCTCTGTGAGTTCAAGGCCAGCCTGGTCTACTGAGCAAATTCCAGGACAGTCTCCAAAGCTCCAGAGAAACACAGTCTCAGGGGCAGGGGCGGCACATGACAACTTTCTGTGCAACCATGAGGGCCAAAGTCGAGGGCCCCAGCACTCACATGAAAAGCTGTGCATGCCTGTAACCCTAGCCTTGGAGGGCAGAGGCAAACAGATCCTAGGAGCTCAACAGTCACACAGCACAGCCAAAAGGGCAAGGTTCAGTGAGAGACCCTTCTCAAGGCAGTAAAGCAGAGAGCAATAGAGGAAGACACAAAACGTTCTCCTTGGACCTCACCTGTGAGTGTACAGGTTTGTCAGGAGAGAGAGAGAGAGAGAGAGACAGAGACAGAGACAGAGAGAGCACATACATTGCATCACATAACTAACCACAAACAAAAATAGCCTCTATAAAAGTACTCAGAACACAGCAGGCAGCTAAATCTCCTCTTAGCCTCTCCATGTTGTTATTTTCCCCTGACTATTATTGGGAGATCAGGCAGTAAGGTACAAATTCTCCAGTGCTCACATGAAAACTACAATGGATGAGGGCAGCTGGGGTATGGCTGCCAACCTGGCACATGTCTCACTCTTCTGTTCAACTGAAAAGCTGTCTGCTCCATGACCTATATTCATGACTACCTGGCATCCTTACTTGTAAAACCTCCCTACCCCAGTGGATGCTGGTAACAATCAGCTTCTTTCTTGGCACCTGACTCAGGCAGGCAGTCAAAGGAATCACCACAGCCAGTCATCTTTCATTGTCACTGTTTCATTGAGGGTGCTGATGTCATTCTTGGTACCCAGTGAGGCCCACGGGGGTAGAAAAAAGTCTCTCCCTAATCTGGTTACATCTATAAAAATTAAGCTTGACTGTAAACTGTCCTTTGTAGGGAATGAGAAATAACTCTAACCTCCCATTTCAATCTTAGGAATAATAAGTTGTCCTAGAAAGCTTGCTTTCAAACTAGGCAGTGATGGCACACACCTTTAATCTCAGCACTTGGAAGGCAGAGGCAGACAGATCTCTTTGAGTTCAAGGTCAACCTGGTCTACAGAGCTAATTCTAGGACAGCCAGGGCAACCCTGTCTCAGAAAGAGTGAGAGAGGGGGAGGGAGAGGGATGGAATAAGAAAATGTTGGATAAAATACATACTGATCCTTTATCATACACACATGATCAGTAAATCCAGACCTAATTGGGCTTGGGGCTTTCTACCCATAATCCATCCATTTGGAAGGATAAGGCAGGAGATAATCATGAGTAACGTAGTGAGTTCTAGCACAGCCTGGGCTACAGAGTGAGATCCCATTTCAAAATACAACAAAGTACAGGGCTGGAAAGACAAGCTTGTCCTAGTCCTGACTTGCTGTCCTTCCCAGGTAACCAGAGGAACTAACCAGGTCCATGGAAATGCTCATTAGCAGCTGAGGGCATAATGAGTGTTGATGCAGGATAAGCTTTGGATCTAGTGTACAGAACACCAGCTATACTGACAACAGTGAATCATACACTAGAAAGCACGGGTGGAACTGAGTGGGAGAGCTGGTCCCAACAGAAGGGCACTGCTGTACTTAGAGTAGCTGAGGGCAAGTTTCCTGCACTCCATCTCCTTGCTCCTTATTTCACCACCTCAAGTGATTCACTATCCAACAGTTGCCAAAACCACACAACCCTCACTCTGGCCAACTGAAATACAGATTCCTGCCACACTCAGGCTCAGGGAATAATAGAAAGTATCAATCCATTTCTTTCAACCCTCATATCTGATATTTATAAGAAGCATAATGTCTAATGCCTTGGCATGCTCTGGAGTTTACACAACCCTTTATCTTAAGTCTGCCAGCAGCTGTGTCAGAACTGTGTCTATGTGAGCACATTCATGGCCTGGGGTGGAACCAGGCCACATGAGAGATGCATGAAATGACTTCATGGGCAATCATTAGGCAACAGGAGGCCAGACATTCACATGCACTATGCATATGAACAGAGATCAAACTCGGGAGGCAGAAGCAGGAGGATCCAGGCCAGCCTCAGCTACAAAATAATGTTGAGGCCAGCCAAAGCATCATGAAACCCAATTTGAAAACAAACAAAAACCTGATTCAAACTCTAGAGAAAGGTTTATTTTTCATATGGTATCAACTTCCTATGCCACTCAATTATGTTGTAAAAATACCTTGGTAACTAAACATGATAAATTCAAATTAGACAGACTCAACCACAATTAAACCACAGGATCACCTCTCTCATCTGCTAATCTGCAGCAGTGTTTTTTCATCTGCTCCTTCCCCTAAAATCCTGGCCTCACTCTCCCCTCAACACTTCCCAACAACATACCTCTGCTTCCCCTTTTGGGGGCTTAGGATCATTGATCTCTGTGCCTTTTGCATAGTCATGGGTTACCTTACATTCTTTAGCCTCATTACAAAGATCACCATGGGAAAAAGCAGTTTAAGACTGTATTCAACAAAGGTCATAGCTTCTGACAAGAGAAAACAATTTTGCTTTTGTCTTAAAATAAGTATATCTGGCACAATCATGGCAAATAACTAAAACCTCAACACTGTTGGGATCTGGAACATCAAAAGGAGACAGAGTGCTGGTCCTCCTAATACTTCCTCAACCTAACCCTAGGAACTAGAGAATACGCATTTATTAGGATCTGATTGCAGAGGGAGAGGGAGGTTTCAGCAGTTAAGAGTTTACACTGCTCTTCAAGTGGACCCAAATTCATTTCCTAGCACTCACATCACATGGATCAGAAACACTTCCAAAGGCAGCTCTGGGAGCTGCCAACTCACATGCACAGATTCACAGAAACAATTTTTTTTTTTTTTTTGGTTTTACGAGACCAGGTTTCTCTGTGTAGCTTTGGAGTCTATCCTGGCACTCACTCTGGAGACCACGCTGGCCTCGAACTCACAGAGATCCGCCTGCCTCTGCCTCCCAAGTGCTGGGACTAAAGGCGTGCGCCACCAACGCCCAGCCAGAAACAAAACTTTAACTTTTAAAAAGAATCTTGAAATGAGAAGGCGAAGAGAATACTTGAATAGGACCAATGTAATTATAAGCATCTATATGAGATGGGGTAGGGGGAGGGAGGAAGGAAGGGGGGAACCCTAGCTGGAGGTCACCAAAGGTTCAAGAATGGGGAATACATTATTGATTGTCTCACAATGTGCTAGTCAAAAAAATTGGGCCAGGTATGGTAGTGCACACCTTTAATCCCAGGACCCAGAGGCTGAGGTAGACAGATCACTGTGACTTTAAGGCCATCTTGATCTATGTGGCCAGTTCCAAGACAACCAGGATTATATAGTAAAAACTTTGTTTAAAAAAATTATATATATATATATATATATATATATATATATAATATATATCTGGGCAGTGGTGGCACACACCTTTAATCCTAGCACTTGGGAGGCAGAGGCAGGTGGATCTCTGTGAGTTTGAGGACAGTCTGGTCTACAGAGTGAGTTCCAGGACAGCCAGGGCTGTTACATAGAGAAACCCTGTCTCAAAAAAAAAACAAACAAATAGTGGTGATGGCAACGTATTTAATGTATGTCACTAAATTACAATTACAGATTTTGTTTGGTTTTTTAAGACAGGGTTTCTATGTGTCCTGGCTATCTCAGAATTCACTCTATACCAGGCTAGCCTCCAACTCACAGAGATCTGCCAGTCTCTGCCTCCCAAATGCTTGGCTCAACGGCATGCACCACATAGCTTGGCCAATTTGGGCTCTGAAGAAGGATGGAGAAATGGGATCAAAGGCAAGGACTACAGATAGCTCCTCAAACTGAAAAAGGCAAACAAGGATTTCCAGAAACAATGAAGCCCTGCTGAGACCTTGAATTTAGCCCTTTAATTTGTAGATAACAGCACTGAGTTGTTTTATTAGTTCATTGTGTTTTGTTATTCTCACTGGTGACATTCTAGGTTCCCAGTGTAGAGCTTCACTTATTCCATAATTTCAGTTCCCATGATTCCCCATGCACTCCTCCATGCCAATCATCAGTGGCACAGTGACCATTTTATAAGTTCAAGTTGATAAAAACCAGAACTTTATTGAATTACAGTAGGAAATAGAGGGTTTTGATACTCCAAGATTAAATTACTAAAGACTCTAAAAATAAAGATATCGGCTCATATAGAAAACATACTATGAAATAACACGACCCTAGTAAATGCAGACACTAACACTGGCAGTGCTGAAGCTTGCACTGTAGCTTGCATCCATCACTCTTGAATCCACCACATCTTTAAGACAATGATGCCAACAAGACAAGCTGGAAACTATGCACTGCAGGCTTTTAGTACTCAGTCCTCACTTGTGTAGAAAATTCTATATAGTGAAACTTTGTATCCATGTGTAAAATCATGACATGAAAAACACCATATAACTACTGCTGCTATTTTTGTGATCAAAATATCCACATGCTGTCTAGGGAATGCTTTTTTTTTTTTTAAGTTTATTTAGTATGTATACAGTGTTCTGACTGCTTTGCCTGAATGCCAGAAGAGGGTACCAGATTTCATTAGAGATGACTGTGAGCCACCATGTGGTTTCTGGGAATTGAACTCATGACACCTCTGGAAGAGCAGAGAGTACTCTTAACCATGGAGCCATCTCTCCAGCTCTAAGGAATACTTTTATGTTTTGCTTTTTAAGTGTTGTAACAGGGCAAGGCACTACAGAAGTTTCTCCATCTTGTATACTTGCTCAGGCAATTTTAAGTTTAACAAGAATTTAATCTCTTTGATGGGAAGCCCCATGAAAAATTATCCAACTATATTCTAAGAACCTGAAGTCAAGCCCCAGCTAACTTATCTTGGCTTCTGTTAAATGGCTCAATTGTGCAGAGTGCCTCTTTCAGCTAACTGCTTACCTTAGCTTCTGTTAAATGGCTTGCTTGTGCAACCTCCCCTTGCTGCTGCTGCAGTGAGATATCAGGATGTGGTGTTTTTTGTTTTTGTTTTTGTTTTGTTTGTTTGTTTGTTTGTATTGTTTTAAAAACCCTTACTCTAATAGCTCTGTGCCATACTTGGGTCCCAAACACCTGAACGTAGTCCCAGGCAGCTGGAACAGAGTTTCAATTGGCTATAGACTGTGTTTGAGAAGTCTTTCCTGGTGGGCACTCTGTAAAAGTGCCCACCATAAAATGCATAAAAACAGAAGAATGTATTCAAACTCCAGAGACAGAGGAAGGTAGATCTCTATGAGCTCAAGGCCAACCTAGTCTACAAAGTGAGTGCTAGGCTTGCCATGGGGAGATCACTGCAGGACAACACAGTCTGACCTGACTGGGACCCCAACATTGACCAGGATACGAAGGCTCTGAATAATTTTTCCAGGACCTTTTTAGGAGGATTTGAAGGCAGCTTCTAGGAAACCTACCAGTTTGTCTAAGGTTAATGAAGTACTATAATTAACCATGATTCTAAAAATAAGAAAAAGGAAAAACAAAACTGAATAGTAATGGCAGTGTTCAGGGGACTGACAAAAGGAACAGTAGGTCCCTAGATAGATACCACTCAACTTCAAGTAAAAGACATGGCTCTATGTGGGAAGAAGAAAAATAATATGCACACAGGACATGAAAAAGGAAGTGTGTGCATATAGTGTGTATGTGTGTGGCGGGGGGATCCTCACTATATTGATCTTCTGTGTTCTCAGCTGGGTAAACCGTAACACGGGGTGGGGGCAACTCCAGTAGCTGAACTCAGCCCACCCACTCAATGTGTTCTAGAGGCAAACATTCTTCTGTTTCACACAAAGCAGTGTTATTCTTCTCCAAGAGAACTGTATTTGGAGATATGCCAAGATACTACAGTGGCCATTAAATCTCTACATTCTATAACAACCTAACCATTCTCACTCAGAAGACAAGCCATACCCAACTCATACACACCAATCTATCCTAAATCCAGTGACCCCTCAACATCCAGCAACTGAATGATGAATCCCAAGAGTTACTCAAGTGTTCCCTGACCCAGGTTTGTCCTCTTCAAAGGAGAAATCCATCTCCAGGTACAAATGACCCAGTTTGACATTAGGCTCAACAACCAGCAATAGAATCAAGAGATTTTCAAAGTGTGACTTGGCAAACTACCTCTCTTCTTTCGAACAAGCCTTTAAAAACAGACTCTCTTACCCTGTTCTGATCTCAGGGTCTGCTGGCCTGGTGCTACCACACTGTCCTTCCTGAGCCAGCCAGCCACTGACAAGTAGCTCATTCATCCCCTCTCTCTCCTCTATGCATATATTTATAAACGGTAGGCACAATATATCCTCTGTTATTTCTCATGGTTGGGCAATAGGGACATTATTTGATAGTGAGGTGCCATACATACCATACATGGTTTCTAAGTAAATAGGATTTATTAAAGTTTATCCACCCAAAGAGCATTATCATATCTCCATCTTGTTTTAATGACAAAAGGACTCTAAGATTTAGAATGTCTTCTGATTAAAATGGTAGAAATAAAGTTTAATCACAAGCCTGGTAGTTGGAATCCTTTGCACCAGAGCACAAATTCTACTTACTAGTGATTCATTATGGAAAGTACAAGATTTCTGAGGCTCAATATTGTTATCTACAAACAATAACAAAACCCACAAACAACAACAACAAAATAAAAATTCTCAGGATCACTGTGAAATACTGAAAATACTTCTCGTGGTAGATATACACAGATCTGGGTGTAGTGCCTATAGGAAAGGGTATGGCAGAAGATGGAGGTTCTAGGTAGACCATAAAGTCAAATGATGTACACATGCACGCACAAGAGCATGTGGGGGCATGCGCGCGCGCGCACACACACACACACACACACCAACCACATTTTTAATACATCCTAGAATAACCACCAGCCATATGTTGACTGGTAAATAACCTTTTGACTTTAGTTCCCTAATCTGCATAACAAGGATGTTAGTTTACCACCAAAGAATCCTGAAATAATTTGACAATTAAAAATTAAATGAGTGAGCACATGAATGGTGTTTCATGGAGCTCACACGGTGCTTACGAAACTTCATCTATTGAGGAAATACTAGAATACAGTCTACAGCACAACAAATTAAAGGAAGAAGAAGGGGAAAATGGAGCCTTGGTCTTTAATATGGTGCCCTGGAGAACCTCTCCCATGTAATAGAAATGTCTGCATCATGATTCCAAAACAGAATGCTAATAAGCCCTAGTATACTACAATGATGTCAAACTCTGGCATGATTTTAAGGTTTGAAGGATGAAATGGTAAGGAAAATCTGTCTGATTCTATGAAAACTACTAGCCTACAATAGGAACTCTAGAAAGCAGCACTATCAGGTGTGCTGGTGTGGGTGGTGGTGGGTCTAGTCAAGGCCAGGCAGGGTTCAGCAAAAGCAAGCCACAGGAGAAAGTAAGAATCTAAGAGGAGCTGAGGGCATCAGTAGTGGGAATTAAAGACCAAAGCTGTGTGGTACCCAGCAGGCAGGCACACTTCTCATAGGCAATCACAATTCTTTTAAAGCGGTGGTTCTCAACCTTCCTAATGCTGGGACCCTTTAATATAGTTTCTCATGTTGTGGTGACCCCAACCATAACCCAACCATTATTTTGATTGCTACTTCATAACTGTAATTCTGCTGTTATGAATCATAATATAAACATCTGATATGCAACCAATGTGGAAGGGTCGTTGAACCCCACAAAGGGGTCAAGACCCACAGGTTGAGAACTGCTGTTTTAAAGAATAAAAGGAAGGTGTTTTTTTTTCCTCATAATTTATATGCATTTTTTTAAATGGCCACTGAGTTATGAGGACATGCCAAAACAAAACAAACAAGCTTCCTTAAGTAAATACTTAGCTGTTTAGACATGAGTATTTAGAGCAAGTGAAACAGGTTGTTCTTTTTGCCTAGAGAGAACTAAAAAATTATTTAGCTATTAAGGGTTCTGTGACCTGCAGAGGCTTCAGGCACTAGCCTGGATGAAAACCACCTTACTCCATCATGCTCTGTATTATTATCTCCTAGAACTATTCTAAAATAAAGCCCTGTGGAAAACTGCCAAACTTTCATCCCAAGCTTCATAAAGGAAATTATTTTAAAGACTTGGATGAGGCTTGTTTAAGAAAAATGATTGCACACAATTTTCAACTAGATAAATAAAATTTTATTCCAAATATGAGATCCCCCTCCCCCCCCACCGACGCATGCACACCAGAGGTTCTATATAAACTGCATGCTACACAGCACACAGAAAACATTTACCCTGGTAAAATAAGATCTATTCTAGACTCATATTATATACACCAGCGGTATGCAATCCTTTTTCAATGTGTGTGTGTGAGGGGGGGGGCTAATTGTATTTTGATTTTCTATAATGTATATATGACTGAAATACAACAAAACTCAGTGACACATGAAAGTATCATGTCATATCCCTCTGACTCAGTTTCTGGAGAATCATGATTCAAATGTGATGGTATTTCAAGACCATTAATCATTTTTATTCTTGCTTCCTCCCTATAGTATTCTAATCCCAGGGCCATTGAGGAAAAAATTACACTCTATGCATGGCAAAGCATGGTGCCTGGCACATTAGAATGGATCCAATTATCAGCAGCTCTGCACAGTTAAGATTTCCCATGGGCACTTTTCCATTGAGCACTCCGAGGGCAAAACTTCATTCCCGCATCTGAGTGGGAAGAGAGTCAGATAAGCAAGTACTTCAAATAAAATCTTCACTGCTACCACCTTCCCCCATGCTGCAACTGTTTACAAACTCCACAGCCTGCCTGGTGGTGGTGGCCCATGCCTTTAATCCCAGCACTTGGGAGGCAGAGGCAGTTGGATCTCTGTGAGTTTGAGGCCAGCCTAGTCTACAAAGCTACCCAGAGAAACCCTGTCTCAAAGAACCAAACAAACAAACAACCCCCCCCGCCCCCCCCAAAAAAAACTCCACAGCCTATTGACTCTGGAAACAGAGTCTGTGTACCAGTGCTTTCTTGCCTTTGATGGTTTAAAATCTGTTTTCAGGCCTACTTGTACACTGTGAGGCCAAACAATGAACACTACTTTCCCTCCCATACTTGCTACAATACAGTCTGTTACTAATTTCCACACAGAAAACTATCAATTTCTAAAACTTGGATCAGTAGAACATTTGGATAACATTCAAAGAATATATGGTGTCTTCTTGTCAGTATCTAAATCCTAGAGGTACCCTGAGTCCACCAGAGAGACACTACAGTATATAAATTCCCCAGACAAACTCACAAGTCTCCTCCTAAAGGAAGGGGCGGGGGCAAGTAAAGTCTCAAAATTTGAAGAAAAAAAGGCTAGTGAAACAGAATCTCTTACTGGCTAATGCTGGAAACAAATGCTCCTAAATTCACTTAACCCAGGACATCTTGGGGGATTTTGATTCTCAGGCATCAGGACTAGCTGCCCAGTTCACCATGAAGCCTCCACTCTACCAGCTAAATCAATAAAAACATAGTAAGTGGATGAAACCTCCATTCCCCTTTCCCAGACAATCCCACTGACAATAGCAGTTCACAAAGAATCGAACATTTAACTTCCAAGACATGTCTTTTAGGAAAGTCAGAAGTATATTTCCTGCGTTATCTTTCAATAGAACCATTCCTCAATGCAGGGAAAATCTGACCCCACTATGTTGTCATGTGGTAAAACTGAATATATCCATATGTCAACAACATAGTAAGGACAAAACATAGAAAAAGACAGCCCTTCAAGAAACACAGTTCTAAGGAGAGTATACCAACCGTGGACCTCCATGTGGTTTGACTACACATCAATGTAAGTTGTTCAATTGCCCATAAAGCATTCAAAACTGTCAAATGTCATGAGAAATGTAGAAGATTTCATATAAAAACACAAATTTTCATCTGATCATGAAAACCTGGAACCCTCACCACAAGGGCCTTCATTTCCAGCATGGGCCAAAGCCGAGTGGCGCCTGACTCAGAAGTTTTTCTCTGGCTTGCCAAGACCCCACTAATCCCATCTGTCTCAAATCCAAGCACATTTTGCTAATTTAAAGGACTCACTTTACCGGTGTAGCACTCTGAGTTTTGATGCCATTTTAAGACACTGTTAGGACTTTGCTGTATGCTACAGAATAGAAATGCTTATGAAGGAGTTTGAAAAGACAACTTTTAAGTGCATTCTTGGTGGCCCAGAAATCCCCACCTAGTCTTATCAAGGTTTGTCAATTTTCCTCTGGGTGTTGCCTACAACAACATGTTCTCTTTTGGGATTCCCCCACCCAAGCTGTCGGGCTCTGATGTCAGTACTGTCTCCTTCACTGTTCTGTTTTCTTGACAGTGGGTGAGCTCTGAGAACATAAACCCAGTATTGCTTCAGAGGTCAACAGTCTGTCTGTCTCCCCCCCTCCCCCCCACCCCCCGCCTGTGCAAAAGGAAAGACAGGCTGACTTCCACCAGCCTGGGGCTCATGACAGTAAATCACGGATGATGCTGAAGTCCAGCAGGAAGGGGGTGTTGTGCAACACAGTACCACTCAAGTCTCCAGAAACCAGTATTGGGAGAGCCAGAACAACAAAGTGCCACCATAACAAAGAAACGGCTCCACATTCTAGCAACCAAGAAATGCACACCGTGTCTCTGTGGGTCACACTAGTTCTAGGCTTGTGCTACCAAAGAGACTCCTTTTAGAATCACAAACAGCATACGAGGAATTTACTGACTCACTAACTCTCTCCTATGGATTAGAACCCATTGGAAGGTACTGTAGTGTCTCCTATGTGTAATCCCAGCACTTGAAAGGCAGAGAGTAGCAGGTGGGCTGGTGTTTAAGACCAGCTTAGCCTACATAGCAACTTCAAGGCTAACCTTGGCTACATAAGACATTGTCCAAATAAAATGGTTGTTAAAAAATTCCTGCCCTGCTGTATGTTGGTGGCATATGCCTGTAATCCAAATACATGGGAGATACAGGCTGGAGAATCAGGAGTTGTAAGTCCTCTTGGATTCATGGCAATGTCTAGGCCAGCCTGGGCTACATGAGATTCTATCTTACCTGCACACATGCACACACACATTCACATCACCTCTCCTAGATCCTAAGTGACCTGTAACAGAGCCAGGAAAACATTCCCAAAGGCAGGCCCTTTGTCACACTGGTCCTTTCTTTGATTCAAAGTCTGGGTCACCAAGGTTATTAACTACTAGTCCTAAAATGAGAAGTCCAGGAACCGTATTGTATGAGAATCCCAAAAATACTCAACTATTCTGCCAAACTACAAGGTGCTGCTTCTTTTACCTTCTGTTTATAAAACTGAACCAAAACAACAGTGTCAATTTTGTAGGGTGCCTTACTGTGTTCCACTTGTCAGCAATTCCATTTTCTTGCCTGTGGACTGATGCTACCTGCCCCCAAAATGTTATTACCATATAAACACAGACCCTTTAACAAATGCATGTCAATTGAACAAAACTCCATACTGTACTTTCAAAATCAGGAGCCCCACAAACAGACTAATCCCTTTCCTACTGGACTGATGACCTCAGGTCTTCTCTACCAATAGCCAAAGTACATTCACAGAGCCACTACATAAAACTTGGAATCAAAGTTGAAGAATAACTTTCCAAAGAATCCCTGTTTCGAAAAAACAAAACAAGAATAACATAATTATTTGGGCAAAAACAATTCTCCACTATGATTTTTTCCTACCTTTCAAACATTCATTAGCTAAATAAAAGTATTTCACTGATCAAATTTATCTTTTCTATCTATGGTAAGAAAAAGTAACCATCTGGGGACTAGAGAGATGGATGGGTGGTTAAGAGTACACACCACTCTAATAGAGGGCCCACAAATTCAGTTCCCAGCACCTGCATCAGGCTGCTTACAACCACCTTAACTCCAGTTCCAGGGGATCCAGTGTCCCCTTCTGACATTCACACACATGTAGAGGAATGAGCGTGTGTGCACGCGCGCGCGTACACACACACACACACACACACACACACACACACACACACACACACACATTTAAAAATTAAAAATACATCTTTAAAAAAGAATTTTATTCGGGAGGTAGAGGCAGGCAGATCTTTGTGAGTTCGAGGCCAGCCTGGTCTACAGTATGAGTCTCCCCTGTGATCTAGTGTTTGGGATTCAGTGTTCTCACCACCACATTCTGGGTTTGATTCCCAGTCAGGGAAGCCTCTCTTCTGCTGGGCATGTTGATGCCCACCTTTAATTGAAGCACTCAAAAAGCAGTAGACTATATGGGTTCAAGATCAACCTGGTCTACATAGGGAATCCCAGGACAGCCAAGGCTATTAGAAAGACCCTGTCTCAAAATATAAAAAGAATTTCAATGTGAGATTGTTCTTCTTAGGACAGAGCAGAAGCAGTTCAGTGTAAACAGTAGAACACATGAAAAGTATCAAGGACTACACAGGAGCTCTGAGAACGCTGCACCATCTTATAGGGTTGCTCCTCTACGCATTTTACTCCCATCTATTTTCCTACTTCGTAAGTCTTCTTTGACAATCAAGCCCCTTCTGAATTCAATTGTTTTCCATCAACTTTGTCCTCAGTTCCTAAAATCCTTGTTGTTTTGTGTCAGATCCTAAGTGAGAAATATGAAGTACATTGACATGAAAGGTCAAAGGGGTTTCATAAAACACTGGTTACACAAAAGGCAAAGTTCGCAGCTTCCTGAAGATGACAGGTCTTCCTCTGCTGTCCTAATCCAAGGGTGACCCTCAAGTATCCTTTCACTTCTAGAATTACTGCCTGGGTTAGCTTTATCCTGTCATGCACACATTCTGAGAAGGTGGAGACATAGATCCCCAGGAAATGCTGCTGCCCACTTGCAAAGTATCCATGTGCATACTTCATTGTTAATTAAGACATGTTAGCCAAATGATTGGTAATGCATGAATGAGTTTAACCTTTTATAAACTACCATACCTATAAAATAAAAGGTGGCAGATACCATGTATTTAATCAGCATCTTGGTTTGTTCCTTTCTTTACTACAACTTTCTACAAAAGTAGGGTGGCTGATTTGTTTTTGTTAGTTTTGACAGAATTTTTATGTGGTTTTTATTGTTGTTATTTTGTTTTTGAGACAAGGTCTCACTCTGTAGGCCAGGCTGGCCTAGAATCACTCTGTAGCCCATGCTGGTCTTGAGCCTGTGACAATCCTACTAGTCTTTCACATGTTGAGGTTATAGGTAGGGCCACCATGCCCAGCTGGGATGAATCAGTTTGTTATTTGTTATTATTTTTAAAATTCCTCACATATGTCCTTTTATATCATTTTCAGAATTCTGAAGTTCATTTTGTAAAAGAAACACAGATTAAATTGCAAGCCTATCAAATGCTGAATCTAAACAGGTACAAGTTTGGTATGAAAACAGTTTGAACTCCCCTGCTCAGAGACACTTCATGCAACTGTAGAACCATCTCTTGCTTGAAGTTGTCACAGTTCTTACTAGATGCAGCACCCCATCAAGAAGCATTCCTCACAGTGCCAATCTGACCAGCCAGTGTTTCAAGATGAACCTCGTGGAACACAGCTAGATTATATGGTGTTTAACACAAACAAATAGGCATTTGCCATGATTGCAGTTGGCATCAAACTAGGCAGCAGTAGATAAAAATTCTTGTTGATTGTATTCATTAAAAACTGTTACAGCAATGAGATATTTTAATACAGCAAACGGAAAGAACAGCTACAAATATATCAACTGTTTTCTTGTTATCATAATCCATGAAACTGTCAAGTTTCTGTAAGAAAACTCAAAGGATACAGCTGATCTGCAAGTTCAGGGAACACTGCCGATCTGCCCTGGTCCTGTAAAAGAGGGTCAGAAAGGACATGGAAGAGCAACTAAGCAAAAAAACCTTTTTTCAAACCTTTTAAAAATGTTACTTCTTTGAATTAAAGCTAGATAGTTCTACAGAAAATGATGAAGGCTCCAATAGACACCACCTTTCCTGGTCCTTCACTATACTTGTAGCATCCAATGTACATGGCTGCTAACAAAAACAAAGGAAAAAAACTAACTTCAAAGCACTTAACCTAAAAAGAGTCTGCAGCTGAAAGAGCTGTGATGACAGCAGAGCAAGTCTACAGTGGGGGACAAAGCCAAAATGCTGAGCTCATTCCTTCACCGAAAAGCATCGGTGAAACAGTCTGGTACTAACTATGCTGTTGGGAAAGAGATCTAATGAAGTGAAGTGTCTGCTTTGTTAATGTTGTTTTTAAACAGGGTTTAATTTATCTATCCCAATGACCTTTGCAGATAGTTCTCTAATATGAAATTACATAAAATAAAGGAAAACGTTCTAGGGGCAAAGGGCAGAGGACAGAGTAAAGGTGTCGTTATCAAAATTCTATGACCCATGAACTCCATCAACAAGAGCAGTGTTAAAAACCAAGTCACCCATGTTTACACAGACCAACTTTTGTTTTTATAAGTTCCTGGGTACTTGAGAAGCTGGAGCAATGGCTCTACAATTGAGAGCACTTGTTGCTCTTGCAAGAAGACTGGGATTCAGTTCCCATTACCAACATGGTAGTTCACAACCATCTATGACTACAGTTCTGGGGAATCTCATGCCCTTCCTGGGCACCAGGTATGCATACAATATATATCACTCACACACATAAAATAAATTTTTCTTAAAAACATGTTTAAAGATGCACTTTAGCTTAGCATCATTTTCTTGTAGTATGGAGTTTGTTTTGTTGTTACTGTTGGCTTGGAGATATTTGTTTTGCTTTTGAGCCAGAGTCTCATGTAGCCCAGGCTGGCCTCAAACTCCCTATGTAGCCAAGGATGATCCAGAACTGATCTCCCACCTCACCCTCCCAAGCAATGAGATTACTAGTGTGTGCCAACACTCCTGGTTTAAGTGGTGCTAGGGATCAAACCAGGGCTTTGTGCATACACTTTGCCTTTTGCAGGTGTCATTGTTACTACCTGGAGAGGTGGAGTGGGTTTGGTTTCTCTGAGCCATAATCTCCACTATGTATCCCAGGCTGACCTCAAACTCACTGGAAGCCCCCCACTGCCCAGCCTCATGAGTGCTAGGATTATCAAAGAAATCTATGTATTTCTGCAATCATCTATCCATATTCAATTTAAAATCATTTCACCAGGAAAACAGAAGCACATCACACAATACTGACTTAATTTCAAGGAAAGCCAGTTACTAAGGTAAAATTGAGGGTGGGAGCAGGCGGTATTTAGGAGACTGAAATTTCTCATGGCAGAGAACTCTGATTGGTAAACAGAGAACAAGTGCTCCCAGCCAATTCACCCTCAGTGTTCTTTCACAAAACTGAGTCAGGAAGTAACAGCATCCAGAAGCCACAGACTCAGCTGACACTGTTTATCTGACCCAGGCTGGAACCCTAATAGCCCCACTCACTGTGGCCCCTGGCCCCCAGGATAACTAACTGTGCAGCAAGACTTCAGAGTCCAGCTCATCCCCCGTTCATTTTAGAATGAAAAGGACAACCATAAACCCAGCCAACTTCCCTCAAACCAAGTTTCTCTGCCAGATGTTCATTTTCTCTGGCATCTTTCCACATAACAATGGAGTGGGGCAGGACACTTTAAGGAAACCAGCGATTTTTCAAATAGCCATGCCAGAAGCATCCTGGGAAGGGACAACCAACAGCAAACTTCCCTGGGCTCCCACCAGCAGCACCAGCAAGAGAGTGAAGCTGGCGGGGTAGGGGGTGGAGGGGATGAAGCTATCAAGGGACTAGCACCGCTGGCTTCCTTCACAGCAACCGTGCTGAGAAGCCGATGGGGACAGCCATCCAGAGGAGTGGAACAAAACAACACAGCATTGAGGACAACTGCTTTCCACTTTTGATACAGCAGATGTTTCTTGGCCAGCTATCCAGTAGATTTGCTTTTCCGTCCCCACCCATCTATATTTTTCCTTTTTTTTTTTTTTCAGTCAGACATCCTGTTCACACAATGGTCCATAAACAACTTCTTTGGAGTCTTAACTATTTTCATGTTAGTTAACATTTTTTTTTTCCTCCCTATCGACTGTTTCCTGAAAATGAACTGTCAGCCAATAAGAAAGACAAAGGTAAACACAGTTCCCAACTACAAACCACAGCGCATCACCATGATATGGCATCAACAGGCTTGGTAAGTTTCTCTCTCTCTCTCTCTCTCTCTCTCTCTCTCTCTCTCTCTCTCTCTCAAGAAAAGGCACACAGGCTATACATGCAGCAAAGCTGTTAAATTCTTGGCTCACACGCAACAGCCAAAAAGTCAGTTCTGAGTCCAAAGTCTTCCAGGAAAGTTTATATTTAGGCATATCATAAACTGTGGCAGGAAACTCAAATCTTCACGCTTTCTGCCTGAACACAGTGTACTAAGACTTGGGTTTTTAAAATAAAGTAAAATACTATATATACCTTTTCTTAGTTAGGATTACTATTGCTGTGATGAAACACTATGATGAACAGCAGTTTGCAGAGGAAAGGGTTTATTTGGCTTATATTTCCACATTACAGTTCATTAAGGGAAATCAGGGCAGGAACTCAAGCAGGGCAGGAACCTGGAGGCAGGAGCTGATGTAGAGGCCCTGGAGGGGTGCTGCTTACTGGCTTGCTTCCCCATGGCTTTCTCAACCTGCTTTCTTATAGCATGCAGGACCACTAGCCAGGTAAGGCACTAACCCCAATGGGCTGGGTCTGCCCACATTAATCACTAATGAAGAAAATGCCCTACAGGCTTTCCTGCAGCCCCATTCTATGAAGCAATTTCTCAATTGAGGCTCCTGCCTCTCAGATGACTCTAGCTCATGCCAAGTTGACATAAAACTAACCAGCACATACCTGAAAATTCTTTGTCCTTGTCTTGCCACACACAAACCTCCTCTGTCTCTCCTCTTCAGTTCATTCTCCCCTGAAGGGGTTACTTGCACCTCTACTCACCTAATTCCCTCCTTTTCCCCCAAGTGTCTTTCTCACCCCTCTCATTCTGGCGGGTGCAGCACCTGTCTGCCTACCTTGGTCTTCTGCTGAGCTAACTACTTCTTTGACTGGTAGTCAGCAAGGGGTCCTTCCTGAGATGCAGACTCGGTGGCATTCAAAGTACATGAAGACAGAATTGCCAATCATGCCTGAGTCCCAAGCTGTAAGTAACAAAGGTTTATGCCAGGAGGACATTTCCTATATGATGAACTACCATACACTTTCCCCTTCTGTCTCCAAAGCCAGAAGTTATTTCATCATGGCTGCCCATTTTCCTAACTCTCCAACCCCAATTCTTCCCACTACATGGAAGGCTCTGCTATGTTTCAAAGAGTCCAGAACACTCTTCCCCACATTTTAGCCCATGAACACTAAGCAATTAGCAGTTCTTCACACTGGGACAGTGAAATAAACCACACCCAGATTCCACAGATACCTCTGCCTCTCCATCCCAGCGCCTGGTTACACATGCCTATGTACTGAACACTGGGCTCCACGTAGAGGCCCTGCCTCTTCTCTGGTGACCTCATCTGCTATGGGAAGGACTCTAGTGATAGGAGCACTCTGCCCCAGGCACCATTATTGTCCAGCAATCCCTCAGCTTTCCTATTAGCTAGGAGCCTACTCCTTGTTTGGCATCTGAACTGGGAGAGAAAGAAATATACCATGTAACTGCACCCGCCCTACATAAAAAAGTGCTTGTATCCAAGATCCCTCTTCTCAGTCCCAACTCACACCATCCTACTAGCCACTATTACACACTATTTCAAGCTAACCAAATGGAACCCTCATATTTAAGGCAACTAATAGTTTCGGAGGCAACTTGTTAGAGGCCAAACACATGCTGTACATATTGTATACGTATCAATGTTATGCATTTCAGATATAGACATACAACCTGGCCCAAATGATGCTAACCAATGAAGAAATTATCTGATTGTAATTAGTATAATTAATATAATTAATATCTCCAAATATTGTCTGCATAATCGCAGTTTCAAGGTCAATAAAATGTGAGACTTTAGCAATGGAAATAATGTCCTCTGGCTTGCCAACTCTCAGGGTTGGTGGTGCATGCCTTTAATCCCAGCACTCGGGAGGCAGAGGCAGGCGGATCTCTGCAAGTTCGAGGCCAGCCTGGTCTCCAGAGCAAGTGCCAGGATAGGCTCCAAAGCTACACAGAGAAACCATGTCTCAAAAAACCAAAAAAAAAAAAAAAAAAAAGCTTTGTATTTCAAGCCCCTAAGAATCGAGACTATAAGGCAGTTGTCATAATCTGGATCTACTTTTTCTGTTAAATCTCTTGCCATGGTTTCTTCAGGACTTTTATGTTCTTTTAAAGATTTTTTTTCTTGCCATCACAGCTTGGCTAGGTCAAGGAAAGAATTCAGAGGGAAAAAAATACTAAAAGCAATTGGTTCCACCCTTATTTAAGACAAAATATGAACCAGAAATGAGTGGTCTTCTTTACTTCCAAGTATCTTTAGCTCTCATCAACATCGAGCTGATAATATAAACTTGTAGAGACAGCAAATTCTTAATGTCATATTTGGTAGTCAGCATTCAAAATTAATTTCTATGAAATTAAAGTACCAAAGGTCCCTAGATAAAATCAGGAAATTTTATCAAGACAGCTATAGTGTGTGATTAGTGGGCGGAGGGGTGACATGATTTTAACTTTAGAAATTACATTTCTGTATTTTTAAGTCCTAAGGACAAAACAAAAAGCCTGGAACACATACAAAAATGTATGATACCCATTTCTACACAGACACCAGAAGTCCCTCAGAGCCGAGTTTCTGCTGCTTTCAGAAAATACCAAACAAGCAAAGGCTCAAAGAGAGAACAAAACAGTAACTAATTTTTTAAAATCCTAATGTCAGAATTCCAAAAAACCAAAGAAACACTGTTAACAAGAATACTGGGGAAAGGGTAAAATGTTTAACCTTCAAGAGAAAATTCAATTAGCCAGACACTGTCCTTTCTCCAATTAATCCTAGTTAATTAAGGTTTTGTTATATAGGACAGCTCATAATAACCTTAAAAATCTATTTTTGAAGTCTAAATGCCAACCACTCAGCTCTGCTGAGCTCTGTTCACTAGCCCCAGCTATGTAAATAGCTTCTAAAAGAATTCAATATTGTTAACAGCATAAAAAGTTCTTGAATAGAGGGTGGCAGGAAGCTGGAATCTTGTGACTGTATACACAGCCTACAGTGTGACGGAAACATCCTGAAACTTACTCTGATTTTTACAGTATTTCCTTTAGATGATCCAAGAAAAAGAGCAAAAACCCAAGAGTGGGACGTGACAAGAATATCCTGGCAAAGGCATGTTGCGGGGGTGTCACTATCCACTTGAGCACAACTCCTAGTAACCACAGAGACCAGAAGGATTCCTTGGTATCTCTTTATCTTAGACCCCACGATATCTGTGTTGTGGTCATTGCCACAAAAATCAAAACAATTTCTTCTAAAGAGAGATGAGCAGTTTGTATATTCTAATAATAAAACCTTCCTTCCAATTTTCTTTTTCAAGAAATTGCATGCTCCTTCCATAGACCCACACATCAGAGTGTGGTTTAATAAACACATACCTGTTTAGGAGCCTTCCTGCAGAAAGTGACACCACTATGCTTTCTCTCAAACTACTGTCTTTGCCTGCATGAGGGGCAAGGATCTTGTCTCTCTCTTCCTGCAGCTACCAAGTTAACAGGACTCCAGGGAAGAATAATAAATATGGATCCTCAAAGAGGGTCACTGGCTTCCGCCTTCATGGAGTGCTTGAAATCTGCTACACATAAGATGCCCTCCTCTATCGCTCTCCACATCAAAACAATTCCTGTGTGTCCACCCCACTCAGTGCTAGGATTGCAGCTGTGTGGGACCATGCCTTGTTAGTTATGGGGGCAGGGTAGATAGGATTCAAACTCCATAGCATAGCAAGTGTTCTTACCCACTGAATTCTCTCTTCAACACTCAGCCTGACACACACTCCCCTTTTTTAGATGTGGTCTCACACATCTCAGACCTGTCTCAAACTCTTCATGTAGCTAAGGATGATTTCAAACTTCTGATCCTCATTCCCACATGCTGAGACTGAAGACCTGCACTACTACACAGCTGATTTAGAATATTTTAACTAATTTTTACATGCTAAATTATAAAGCACAAAACTGTAAAAATATAAGCTAGGTGCAGCATCATGTACCTGTATTCCCAGCTACTTAGGAAGCTAAGGCTGGAGGATTGCTTGAGACAAGGCAATTTATCAAGAACTCGTTTCAAAAATATATGAATAAATAAAGTGTAAGGTAAACATCAAATACCATGTCTTCAAGCAGCAGTAACCTTGGGAATGGCCCTTTGTTATCTGTTAGTTACTATAAAAACCTCAGTACACTGGTGCATCCAACTTTTGCCAAGACAGGAAACGTCAATGGAACAGACAGCTCCCCCACCCCATGCATCTAATTGCCTGGAGGAAAGGGCAGCTATTCGGTGTTACTGCAGGAAAGGAGCCTAAACCTTCCTGGTGCTACTCCATGTTGTCCAGACTGCTCTCCTGCCTCCACATCCAGAAAGCTAAGATTATAAAGCCTGTGCCACCATGCTGATGGCATCTGTCTTTTTAACTCAGCTCTTATGGTGAGAAAATACCAACGTGGACTGGTAAAGTCAGGCAAGCAAGAAAAGAGGCACCGTGTGCCAAGATGTTACATAGGGACAAGCAGTTAACCTCATTTTGTAAATGTTAGGGATGTGATGGGAAAACTGAGAGGCTCTACAGTCACACATGAGGGGTACTGTTTAACTCCCCCCTCTCCCATCCTGTATGAGAAGGATGGGTCAAAACAAACCACAGGCAAAGTGATCAAGGTCACCACTAAACCTTCTCAGAAGTTTCTAGTAAGAGTTTGATTCAACACAACTGGCCCATCTCTGTAAATACAGTCACCTAACACCTGCACCCTGGGCAAACATATCCTCAGATTCCTGTCCACACAAACTGTAGCTTTCTTACACAATCCCAAGATCCTGGTGGTTGCTGTTTTATTCTCCTCTCCATGGAAACTGTGTCTGTGCACATTTCTCTGGTGCTCAAGCAGCCTCAGATGCTACAATTGAAAAGATTTGAGAGATGGATAGTTCTTGTAGTAGTCTCAGCACACATGTGTACAGTTACAGGGCTGGAGCCTTGGCCAGCTCACTGCTAGTAAAGACAGTTGGAGAGCCTAGACACAGAAATGAGCTGTTAAACATGAGTAACACATATGCAAGTAACAGACAAGGGATGGCCAAAGGGAGCCTTTTCCTGGTGCTTAGGAGGGAACATGGAGACAAAATGAGAAGACAATGATATTGTGTTGCTTTTCACCAGTCAGCCCACCCAATGGGAGAGGGCTGAGTTTCTATCACTAGAATTGGAAAGGTTGTATGCAATGTGTGCCACCTGCAAACCCAGGCACAATCTGACTTCAGTTGGCTGAACCAAATGGAAAACCTGGTCAACCCACAAGAACAACCCAGTACAGTTCTGCCACTTTTTGTCTGTAGCTCTGGTTATGGAAGTAATTGATTCTAATTATAACCAACACCTACTACTATTTCAGCACATTCCTCGGGTTAAGGGAAATGATGAGTTTCCAGTCAGAGACAACAGTGACACAGACATGAACTTGGAGCTTCTAGTTTCAGCCACTACAAGTGTCTTTAAGTAAATTTAGGTTTTAGTGTTTTTTTTTTCTCTTTAAATTAGTGTATTATGGGGGGGGGGGGAGTCTGGTCTTTATGGAATTCCTATGGCAATAGGATTGTTCTATTAAAATTTGTAAGGGCCAACAAGATGACCCAGCAGCCTTGGCAACACTTACCAGCGAACCTGAGTTCTGTCCTGGGAACACATGGAGTGGAAGGGGAAAACTAAGTCACAGGCTGTCCCTATGACCACCGAACACATACTACGGCAGGTATGGATGCACACACATTCACACCCACACACAGAAATGTTTAAAATGTAATAAAAAAAAAAAAACCTTAGCAGCCTCATACATGCAATACATATGACAGAATAGCCTCATGCCTCCAGACAGTATGGCTCACAAACACACCTACAACGTTGCATCAAGAATGGAGGGAACTTTCTAAAGAATAAAAAGAGATTGCTTCTTGCTTCAGTGACCAAGTACCCACCAAGATAGCCTTTAAAAATCATAAAATAGAACCCCCAAAGCAGACTAAAACAAGGCTAGGGAAGCTAAGCCTTTGTCTCAATGATTCACCCACCTTGGTCTATGTTCTGAGGCTAGTGTTCCCACATTCCATTAATCCCAGGACTGATGAGAAAAAGAAGATGCATCTCAGAGTTGAAAAACTACTGGTTTACAGGACATGATCCAGGACAGCAAGAGATTTTTCATGACACCGTGACTCAAAAAAAAAAAAAAAAATCAAACAAAAGAAAAAGGGAAACAAAGAGGATTGTTTCCAATTGAACCCTAAGACAGAAATTGTAGAGCATCAATGTAAGTACTGAGCCATGATATAAATAGGCAGTGTAGAAGATAGAGCAATGTCTCAGGATGTATAAGGCTGATGTACCAGAGGACCTTGGTCCAATTCCCAAACACCCCAGCATGGACAAAAGGAATGTGTAACTCTAATTACAGGGCATTCAATGTTTTCAGGCTGGTGCTACTTTGAGATGTCTGCAAACAAAACCTCCATACCTACAATGTAAAAATAAACATATGAAAACAAGGAAAATGTAAATTACAGAGTTCGTTAGTCTGTCTAGGTTGCATATGGAGAGTAGTTGATCCAATATTTTGTTCTATACTATCAATTCTCCAAATTCCAGCAGAAGAGCAGAGAGCAAAGGCTAAGAATAAAAATCAAGTGTGAAAACCTGCTGAAAGTTCCCAATGGTGTGCTAGGGGGAAAGGCCTGATGAAAATTCCAGCACCAGAGCCAGGAGTCAAACAAAGCATCAGGAGGAGCAATGGTAGGTGAGCAGGTCAGAACCATGGTGGCACAACCAGCTGGCACCAACAGAATGCCACAAACTATTTTGAGAGCTTGAAGCATCTTACTGACTCCTTGCTATGACCCTCTGGGACAGGTTTATTTCTCATGATTCCTTCTTGTTTCAAGATAGCCCAGGCAGGATACAAACTAGAGATCCACCTGCCTCAGCAGAGGACAAGCACTGGTGTATACCTCACTGCACTCAGCATTATTCGCATTTTATAAAGAAAACATGATTTTTAAGTTAATTTTAATGCCTGTCATGCAGCTGCTAAATAAGAGGCAGAATTCAAATTTTAGGGAATTTAAATCCAGAGCCTATACTCTAAAGCACACTGGCTCACACTTAAAACCCAACAAAGCCCATCTTGGGAGAAGGAATACACTTCTGTTTCCTGAGACAGGGTTTCACTCTGTAGCCCAGGATGGCCTGGAATTCTCTCTCTAGCTCAGTCCTTCTGCCTTAGCCTCCCAAGGGCTGTGAACTACAGGTGTGAGCCACCACATCTGGGATAAAAACTATGCATATTGAATTAGGGATCAAGGATGTGTAGATAGACAAGTATTTTATAATGCTTAAGTTGGATTAAACATATCTCCTGAAACTGTTATTTCTTCACTTTGAAATCTTCCTATTAGCTTTGTACAGTGTGTAGTAGTTCATTGTTATCCACATGACTGTAGATAACACTCTAGGGCTTCTAACTCCATGCTTCAAACTGTAGCTCAGTGCAAGCAATCTACCTTTCCCCAATCTGCTCAAGCTGAAGAGAATCCTAGGAGAGAAAAAACTGAGTCAAAAAGACTGATGTTATTACCCCGTGCCTAACCACAAGGAGATGCATCCTGATGGTCGATGGGACAGATGTGCTGCTTCAGGGACAAGGAAAGGAATTCATATAAATGCAATTAGGTTATACAAACCCAAGTAAATGTAGTTAATTGGGAACAAAGAACATCTTTATTTCTTCAGTTTTATAAGACAGAGTAGTATTGGGAACTTTTAAGTGTACAATCTGAGCTTTGTAGTTCATTTTAAAACTTAGTATTCATTTAGGTATCTGAATTGCAGTCTCTCATTAGTACTTAAATAGACACATGGAGAAAAGGGTAGGACTCTACTGTTCTCAGTGAACTGAGGTCACCCAGTAGGTCCACTGGGCCACTCTCCAGGGAGATGAGGCCACACAATTTAAGAAGTAACTTAAAGGGCTGGGAATATGGCTCAGTGGGTGAAAGAGCTCACTTTCAAAACAGGAGGACCTGAGTTCAAACCCCAGGGACTCATACAAAAAGCCCACATGGTTGCTTATGTGCCTGTAGTCCTAGCAACGTGAGGGTAGAAACAGGAGGATTACTGGAGCCTGCTGGTGGCTAGCCTAGCTCCTGGTTCAGAAAGACTGTCTTAAGGGAATAAAGCTGAGAGTGATAAGGCAGAACACCCTATATCTTCCTCTGGCTTTAGCATACATGTGTGTTCACACATGGGGGTTAGGGCGTGGGTTACTTATTGTATCCCAAGTATCTAAATGGATACTTGTTGCCCCAGGGCTAGCATTAAGGTTTTAATGATAGAACGAATTTTCCACATCAGCTTATCAAGAATGGTTCAAAGGTAGATTAAAAATAGAGATAAATAATACTATAGCACATGCCCTTAATCCCAGCATTTGGGAGGCAGAAGCAGGTTGATCTCTGAGTTCAAGGTCAGCCTGGTCTGGATAGCCAGTGCTACACAGAGAAACCATGTCCTGAAACATACACACACACACACACACACACACACACACACACACACACACACACACACACGAGGGGGGGTGGGGGACACACCTATAAATATAATGATTTCCTAGAAGAAAAGTCTGAACGTTAGACATGACCTAAATGGACAATAAGTAAAATATGCCCCACACTAATTGCATGCGATCAGGAGGAAGAAGATTTAGGAATGCCCAAAACTTGCTCTATGCTGTTGAAAATTTCCTTAGTGAAAGGCATGAGTAACACAATTATGTAAAAGGAAAAGAATGATCATGAAAGGACAGTGGGATGAAACTTGTTCAGTCAAAAGTATTTTAGGAAGCCACCAGACTGGAGAGCTTCAAAGGGATCTAAACTTCATTAGTAAACTGGGCAAGCAGAAGATAGATGCAGACATAACTAGAGATATTGACCACATACTTCAAATAAATCTCAACTATTTGCATGGATGTTTCACTTCCTTAGAGAACAGTAAAAGTTCATGCAGTAAGTTTAAACACCAGAGTGACTATACGTGGACACACATACACTTTAAATCTGCAAAGTAGCAGGGGAGGCAAATGAGTGTATGTATATATGTAACTTGCAAAATACAGCAAGTGTGCACAGAGAGACTTTGAAACTATGCCCAACACAAAGCCCAAACTATTTTTTTTCTGTTACACTCAAAATGAGTCATAGGCAAAGAACACCAGGCTTCTATTCATAGGCCTTTGGAGGTCTCAATGGAAAAATGAACACTGCACGCAAGGCTGGTAATACAATTTTTACTGCATGCATCTGGTTTTCATGTACACTGTATTCCTGAAAACGCCTACTGTCAAGAATCCCAGGTTATGGCATGGTCTGTGATACATGGTCATTATCTCTAACGTCAGTTTTCATTTAAAAATCATCTAAACTGTCTTGAATGTAACCCCTTGTTCTGCTAATCCAGACAAAGGAAAAATAACAGAAATACTACTAGACCTATCACACATCACACAAGTTAGAACTGTTAGGCCAAGGGAGCTGCTGTTGGATGCATCTTAAGGATTTGTAGCTGGCTGGCATCCTCTCTGGCACTAACTCATCCTGGGATCAGGCAGATGAGGGAGAAACTAGCTTGGGTCTATAATTCTCATGACAGTCGGAGGAGCACAGAAGTCTCACTGCATTTAGTGTTTTTGTTTGTATCGTATGCAATTACATTCTTGCATTTGATATTTATATGGTCATGTAGGTCACATGCTTAGACCCATATCAACAGAGCTGAAAATATACACCATACAACCTAATTTGCAAAAGGAAAATGAAGATATGAAAAGAACCAAATTGTCCCCTTCCCTGAATCCACTCACCTGCTACTTACATACCTAAAAAGCCAATAGACTTATGATATTTTTTTCTTTCCAAATAATTACTTTTGATAGCATGTAAAAGCTTCTGAATTAACTGGACATTTTACCACCTACTTGAAATCTCAGCAGCTGGGGGGCTGAGGCAGGAGGATCACAAATTCAAGCCAGATGAGGTTATATAGTAAAGACCCTGTTTCAAAATGGCAAAACATCCAAGAAAGTGGGAACATGCTCATTAGGTATACATTCTGGGAACTGAAAGAAAAGCCAGAGAACAGTGCTGGTGACATGGAAGCAAGCAGATGGTATCGGACAATTGTTTTAGACAAAAATACTTGGTGAAAACAGGGCAGGAAAACACAGACCTTTCCAAAGTTATCTCTGTATAATATTGATATTCTTCTAGTTAGTTGATGTTCTCAGAAATTTAAGCTTACATACTTTATGTTAGGACATTATCCATCAGAATATAGAATACCGACTGGGGGTAGGGGGTTGCTTTATGTGGTGGTTTGAAGGAGAAATGTTTCCCCACGATCTTGTGCATTTGAACTTTGAACACTGGAACCCAGTCGGCATTGCTGTTTGGAGAGGTTTAGATGGGGCAGCTTTGTTGGAGGAAGTATGTCACCTGGGGGTGGGGGTTGAAACTAAAATCCCAGCACTCAGGAGGCAAAGGCAGGTGAATCTCTCTCTGGTCTACAGAGCAATTTCCAGGACAGCAAGGGTTACACAGAGAGACTTTGCCTCAAAAAACCAAAAAGCAAAAAAGGTAAAACGCTTCACACCCAGCCCTACATCGTGGTGTACACTTTTAATCACAGCACTTGGGAGGCAGAGGCAAGCAGATTTCTAAGAGTTCAAGGCCAGGCTCTGTCTCCTCATAGTAGGTGAATAAATTAATAAACAAACAAAAAGCCTCAACTACTTCTGCTCCAAACTTGCTGTTCAAGATAGGAGTTCTCAGCTTCTGGTTCCTGTGGCCAGCCTGAAATTTGAGGTCATGCCTCTGTTCAGCCACTGTAAACCATCTCGACCTGTGAATGAAAATCAACTCTCTCTTGCCCTTGGCCATGTTGTTTTATCAAGGCAACAGACAAGGAACTAATACATCCACATTCAGGCATGGGCAGTTGCTAATGTCCTGCTTTGAAAGTGGCCAGAGTGACAAAGTTTGATTGTTGTAAGCACTGGTTCTTACAAACATGTTTAATAAAACATATCTTTGATGATATGATGCTCTTCTTGTGAATACAAGGCAGGTGGTCACTTTCCTGTAATTCAGCTTTTCAGACCAATCTTGATTTAATAGATGTTGGCAGTCAACCAGCATTCACAACAAATGACTTTCAACTGCTTCCCACTGCACTACAAACAAAACCAGATTGCTACCCTAACACTTGAATGTTTTGTAATTTTTCTATCAGATTTTTGAACAATTTAACTGATGTCCCCAGATCCCTTGGAGGCCCCAAGGAAGCCCAGAAAAAATAGCACTGTTTGGCTTTTGTTATATATACTGTGGTTCTTTGCAAGTTTTAGTTTGGAAAACAAGAATTCTCTATTTTAAAAACGTTCACCACTATTTGTGAATTATCATTGGTGTTTAGATGAATTTAAGCAAAGACTCGACTGTCTCTGGATGCTTGCTTCAGTCGGCTGTGCTGACTCATTAAAAGTGGCATGTGTTGTGTGGGGCAACATTAAATTTTGTGGCTGCTGGGCTTATGTGTATATAGCTTGTGTGTGTATATATAGAGCATGTCTTACCTCACTTGACCAGAGACACCTTAACCGGAACCATGTCAGACCATAATTATAAAGAATCTAACACATTTGTATACCGCTATTCTCCAACCTACACTCAATGTCTATCTTCTACTTCCTCTGCTTTTTTTTTTAAATTCCAGTGTGAAGTTATATATGAACCTCAGCAATTTAGACTCACCAGAACCCAAGAAGCTCCAAGTGGGCAAAAACCTAAATAATCATCAGCCATTTGCTTAGACTCCTGTCTAGATGGCTGCTGATCCTGAGACACCCATTTTCATGGTCTAAGACCTACACTGAGCAGAGAGCTACAGGAACAGCGGGAGGAAGGAATAGGCTCAGGAAGGAGCCAGACACAGTTTTGCTCATTTAGTCCATGCTGACCTTGAACTGTGTAGACATGGATGACCTTGTACTTGTGATCTCTCACCCCTAAGTGAGTGTTGGGATTATAGGTCCGAGTCACCATGGCAGGCTTCCAGCAGCAATTTTTAAAATTAATACAATAAAACAGGCAGTAGTGATGCAGGCCTTTAATCCCAGCTCTCCAGAGGCAGAGGAAGGTGATCTCTGTGAGCTTGAGGCCAGCCTGGTCTACAGAGTGAGTTCCAGGACAGCCAGGGCTGTTACACAGAGAAACCCTTTGTCTGTGTCTCGAAAAACAAAACAAACAAACAAACAAGCCCCTCATTATCAATAAAGAAAGTGGCAGTCTAAGATGTTAAGAGACATTTCTATTTTGTGGGCTTATTCCTTCCATTCCCTCCAACACCAGAATTTACTAATGGGTCTGTGGCTGTTCCCCTGTTTCCAGCAGAGGCCATTTAAATAAAGAAGAACACTGGTGCCTTATGTTGCTCCATGAGGCCATTCAGACTCAACTGGCACCTACATAACATAACCATCAACAAAGTCCAACCTAAATTTGTATGTGAGAAGTTACTGACTACTCTTAATGACATAACCTTACCTCATTTCCACTTAATAAAAATGCTCTGCATTTATAGGTGAAACTGCTTCAGCCAGCAGTCACAACACAATTGAGACTCACAGAGTTAATGGTCTTTCCTAGTGTCACAGTGGCTCAGGGTTAACTGGTTAACACTAAAAGAGAGCAAATCCACAGAGCATAGCTTATCACTGCCTCAGTCAGGTTTTCAGTATACTTGAGCCATGATTAAACAAACTGCCCAAGGAACAGGAATCCGAAATGTGATAAGCTACACAAATGCCCTATAGTTCAAGAAACTTTAGTACAGTGGGATTCCTAGCACAAAAATATTAGCAGTATTTTCTACATCTCTCAGTACTGGCTCTACATTTGCAAAGTGAAATACAGATTTACAGCAGCCAGGTGTGGTGGTGCAGGCATTTAATACTGGAACCTGAAAGGCATAGGCAGGTGTACCTATGAGTTAGAGGCCAGTAGACTCTATATATTAAGTTCCAGACAGCTAGGGCTACACAGTGAGACCATCTTCAGAAAATAAGCAGTTAGGCAGGGCGATGGTGGTGTAGGCCTTAAATCCCAGCACTTGGGAGGCAGAGACAAGTAGACCGCTGGAAGTTCAAGGCCAGCCTGATCAGCAGAGCAAGTTCCAGTACAGCTCCAAAGCTACAGAGAAACCCTATCTGGAAAACAAATAAAAACAAACAAACAAACAAACAAACAAACAAACAATAAATAAATAAATAAATAAATAAATAAATAAATGGTTGCAGAAGCAACCTGGATCATCAGAGACAAAAAAAATGACACAGAGACTTATGTTAATCATGAAAGCTTACACTTGTTTCTAATTAGGTTTTATAACTTATATTGACCCATTTCTATTAATTTACTTTCTGCCTCCTGGCTTTATTACCTTATTTCTGTAAAGCCCATCCTGCTTGCTCTGCGTATCCACCTTCTTTCTTCCCATCATTCTCTCTGTCCAGAAATCCATTCAGCTTTTTATTAAACCAATCTGAGTGACACATCTTCACAGTGCACAGAAAGATCATTACACAACATTTGAGTTTTTTTAATTATGTAAAGAAAATGAACATTTGATTTATATCATCCCAATAAATTTCTCAGTTCTCAAATGCACTGGCACACTATAAACAAGACCATTAAAAGCATTTGGGAACTGCACTTCCTACAGAAAGCAAAGAGAAACATTTTCTCATAACAAAAAGCCTACTCATCATTCTTTTTGTTTGTTTGCCAGTCCCACAAAACAGGGATCATGGTCAGAGTACACATAAACAAATGCAAAACTATACAAAATATTTCAGGAAGTCACTGCTAATGATCATTCTCAACCCTTGCCTAGATGAGCTCTAGAACCACCCAGGAGATAGGCCTCTAGGCATGTTTGTAGGTAATTGTGGGAAAATCAGTCCACTAGGGGTGGCACTATTCCCTAGGCTTAGATCCTGAACTATATAAAATGAGAACGTGAGCTAAGCACAGACATCCACAGCTTTCTTCCTTCTGACCGTGGATGCAATGTGACCAGTTATCTCAAGTTCCTGCCTCCATTACTACCACACCATGATGGACCATACCCTGGAACTGTGAGTCAAATAAACCCTTCCTTGCTTCCTTGAGTTGCGTGTGTATGTGTGTGTGTGTGTGTGTGTGTGTGTGTGTGTGTGTGTGTGTGTGTTTACTTATATGGGAAAATTAACTAAGACACCTTTACTTGAACAATACACCAGTTTCTTAATATTACACATTTTACATATATAAAGGGGTCATTTGTCCCCAAAAAAGAAACTTAAAAACTTGTGCCAATGAAATATAGAAAACACTCAATTGTGCATGCACATACACACAACTACAAGGTTTGTGAAAGTAGTGCTCTTGGCCTACAACATTGTCAAGACTTCTGAATGCCTACCCTAGCCACCAGTTCTTCTCAAATTTACACATGTGCAATTGTAAGCCCACAAGAAGAACTCTGTCATATGCACAGCTTCTTAAACACTCTGCATACATTATTTTTCTTAGACCTTTCAGTGTAGAGGCAACATTGTCACTTGCATCACTTTACAGACTGAAAACTATGGATGAAAAAGCAAATGACCCATAGCCCCATGTGGCAGAGCTGAAGTGCACCAATGACTTCAAATGAGACAGAAAATCCAGATTAGTCAAGGCACAGGCCCGTAAGTATCCTTTATCAAAATTGTTTTTGTGCCAGATGCCTTCAACATTTGCCATTCTTCTAGAACCTGAGGCAGTAGCAGACAAGATGCTATGGTATGTCCTTTTGAACAGTAGCATCTACAGCAGTATCTAACAATCAAAACCCCAAACCCAGGAATTTCTACACCAAAGCAAAACAGTCTTACTAAGTGAGACAAAGACTGAATATTTTCTGTTCACCAAGGCCACTGAGTTCAGATCTAGCCAGGCTCCAGAAACAAATGGATTGTTTTTGACAACAAGAAAGGGGGAGGGGGAGGGGGGAGGGGAGGGGACTGGAAGAAGGGGAGAGGAGAGAGAAGAGGAGGGTGGACAGGAGGGAGGCAGAGAGGGAGAGAAGGAGAGAAAAAGAGAGAGAGAGAGAGAGAGACAGAGAGAGAGAGAGACAGAGAGAGAGAGAGACAGAGAGACAGAGAGAGACAGAGAGAGAGAGAGAGAGAGAGACAGAGAGAGAGAGAGAGAGAGAGAATTTTCAGTAAGAAATACAAATACAGGGCTGGAGAGATGGCTCAGCAGTTAAGAACACTGATTGCTCTTCCAGAGGTCCTGAGTTCAAACCCCACAACCACATGGTGACTCACAACCATCTATAACCTGATCTGATGCCCTCTTCTGACATGCAGGCAAACATACCGACAAAACACTGTATATATAATAAATAAGCCTTTAAAAAGAAGAAATACAAATACAAAAAGCACAAACGGATATATAACTTAATGGAAGTGGCTTCACAAATGCATACTGGACACCTGGAATCCAAGACTCCAGGTCTTTTATTAATGGTAAAGAGAAGATACTTAAAGACATGTCAGGCCACCACTGGGAGATCTCTATTTCAATCAAGGCAACTCAGGACAATGCCTGCCTCACCAAACTTTGACTACTGGAATACACAGGGTAGATTAATAAAACAGTGACACTACTCTGCTGGGACATGGTGTCACAGCCAGCCACAGCACACACATTTCTATCACCTGGTCGCATCATTTTGGCATGGGAACAGACGCTTCTTACCTATCTAACGCTCCTTTGGGGTAAGTAGGGCAGGGAGGAGGCATACACCAGGTTTAGGAGTGTTATCTAATAACTCTTCTTGGTTCCTCCTAAAACTGGAATCCTCTGAGGGACTAGAAAACACTCCCAGGCTCAGATTCTACCAGCCAGGAGCTGCAACCTGGCACATGAAACTCTCAAAGGCCCCCCAGAAAGTTTCTGCAAGGCAGCCAACTTTGGAAAGCTGGGTTAAAGAAGCATGGTAAGGTGGACTCTCGGGCTCACAGAAAGACAAGGTTGTGAGCAAAGAACACCATTGTCCCAAGTACAATCCTAATTCTAAGCCCCAAACTGACTCAATGACAGCCTTCCTGGAGCCCTCTAATGAGAAATGTCTCCTATTTATAAAGCTCCGGGCCCAGTTAAAAATTTCTAAATGTAACCACAAGGAAACGAATGTTGGCTCCATCTAAATACTCAGGCACTTCCCAGCCTGGCCTGGACTGATTCATTCTTTGGATTATTTTTGGTCCATGCTTTTAAGGCACCCTGTATTCAAGTGCTAGGTACAGGAAACGAAAGAGCTTTCTGGTAAATAATTTGGCTTTCTTTGTCAAGAAGAATAAATATATCTTACTTGCTCAATCTAAATGGCCTCTCCTCAGGGAATCAAAACCAGGGGCTTAACAGGCTCACTGTGTTTTGTTTAAAAGGGGGAAAAAGAAAAAAAAACTGATTTGTAACTTCTTGGTTCCAAATGGCCAAGGGAATTCTGCTAATACCCTCGACTGTTCACCTAGTACAAAGGTCAAGAGTAAGGCCCTTTACAAATAAAACTAAGAAAACAGCGGTCTGTGTGTAGGACTTCACTGCTCTTCTTTGTGACACAACTCTGAAAATCCAATCTTCCCAGCAAGATTGCATTCCTTGCCTCTTTAGACATGAAGGGAAGGCCTCTTATGTGAAGCCAAACATTCCCTAACACTTCCACAGAACAGGACTTAGTTACACCATGAGAAACCCAAAGCAAGACTGTCAGTGGCTAGTAAGAGGCCAAGCCTTCATCTTCCAAAACCAAACAGCACAGATGTAATCTGAGAGGAAGCAACTTACTATTCACACAGGAACAGCATAGGAATCAACAGAAATACAACCAAGATCTTTCGCACCCTAAACCAATGCCCCCAACTCGATGACACTCTGCCTCAGACACCATTTATCTCTTAATCAGACACCACTGTCCTCTGAGTAAAAGGGAAAGACTGTCCTTTATGATCACAGCCATTTTTTAAAGATTTATTTTTATTCTATGTGTATGAGTGTTTTGTCTGCATATATGTACATATATATATATATGTACACTACATGGGTGCCTGGTGCCCTCAGAGGTCAAGAAGAGAGGCTCCGCCCTGGAACTGGAGGCATGAGTGGTTGTGAACTACCACAGAGGTGCTGAGAACCAAACCCAGGTCCTCTGCAAGAGCAGTATATATGTTCATTTTCATCCCTAGTAAGCCTAATGTTTCAGGTACATGATATTGCTTCAAATGCAGTGGCAGGTAAAGGACCTGAAATGTACAAAACCAATTATGGTAATTAGCAATCTACCATTTCTCTCTGATGGAGTAACACTTACTGATACTCTCCACACCCAAACAAAACTCCCCTTTTACAAAGGGAGACAGGGGAGAAATGAGAAACAGAGGGGAACACAAATTGGAGAAATTACATTTTTTTTCCTGGTTCTTATTTGCACAGATAGATTAAGCACAGATGTTTAGGCTGTTGGCCCCTCAAGCTGAGTAGGACACATGGGTCTCAGCACTGTTAGTTATCTAACAGTGGTAATGTCATACAACAATGCGTTGAAGCCATGAGAATCCACAGAAACTAGGGAGGCACACCAACAAGGAATGACAGGAGGAGGACGGCAGCCTTGGGGAAGAAGTCTCTCCCCACTATTCTGGGGACTTTTCTAGGATTTTGCTTTCCACAGTTTCGGTTACCCACTGTCAATTATGACAACTGAAACAATGAAAACAATTCATATGTTTTAATTTCTCAGCAATGAACTGAAATCTCTATGGTCCCAACTTTGTCCTTCCCAGAACAGGAGCCATCTGTTTGCCCAGAGTATGCTCACTCTATATTATGCTACCTGACCACCTTCTTTAGTTATCTAGTCCTATCCTGGCTATTAGATCCACTAAGTATATATAGCACTGCAGTGTCTAGGTTCAGATAGCACTTATTTTACTTAATAAGAGCTCCAAAGTGACAATGCTGTAATTTTACTACAGTAAAGTATTATCATTGTTGTTAATCTCTTACCAGACCTAATGTATGTCAAACTTTATGATGATAGGTGTATATGTGCGTGGATAGAAAGGAGCACACTATATACACAATTTGATAGTGTCCTTGGTTTCAAGCATCTCCTGGGTCATCCCTATTGATGAAGCAGCCAGACTAATGAAACAAGAAGAAAGTAGAGTGGTTAGGATGGTAATGCAGATACACACAATATGGACAGCACACAATATGACAAGCACTAGACAACATGTACATGTTCTCTGAACATGAGAATGGTGAGTACCAGCAGAGAAGGCAGTCTAGCAGGTGCTTTGGGCACCTACACGAAAACCCCACCATAAGGAAGATATAACCAACCAGATGCTTCACTGTAATCCAGCTCAGGGTGGAAACAGGAAACTCATCTTAAGCAAGAGGTTAATTTCCTCCACTTTCATTTTATCACATGATCTTCAAAGTGGTCATTTGTTGACAGAGTTTAGAAACACTGTGTATGCAATGCCCAGGCATAAGGGTATGCATGATTATGAGTTCACTTGTATTGTAAAAGAAGTACCAATTTTGAGAAAAATGGACCAGGTCCCACTAGCTTTCCCCATGGAATCATTTTTCCAGGCAGCTCTCACTCGGCAATTATGCATTCAGTCATTATCCTCAGAGCTTTAGCAATGTGCTGTTCCGTAGGGGAAGGTTCACTTCTACACCGCAGCCCAGCCCTGCCAAAAGGAATTATAATAAGGATCACACAGAGTTAAATTTTCTGCCAGGCAGTATGGTAGTGAACGCCTTCAATCCCAGCACTCAGGAGGTAGAAGCAGGCAGATCTCTGTGAGTTCGGGGCCAGCATGATCTACAAAGTGAGTTCTAGGACAGTCAGTGGCACACAAAGAAAACCTGCCTGGGGGGAATAGGATCTAAGGAAAATCTGATTTCCATTAGTTAGATGGATTTGTTTAAATAAGGTATTATCTGGGGTGTAACTTAGTGGTAGAGTGCTTGCCTGGCATGCACATCACCCAGGGTTCAAGCCTCACCACTCCCCAAAACCAAGAATAATACGGTAGATAATTTAACATGTAACCAACATAAAATTATCAATTAAAAAACAGGAAAAATGTAGGAGCCTGGGAGGAATCTGCAACCTCTGTCTCCTCACTACCAAGTAACTGCACCTTGCTCTACTTTAGTCGCCTCACTGATACAACAGTGATACTTACAGCTCCCAGCCAGATATGGTAGCTCACACCAGTTCATGGTAGTTCATGCCTCAACTTGGGAAGTTGAGGCAGAAGAATTGCTACAAGTATAAGGCCAGCATGGGCTATGCAGCAAAACCAGTTTCAAAGCAAAACAAAGTTCATAATGGTACCCACAAAACCAGATTATTATAACCACTAAGTGAGCAAAGCCAGTGATAACTATGTGCAGTGACTCACACACATTATGCTGAATAAACAAAAGCAGCTAGCTTGAATCTGCAGCTGACCAGGATGCTCTGCAGAGCAAGAAGTGTTGCTCACCAAAAACCCACCCACATGCTCATGCTCTGCACACGCTGTAAAAGCCAGGCAAATTCACCTACACACGGATGTCCTCACAAAAAAGAATTCACACATGCACACACGCACACACAGTGGTTCTTTAAACAGCACCTCCCATTTAAACAGGGTGCACAACTGTAGAAAAAAGTGCAAAAAGAATAGAGGGCCTTGAGCCATTGGAGGAGGCAGAAAACAAGCTGTTCACGTTCATCTCTAAGAAGCAGGGACCTAGGAAGAGGCAAGAGAGTGACTAACAAACAGGATGAACAAAATTCCTAGTGTACATACAGATGGTATTTATTAAGTCTAGGGGTCTGGTTACATCTATTTTGAGATTTCTGCTTCGTTTCAGTTTGCCAAAAGAATGGCAACTCATCAAGAATTACTAATAAACAGGTTCAGCACACAGAGGAGCATGCTTTCACTTCCAAAAAGGAACGAGGTGGGGGAGTTCCCAGAAAACAAGCAGTATTGGTGATTCTAATTGTTAGAAGTTTTGGGTTGATTTTTTTTTTTTTTTTTTTAAGATCATTGGGAAAGAGATCCTTGCTAGAATTGTGCTTGGGCTCTGGGATCACTCAAGGGGTAAGCTACAGCAACATCAATTCAAAGGAATGAAGCCAAGAACACTAGGATTTGCCTTACTGTAGAAGCCCTGCCTCTCCAGCCCCTCTGGCCTGAAATGAGGCTTCTGCACCTGAAGGAGGGAGGAAGAAAAACATCCTCCACCACAGTGGCAAAACTTCAGCACACAGAGGTGAAGAGATGGCTCAGGGGTAGAGTGTTCTACCTCACAAGAATGAGTATAATAGTTAGAATTCCCTAGAACCCACATAAAAAAGCCAGGTGTGGTGACACATATTTGTAATCTGGATGCCAAGAAGGCTCAGTGGCCAGCTGCAGCCTCACCTGCTTGAAGAAGTTCCAAGCCAACGAGAGACCCTATGTCAAATAAAAGGCAGACAATATCAGGAGAATATCTGAGGCTTGTCCTCTGATGGTCACAAAACTACCCAGCCAGATAGTTCCTCACTCTTTAGAGTGAGGAAATAATAAAAACAAGAAGTTACTGTTTAAAAAAGAAGAAGAAGAAGAAGAAGAAGAAGAAGAAGAAGAAGAAGAAGAAGGGAGGGTTGGAGAGAGTGCTCACTGTTTAAGAGCGCCTGCTGCTCTTAGAGAGGACCTTACTTTCCTACACCACGAGGCAGCTCACAACTATCTGTACTCCAATTGCAAATGACTCAATGCCCTCTTCTGGCTTCCATGGCATAGGCATCAAGCAAATAGGTAGTAAGCATACACACACACACACACACACACACACACACACACACACACACACACACACACACACACACACACACACACACATAACACCAAAACAGCCAGGGAAAATCTGTGTAGCCTTATATTCTGGTAAAAGCACAACATCTTGCATGATCAACCAAAACTCCCACGTGTGAATACCATCACTGGCCTCAGACTTATGGTTCTTTTGGGGGGTTAAGGAGGCTACCCTTTCTCATGAATGGAGCTGAAAGAACAAAGAAAACTTACTCTGCAAAGTACAGAGAGACATCTACTACCAGAGAATCATAATGCTTTGAGGACAGAAAGTTCTGGAACACCACATCTAAGGGGCTATCTATACAACTGCTCCCTTCCCCCTTGACATTGGAGAAAACCTAAGTCATTTTAGGAAAGAGAAAAGGAGGCCACACATCAACAGAATGGCCTTTAGCCATTTTCATGGCAAAGCTTCAGCTCAAGCCCTCTTCAGGGCAATCACCAGCCAGGCTGTCTTACTGATTACTCAAATCCAAAGTGTACTCATTCATCAATTAGAGTATTAAAATGGTGCCTAGGAGAAGTAATGCTAGAAATCAACGGGGGGAGGGGGATCTTAAAGAAAATAGTTCTAGCAGAAATATTTTCCTATGGATAAGACGGTGTGCAGCATTACAGTGGGTCACTCAGCGACAAGGTCAGGAAGCCCCTTCACAGATAAGATGATGTGGTGCACTACAGAGGGTCACCCAGCTGCAAGACCAGTAAGCCCATTCAGGATGCCTGGGCCCTCACAGAAGAAGAATATGTCTCATGCCTACTGAGAAGTTCCTGACCATGGGGTTCTGAGTCCTCAAACTCTGAAATGCTCGGTGTCCACCAGTCCACATGTACATTCTTTTGAGTGTACCAACACGATTTGCCTTGTCAGCCTATTAGGAAATGCAGTTTCAAAAGGGCTGTAGTCATGTCATTAGTTAGGGTAGAACAGAGGTCAGACCTCAAGTTTCCCAAGTCTCATCCAAAGCTTTTTTTCCTTCAACATGAAATTACTTCTTGAAAATAACCAACTACTCTCCACTCAGCAGGCTTGCCTGTATTCGCTTCCGTCACAAACTGATGTTTTTATTAGGGCTAATGTCACTACCAGACTGGCATGTTCCCCAAACAGAAAGGAAACTAGAAACTAGGAACACTTCTCCCTGGTCTGGGTCCAGGGCCACTGGTGTCCTGCAGCCAGGGAGCTAAGTATTCTCCCACGGAGAAAAGCAAGGCTTCCCGTACACAATTCTAAGCCTTGTGTTCTCCATTCATACCAACAGCTTAGCATTTTTTTTTTGGGGGGGGGGATTGGCACAATCTGGAATCAGTCATGGAGTTGAAGGGCAGCAGATTCTTACTTACAGAAACAGGAGCAGAACCAACAGACATGTAGCCCCGTGCTTGGGCTCAGATCTGAAAGCTGCACACATAGAATGGGAGCCAGGCACAGTTCCCTTTAATTTCAGCACTTAAGAAGTGGAGGCAAGAGGATCAGGAGGTCAGCCTGGGATACATGAGACCTTGTCTCAAACACAAAAGAATCCAAAATGGGGGCTGGCAAGATGGCTCACGGGGTAAAGATTCTTGCAATGCAAACTTGCTGACCTGAGTTGGATCCTTGGAATCTACATTAAGATGCAGAGAACCAATCCCACTACTTGTTCACCATAGCACACATACACACCCAATACATACATACCACGTGTGCACATATATAAAATTTAAAACACACACACTAAAAAAGGTCGTGGCCTTCCCACCTTTATAGGTTCCTTCCCATACCCATGCCTTTTTTCTTCGTTGCCTAATAAGTCCCACTAACGTACAAACGTCTCAGCAAAGTATTCTCAAATCTGGCTAGTTTTACCTCCCTGATCTTAGCTCCTCTACATCTAATTGCCCACAAAACACAAACACACACACACACACCCACACACACCACATGAATTAGATTTTACCCTGTTCTTACAGATTCCCCAACACATTGCACCACTTCATACCGCAATGTCTTTGTATGGGGCATTCTTGTCTTCAAAACCATCCCCTCCATGTTGGAAAAGTTCTCAAATTACTCCAACTCCCATCTTTGCAAAGCCCCTCTGACTTTAGTGAGAGACTTTATTACTCATTCTGAGCTATTACTTGTTCATCTTCTAACGCGGAACAAATGACACTGATTACAAGTCATGACTGAGCATCTACGAAGTTGCACAAGAAGGGTAGCAGGCATGGCTCTTGTTCACCTTGGCATTGACAACCTAATAGAGGGGAGCTAAACCTATCACATTCCCAGCACAGAACCCCAAACTTTGCTGATCTCCTGTGTCAAGGGCATAAGCAGCAATGGCATGCACACAGTAGCTCATTTCTCTTAAAAATAGGACAAGCATTCCCAGAGAGGCTCTGAGGGAAACAGTCAACATTACCAAACTAGAGGACTTAGCAGCTGAGATGTCTCTTCATGAACTGATCTGTTTCTGCTTCATTTATACTCATTTCATAATCAAGGTACAGTGAGACCCTAGGTCATCCTATGAGGCAAGGACAGTATGGTGGAAATTATAAAAGCTCATCAAGGGATAATATTTGGAGAAACCATCTTGAAAGTATAGTCTGTTCCCCTTTCCCCAAAGCAGTTTCAGAGGGATGGACAAAGACATCGAGGGAATGCACTCCCAGACAGCTATAGAGACTTGAAAAATATCATATGCTGGCAAATGGGAGCAAACAAGGAATATTTGCATAGAGCTTTTAGAAGAATAAGTATTAAAAAGACATGTACTTTAAGCCTGCTAATAGAGTTCAGAATAACAAAAGGACCTACCACCCAACTCAGCAGTCACAGGATGGTAATGAAGGGAATGCATATTTGAAGAATGATCACTGTAGAAGGCAAATATCTGCCCTAGTTTTTTTTTTTTTTTTTTTTTTTTTTTTTTGAGGCTATGGGGGCCATTCTTATTCACACCACCACAATAACATTTTCTAATTTGTACGAGGATTTCTTCACTGACTCATGAGTTACTGTTTAACTTCCAAATTTGCTTTTTAGTTTAATTTCATTGAGAAGACTCTGGGCTGGGCAGTGGCTCTGTCTGTAAAGTTCTTAGGTGCAAGCTTGAAGACCTGAATTCCTATCTGTAGCGCTTATAGAGAAACCAGGCTCAGCAGTGCACACCAGTGATTGCAGTGCTAGGGGCACAGGGATAGGAAGGTCCCTAGGGCTCACTGTCCAGCCTGTGTGGCTAACTAGTAAGTTCCAGATTTAGGGAGAGACCCTCTCTCAAAAAAATGAAGGTTCTGCCCTAGGTTTAAGATATATTTTTCATCCAAGGAGGAGGGGCCAGGAAAAAATTCTAAAGCTTTTAATTATTTCTTTTATAAATTTTATTTAAATTAGAAACAATCTTATTTTACATATCAACCCCAGTTTCCTCTCCCTCCCATCCTTCCATGCCCCCATATCCCCCCTCCCACATCCCACCCCCCATCCACTCCCCAGGGATGGTGAGGCCTTCCATGAGGGATCATAAAAATACGTCAAGTCATTTGGGGCAGTGCCTAGGCTCTCCCCCATGTATCTAGGCTAAAAGAGTTTCCCTTCATGGGGAATAGACTCCCGAAGTCCATTAGTGCACTAGGGACACATCCTGGTTCCACTGCCAGAGGCCACATAGACTGCCCAGTCCTCCTAACTGACACCCACATTCAGGAGGCCTGGTTTGGTCCTATGTTGGTTCCCCAGCTCTCAGACTAGGGTCCATGAGTTTCCACTTGCTCAGGTCAGCTGTTTCTGTGGGTTTTCCCAGCATGGCCTTGACCCCTTGTTCGTCACTTCTCCCTCTACAACTGGATTCCAGGAATTTGGCTCAGTGCTTAGCAGTGGACCTCTGCTTCTGCTTCCATCAGCTACTGGATGAAGGCTCTAGGATGGCATTTAAGGTACTCATCATTCTCATTATAGAGGAAGGGCATTTAAGGTAGCCTCTCCACTATTGCTTAGGGTCCTAGTTGGGGGTCATCCATGTGGATCTCTGTACAATTCCCTTGTGCCAGATTTCTCTTCAAACCTATAGTGGCTCCCTCTATTGAGGTGTCTCTTTTCTTGCTCTCCTCTATTCATCTCCCCACTCAATCTTCCTGATCCCTCATGTTCTCCTCCCCCCTCCCCCCATGCCCCCAATTTGTTCAGGAGCTCTTGTCCCTTTCCCCTTCACCAGGGGACCATATGAACACCCCTTAGGGTTTTCCTTGTTTCCTGGGGGTGGGGGTGGGGGGTCATGAAATCTTTAAATTCACAGGCAATTGGATGGAACTAGAAGAACCATCCTAAGTTAGGTAACCCAGTTACTGAAAGGCAAACATGGTATGTACTCACTCATATATGAATATTAGATATAGAGCAAAGAATTACCAGCTTTTAATTATTTCTTAGCAGATAAAACCCAAACTGACTGAAGAGTATGGATATCCTAAAATCCCTATTAGAATGATGGGTGGGTGGGTGGGAGGCGGGGTGCTGACTCCAAGTTGCATTTGCACATCAACCTCGATGCTCTTCAGCAAAGTTTCCCAGCATCCATTGTAAGCCTAGATAAGGAAGTACAAAGTCACTAATGTGGCCTTGCCATCCCCAGCAGAACAGCAGAAAACCCTATTAAAGGCATACTACACTCTGCCCTTGAGGGTATGGTGTGGTTTTCAGAAGTAGGCAATACCAAGACCTTGGAGGAAAAGGCCTTGGTTCCAATCACTATTCTCTGTCTATTAGGATGTGTGGCTTACAGTAACTCACTGACCTTGGTTCTTTGGTGAGGCAGGCCTATCTCCCAGGACTGCTGAAAGGGTTGTGTTAATTCATGTCTGACATATGGGAAGTACTCAATTTTGAAAACTGTTACTTAAAGAGGGCCAAGAGAAAGAAAGAAAGAAAGAAAGAAAGAAAGAAAGAAAGAAAGAAAGAAAGAAAGCTGTGCCTTCATTAGTATCTCAGGGGCAAAGAAAATTTGTAGAGGGAAAATGCTACTCTGTTTTCCAGGACAACAGCAATTCCACCTCCCCATATACACAACAATCCTTGAGGTTATAGGACAGGCAAGTTTGCCAACCTTTGAGTAGAAACCTGATGTGCAAAGTGGCAACACAAGGTCACCAAGATCATGTGTTGTATCAGGAAAAGAGCAAAGATCCCCCAACACCCAGTGCAGCACTCTGTAGAGGACCATGAATCTGCTGGACTACAAACATCTGATTGTTAACAAGATCCCCCCTCCAAATATCAAAAGAAACATTCTTTATAAATCCAAGCACAAGGGCTCTATTATGAAGAGCAAGAAAACAAGCCACAAATTGGAGGAAGCTAGATACTCTATTTCGCTGTTTATGTGGTGGCAGAAACAAGAGATTCTGGTTCAAGACAAGCCTCCAACACCCCCAGTAGCATAACCTTTAGTAACTCAATTAGCCTTTGAGTTTCTTTTCATTAGCCAAATGGGTTGTTTTTGCTCCCTCTAATAATGCATGGAGTGTGGTCAAATAATAATGTATATAAATGTCTTAGGAACCCAGAAAACAAGGTGCCATTTATTTTTTTCTTTAAATATATTTATTCCTAGCTGGTATGTGAGCAGCAGGTGAGCAGGTCTCTGGCAGAGACATGAATACAATCACTGATCTGTTCCCAAGTTGCTACACACCACAATCACCTCAGGAGCTCTGTAAAATTCTATTGATGAAATCATCACTGTTAATGAAGTTTGCAAGCAGCCGCCAGGCTGAGGCATGCATTTATTTATTTATTTATTTATTTATTTATTTATTTATTTATTTATTTATTTATTTTTAGAGCCCCTTTAACTCCAGTGTGCACTGGTGTTCAGAAGCCATGGGACTATGAAGGCCCCCCCACTCGGTGATAATGTTTTACCTTTTCTCAGCCAAGTGCCAACTTAAATTTGAACCAAACGAAATTAAATTTAGTTGCTAGGCACTGCTTTGGAAGGTACAAATGTCATGTAGGGCAATATACTACTTAATGGAACCATGCTCATAAGCAACATATCATCATGGGAAGGTGAACTGGACAGGGCTGCCTGAATGCCAAATTTCACTATTATATAGCACCTTGAATTCCTTAAACACCAAAGGTATACAAAGTTTTGCTTCAGCATCCAAACTTGCACTGTTTGTTACATAGCAAGTCATCACAGGAAGATACAGGCAACTGAAATCCTGTGTGACAGAGAAACTGAATTGTTTAACAATATTGATTACTTTGTGTGTGTGGGGGGGTTCTTTTGCAGCCTTGGCTGTCCTAGAACTAGCTCTGCTTGGTTTATTTACTTAAAAATTTACAGATATGTTTGGAATAAATTTGGTATTTGAATCTGCTTTTTCAAATTCACATTGTATGTTCTAAACAGAAATCAAGTACGTCCAATAAAATTTCAGAAACATACGTCTGTGTCAGGAGTAAAACATGCAGCAGGTTTCAAAGACATCCATCTAATAGCTGCCTGGATATAACTTATGTTGCTTGCCCAGAACTCACAAGGCCTCAGGGTCCCCATCAGCAACTTTGGTGCTGTTTATCTTGCTTTATGGCAGTGTCTCACTAAGTAGCCCTGGTTGTCTTGGAACCTTCTATGTAAATCAGGCTGGCTTCAAACTCTTAGCAAACCACCTCTCTGCCTCCTTGGAGCTAGTATTAAAGGCATGGGACACCACGCCCAGCTTCTTTCTTCATTGAATTTTTCCCCCACATTAGTATTTTTTTCATATTGATTATATATAGAAATGATAATATTTATTTAGTTATCTTGGGTTGTGTAAAATATATTATGAAAACATTTTTTAAATATTTTTATCTAGGTACTAGAAAATTTTAAGTAACTTATTCTTATATTTCTACTGCTAAACTCTGTTCTAATGATTGACTCTCTGAAGGCAGTGATTAGATTTAATATAACAGCACAAAATACTTTGATAACTCTCAAATTTGTTACACTGTAGCAAATGTTAACTGAGTTTTGTGGAAAATTGAAGGCTTCTATATAATAAGGTAGGCAGAAGGAATTGACATTCCTTCAATCTTTCATTTTACTCTGTCCCCAACAGGACATTATATCACAAAAAAAGTTGTTAAAAACAATCAAAATTCAAAATTAAATAAGTATATTAATTATCTCTAATCCAGTTTAACTGCATTAATATAGATCATGCTATTCTCCCTGCCCCACCCTACTCCCATTGGTTCCTTTCTGGTTTCTTCTGTTATGACAGACATTTACCACACTTAGGGACAACAATACCACAAGTACATAAGTGAACCCACTGACTAAAGAACAAAACTTTCAGAGATCCTGACTGGGGCAGGATGGGGATGAAAGAGACTCAGGTGTGCTAGTGCTGCAGGTGTGCTGGGTCTGCGGGTAGCAAAGGATGGCTTGAACTTCTGGTCCTCCCAAATCTACTTCCCATGTGCTGGTGCTGCAGGTGTGCTGTGCTGCAGGTGTGCTGGTTCTGCGGGTGTGCTGTGCTGCGGGTGTGCTGTGTTGCAGGTGTGCTGTGCTGCAGGTATGCTGTACTGCAGGTATGCTTTAGGGCAGGTGTGCTGGTTCTGCAGGTGTGCAACACACCCAGCTGGATGCTTATGTTTAACAGGACCTTGGAAAACTGGCATAAAATGACTCACAGAAGACTTTTTTCCCATTAATAGATGAAAGACAGTTTTTTTTTTTTTTTAATGAAAGACAGTTTTATTGGAGTAATAAACTATGGACAAAGAATATGATGGGATATATGTGAATGACAACATTATTTTGATATTCACTGTTTTATAATTAATACATGATAAAAACACAGTAGAAAACTATGATACTTATTCTTTTTTAAAAGTATGGAGTTTTTTGAGATAGTACTATAATTATATAATTCCCCTTTCCCTTTCCCTCCTTTCACTCCTTTATACCCCTCCTTTCTGCCTTTCAAATTCATGGCATCTTTTCTCATTAATTAGTGCTGCTGATGGTGATGATGTTGATAGTGGTGGTGGTGGTGGTGGTGGCACTGGTGGTGTATGTGTGTGTTTCTAAATGTCTACCCCCAACCATATCAATCTCCTACTTCCCAGAACCTGTGACTGATGCTTTTCACGACAAGATGGTTTGGCAGAGAGATTAAAGTGAAGGCAATGATCTAGTGATGTCACCTTGGATCACTCAGTTGGTCCCAACCTAAGTCTGTTGCAGCTACATAGGTAGGGAATCTTTTCAGGATGTATCCAGAGAACCAGAGACATGGAGCCCCAGAATGATTTAGTCTTCGACACCCAGGAAGGAACCATGACTGTAAGAAGTGGGGTTAACCAAGCTTCCCTCTGACTACTCCCATGATTGGCGGGAAGAAAATGTGGTCACAATGATCAGTTGCCCAGGAGACAATTTTCAGGAAGATGAGAAGGAAAAACTCTAAGACTTGTCCCAGAGGCTTCCCATGTTCTTTCTGCCTTTGCATTCAGATGCATCACTCTGTGCACACTTAGCACTGGAAATCTGCAGCCATCATCCAGTAAAGCAAACTGTGGCATAAGAGACAAGCTACAGAAGCCGACACCTCGGGCCGGCTCCTGTCCAGTCACCTTCTCCTAGTTCTCTAGTTATTTGGCTAGCACCACCCCTTCCTTAAAAGGCCTCATCTAATTTGATTTGACACCCTTGCCTATTTGCTGTCTCCCTTTGCCTTTTAAGTAGCTCCCACACCCCTGTGCTTCTGAGAGCTTTCTCTTCTGCTTCCTGCTCTCCGTTCTCTGATGCTGGATTTTCCCTCACCCTCCCTTCTCCACACAAAAGGAGAGTGGCCTCTAGGTCCAGGGTTCCCTGTACAGTAAAAGCTCTCAGACAGGCTTTCTTGGCTTCCCTTGTCATATCTGGAGACAGCATCCCCTGCATACTCCTACAGCAAAGGTGGTGTACTTCCCTTTGTGGCCACTGCCCTTCGGTCCTCTCTCTGATCCGCTCTAATGACAGTAACAGCCACTCTGGGCACTGCAAGTTCCTATGATTCAGGGTCCTTGGAAATAAAGAGCTTGAACTTAATGAAGAGATCCTGGAAACCAACACCTCACCCCCACCTCACTCCCACCCTCACCCTTACCCCCAGAGCTCCATTCTAGAGAGGTAGAAAGGTTAAGGGAAGCTGGTCAACACATCCCTAAGTCTTAGTGGGAGATGAACCAATCCTAGGCTTTTTATACCCTATTTGAGCTGGAGAGTTTCACAGCTCTTTCTCAACTGCACCACATACCACCCACCAACAAGAGCTATTTCCGGCTTGATGTGTGAGGATTTTCACTTGTCTCTGGGAACTGCTGTTAAATCTACAGGCTGAGACACGGTGCAGTAGACAAAACAACAAACAAAAGAATGAAAACTGGCCATCATTTATCACTTTATTACATTTCCCAACCATGCACATATGTAGATACGTATGTATGCATACATACACACACACACATTATATTAACTTTTTGTTTATTCTGCAATGCAGCATCTAAACTACTTAAGCTTTCGAAAGTATTATTTCATTATCTTTCTTTTTCTTGTTTTGGAAACCATGCTCTCAGCTACACAGAAGCACATTTGGGGCATGTTGTTTCCAGTGAGGTCTGTCTGTCCATTAAGTAGAATCCTTGCTCACAGTGCCTCCAGCACGGCAGAGGCAATGTGCTGAACACACCTTTCATGGGGGCTCTAACACAGTCAGCAGTTGAGCTCTTTACCACCTAACTCACCTGCTCAATCTTCCCAGGAAGCTGCTAACCCAGAAGTCAAACCAGAAGTTAAAGTTTAGCTCCCTTTGTTTCTTCTGGGGAGAGACAAAAGAGGCAAAAAGTGTAGATGGAAGGGAGGGGCAGCAGGGAAGAAAGAACAAGACAAACAATCCCCTAATCAACACACTGGCTGGGCATTCCACCCCCACACCCCAGTACCAGGGCTGAGCATTTTGCCCTCACCCTCACCACCAATCTCACACACCTAGCTCCTTTAACTATATGAACAAAAGTTATTTCTTAGTCTATGGCTCCTAATTAAGGAATCTGCCAATCATCACATAGGGTCAATAGTCACCCCCAATCCACTCCTGACTTTTCAGCCATGGTTTCCATCTAACACAGCACCACGCTGAGGCTAAACTTGGTTCACACTTGGACTGGGAAGCTGAAGAACCAATCACTGCATGAAATTAACCAGTCACTGCAGCTCTCCTGGCAGGATGCCACCTCCGCCTGTGGCCTTGGACAAAGGGAGGCCAGGGAGCCTCCTCCACTGCTGGGAGGGAGGTACTGTCTTCCCCTACCCAGCCCTTCTTTGAGGGGGAATGAACATATCTCAATAGCCTTGATGGGAACCATCTGGGCATCACATTTGTCCCATCACAAAGGGGTTTGTTTGGTTTTCTTTTTAAGATGGGAGGTGGGGCACAAGATTTCTAGCTAACCACATTTATTTGCTTATAAATAAAATTTAATAAGATTTTGCTCCTTCAACCCACTGTAGAATGGGTGGTTTCTGCCAGAAAAAAGTGGCGGCCCTGATTAGCCTTCCAGTGGGGATTCCTGGAGGGAAAGTTCCTGTGACAGGGAGCGGCAGACTTTACTCTGAAATGCTAATGAAGACAGAAGAACACAGGGGCCTAGCCATTTGCACAGCCTCTCACAATTACATAAGTCATATTCCAGAAGTCCTCAGAATCTGTCCTGTGGCCCTTCAATGGTGTTTCAGGAACAGGGAGTGGGAAAGACTCTGATGTCTCTAGTGACCAAAGAAACAAATGTAGTCACTTTGGAATGAAAAGAGTGAAGGGCCATACAATTGGGTCAGGGTGACTGTGGGTATTGTCGAACACCACACAGGCATACAAATGAATCTCTCCAAACGCTGAAGATCAAGGCCAGGGAGCCCACAGGCCAGAGTCCTTTTGGGTTTGGGGTTTTAGGGCCTGTCTCCTCTCTTTTCTCCACTAGTGATCCTTTCTCTCCAAAACCAAAAGTTGAACCCATGAATACAAGTGACAGGTGGCTGAGTTCCTAGATAAGTCTGTATTGCACCTAACTGCTCACACACTTGACTTATTCCAACAGCTGACTGTGTGGACTCTGAGGCAGGCAGTGATCTTGAACACTGGCTCTGCCATTTCAAAATTACAGAATCCTAGGCTCAGTATGTGTCCTGCTTTAATCGGGTACTAATTAAACACATTAACATGCACAAAGATTTAGGTCATAGCAAACATGCAATAAGCATGGGCTGAGAGATGGCACAACTGTGAGAGGTTTGAGCTCAGACACACACCCAGTATATGTCAGAACAATATATTTTTTTAATTCCTTTAGCAAAACAATGGGCCACAAGTTCAAAGTTAGCACCTGCAACAGAACACAGGAAGGCCCAGCATTTTAGCAGTTCCGTGAGTCCATGGTTTTCAAGCTTTATTTTTTAACAGCCCCAGAACATTTTGTGCGACACAGCTTACAAGATAGAATGAAAGTGTCCATGCCGGGTGAGAATATGAAAAGGAGACAGGCTGAGTGGCCAGCCACACTCTGGAAGCAGTGCTGAAGCCACGCACTGTCAGCAAAGGCCACAGAGCAGGCACATGCTTTTGTCCCATTTCTAAAGATGAGAAGATAAAAAGAATTTGAAGGATGGAGTGGTTGAACCAGAAGCTGGTGATGAGATTTGAGGAGAGTGGGAAGAGCAGTGAATGGGGAGAATGAAATGAAAGTCAGGCAGCCAGGAGACCTGACTGAAGAGGAGAGCTGGGAGCTGTGGGTGACAAACACCTCTCTCTGTGTTTGCTGTCAGGTACTTTAGATACTATTATGCGCTTTTTACTTATAGAATTTTAAGGATAGTTTTTAGAATAATTAACCTAGTTAAACACAGAAATGCTTTTAAATTTTATTCCTGAACATACCTTAGAAGATTTTAGGTATTGGAATCATAATATATAAAAAGTTCCTAGCACCTTCGGGTACTGTCAACTCGCTATCACTGTAGAACACCACAGCAGTCAATAATTAAGCTGCCCGGACCTTTACATCATTGTGTTATCCAAAACACAAGCCTGTGCTGATTTCTTAAGACTTTTATTTCAGTTATTTTATGTTTTGGCTTGTCACATTAAAAAAAAAAAGAAAGAAAGAAAGAAAGAAAGAAAGAAAGAAAGAAAGAAAGAAAAGAAAAGAAACACTATGGCTTATTTACAAGTTCTGATGACTATAGGTTTCATGTATTTGGTTTTGAAGTGTATGTGATTTTTCCAAAGTGTATTTAATTAGTTTTACAAATATAAATACTAAAACCCATTTTATTACTTAAGTATTCAGTGACAGAAACTCCTGGGCAAGCATTTTGATTAACGTGATTATTTTTTACATGATTAACAGAGAAGGAGCTACAGTTTTGGGGGCTGGAAAAGAGGAAAGAGCAGAGAAGTACAGTGGATAGTGCAACAGGATGTGGCTGCTAGCCTTGAAATCTGTTAGAATAAGGAAGTCCTCGGTAGAAACAATGTGCAAACATAGTGATAATTCATGACATCACTCCAGGAACACTGTGACCTACCAAATAAGTGACAATGCTGGTACCTTAGCAAATAGGTCTAGCATCAGAGCAAAAACTTTTTTTTCATTTTTTTCTAAATTAAAAGAAAAGGTTCTAAATAATTTAACAACTCTCTTTTTAAAGTCACAGCTCCCACATAAACTTGCTCACACCAAACAGCCAAACAGGGTGGTCAATAACGTAGACCTCAGAGGTAGCATGTGGATTTAGAGGGGCACTGACTGTGAAAACCTTGACTGGTACTTCTACACTAGGGTGGGAGCCCCACAGCCCTGCCATTAAAGCTACAGGCTTACAGGGAAAGGGTGAAAAACAGTGAGGGTTTACACTGTTAATGAAGTCAGCATAAATTGGTTCCATGGCAGGAAAAGTCCCTAGAGAAGGAAATAAAATCTTATATCCTGAGGCTTTCAGAGTCTATTCCTGCTTGTAATGACAGATAAGCTGAAGTTCACATTTCACTAATCTGGGAGGCTATCACACTATAAAAGTCTCACCTTTCGGGAAGAGGAAAACGAAAAAGAAATGGGAATTAGGGTAAAGGGATGTAGCAGCTAAGAGGTACAGAAGTATTTACAAGAGAAACAGGTGACTCCTCTGATGTTCCTGTGAGTCCCACCATGCTGGTCTTGACTACAGAACACCAAAGATACCTGGAGCTTCAACAGGTACTTTGTCAGTTTAAGTCTGTGTCTCTGTCTCCAATGTGCACATTCTGGGGTGTGTGCGCCCACAGAGTACATGACTAAAAAACATGTTCTCTGAGGGCCAAGAGTGAGAGATGCAGGAGTCCAGATGCATTCATTTAATCAGTGATCAAGGCAACCCTACAAATATTATCAAACACTGTCCAAGGATTTTCTTTTTTGTAAATTTTTTTCTTGCTCCAGTGTAGTCACTGGCCTACTTTAAAATTCATTGCTAGGGGTTGCAGAGATGGCTCAGTGGCTGCTCTCCCAGAGGACTGGGGTTCGCTTCCCAGCACCCAGATGACAGCTCACAACTGTCTCTAACTCCAGTTCCAAGGGATTTGACACCCTCACACAGACACATACAGGCAAAATACCAAGGCAAATAAAATATTTTAAAAAATAAAAACTAAAATAAAATTCATTGGTAGAATGATGGAAGGCTTCAAGAAAACAACAAAACATGACTATGCACAAATGCTCACTTTGATGGGCATGCACAGGTTCAGGCAGCATGCTAGGCAAGGGGTCTCTTTTTATCTCTCGCTAAAAATCCAAAAAATAAGAAAACCCATATCTAACCTGTCCTCTGAGCTCTTAGACTTGGTGGGTTTTAGACTTGGTGGTTTGACTTGAATGGGATGATTTACATTTACCATGGCAATAAATACTTCAAATCACTGGAAGACTCTTTTCTTTTTAATTTTTTTAACTTTTATATGAATATTCTTCAAACTCCATCCAAAAGGCAAAGGTACCATATCCTTTGAATACATAACCTTCATGGTGGGGGTAATGTCTTATTCTGATAAAAAGGACATCTTTGAAAATTATATTCTCTACTAAATTAAGGTAACAAAATCTAAAGAGACCAAAGGCCTTATATCTCATTATTTTCATCTGGACACTGATAGGTCCTCCAAGAAATACACTGGCACATTTTCCATGTACTTGCCAAGCAATGGCAACGAATACTGAAAAAAATTAATATTAAGCCACGTGGTCCAAGTATAGAAGGCAGTCAATGACAAGCAAAATCCTCAAAGGGGAAAGATGGAGAATTAACCAGTGACAGATTCTGTTTACAGTGGGGCTTAAAGAGATTCAACTAGAGAGCAGAGGTAATGGGGGATCAATCGAGAGGGACACATAGCAAAGCAAAGAGGTGCAGCTGGACATGGTGGCTCAAACCTGAAATCCTAGCAATCCAGAGCCACCAGCGTGGGCTACATAACCAGACTATGTCTCAAAAACAAATAAACTTGGAAACAGTGGGTCTAAGTTACTACTCGATGGTGTGAAGTTCATTAGTTGTTAGATAATGAATGTTCTTACTCCCTGTAAACACTGTAGAAATTTAAAATAGCCAACCTTTTGTTGGTTTGGTGGGTGGTGGTGGTATGTGTTGTTGTAGGGTGTTTGGAGTTGGCTTTGTTGTCATCATTGTTGAGCCAGGGTCTACTGTCTGGAGTCTACTGTGGAAGGTGCTGACACTCACAGGCATCATCTCCACAGCTCTTGAGGAAAGCAGTCCAGGGAAGAAAGTTTTAAAGATGGAATTAAGTCGGGTAGAAAAATCAAGATAGGGCCAAAGTACCTCCAAATTAGCATCTACTCAACCCAAACATAAAGTTGGCCCTGTTGGATAGGCAAGTATGGTCCAACTGTTGTGTCTTCCAAATCTCATATTCTCGTAGATAATTTTTTATCAAATTTCTCCCTTCTAAATCTTCAATGTTTCAGCCTTCCTATGACACAGAAACATATTAGTAAAAAGGAAAAAATTCTTTTCAGCTCCATGTTGCCTCTTGCCTTCTGCTCTAACCTATTGCCCTCTCTAGTTTTCTAACCAAGCAATCTTCTAGAATACAATGTGAGCATAGTTTCTAGCCTGTCACTCTGAAACCCACTGGCTGTCTGGTTTCTGCTTCTTCCAAGCCACCAAAAACTCTCCCCCATGGGTGAGCTCAGTGTCTAATCCAGAGTCTGGCCCAAACCAGGCTGAGTCAGCACTGAGTAAAAGCACTCCGGACCGCACCCTGAGCACAAATGAACTTCCTCAGCTTAAAAATACAGTCATGTGGTCCCTAAGATGGCACCATAATCTGCTGTAGCTTTCCCCTGGCTCATCATCTCTCATAATTTGCAATGTAAAATCAACAGATTCATTTACCTCTTTGCTTAAAGCCAGTGTTATAATTGGGATCTTGAATGCCCCCCAAAGGCCCAGGTTTACTTGGCCAAACAGATACTACTGGGAGATGATGGAACCTTTAGGAGGTGGAATTAATAGAAGAAAGTTGGGTAACTGGAAGTGTGCAGTTGAAGATACTATTAAGACCCCACCCCACCCCACCCCCGTTGACTATTTTGTTTCCTGGCCACCCTGAGATGAGCAGTTTTTCTCTACCTCCCGTCATGATGGCTCTGCCTTATAATGGGGCCCAAAACAAAGGTCAAGCAACCATGGACTGAACTGAGACTTCTGAAACAATTAGCTTAACTTAACTTTCCTTTTCCTATTAAGCTGATTTTCTCTCCTATTGTGTGACAGCAATAGAAAGCTGACTGACACAACCAAAATACCAATAACTCTTTTAGGCCTGTCAAAAGCATACAATATCATTATCATCCTGGTCTGTTCATTGTGTGCTTCCTGCTCCTATCTGAAAGGTTCAGGCATTATGCTGGCCTGCCCCTGTTACCTGGTTGAACAGGCAGTTCCCTGGTCAGCCCAAGGTTCCCTGGGAACTAAGTCTGCACGCAGGTGCAGAGGACCCCTTTAAAAGATAGGCCCCTGCCCATTTACGCTCTCTCTGTCCCGCTCTCTGTGTGCTCTGTTCCCCTCTCTCTGTTTCCCCGCTCTGTCTCTCTATGGCGACTGGCCATGGCGGTCAGCCATTTACCCTGTTCCTCTTCTTAGTCTCCCCATTCTGCAGGGCCTTATAATAAACTTATAGTCAATATGTCTGTCTCAGCATTTCTCTTTTCTTCTCTTTAAACAAAAGAATAACAGTATCCTAACAAGCCCTCCAGATGATAGTGATGCACAGTGAAGTTAGAAAACTGCTCACATCACTGACAGCTCAAAGTCTTCACTGATGCATCACTGTCCCCACAATAAAGGTCAAGTTCTTAGATGCCATTCACTGATTACGGCAAGGATGCTAAAGAGAGCCATGTAGGATATAGACAAATGAAAGAACAGATAATGAATGAGTCAGATTCTGGGTGGGCTATGGCAAAGTTACTGGCAGCAGGATACCAAGTCAGAGTCTGATGTGAACCATGGCTCACTGGGGAAACAGAGGCAGTAAAAACATGCCAGCAAAGGATCCTTTCTTTCTTTCCTCTCTCAGCTTCCGAAACTGTATCCATTGCTTATCCTATAATTCTACAACAACCCCCTTTGCCAATAAAAGAAATTCTCTACAACAGACATTTAACACATAAAACCCCCAGCTACAAAGTAATACAATAAAAGCACCACAGGAAACCAAGTAGCAAGTACTCTCACCTTCTGTATCTAGTCCTATAGTCCTATATATTACTTGCACTTCTCTTTTATTTTTATAACCGTGGTCAGCTTTATGAGCCACAATATATATACCTAAGGACGACTTCTGAAACCAACTCATCCCTCAAGAATGAGTCCTGTGGAGACACCTCAATTCCACGTTCCAAGAAAACACAATTTTTTCCTCCAAGGCACATCCTGATACATGTGACATAGTAAAGCACTCTGTTCCCTGCCCTTATCAGCAGCTGTTTGTCAAGAAGCAGGATGAGTTCACAGTTATGGCCAAACTGAAAATCAAGATCTGTTGCAAGCATGAAGTCACATAAAGTTCCTTTATCAAATTTTTCTCTCTGTCTTCCTACATGCACACAGCTCATAAGAGTAATAAAGCCCTACCTTGTACTTCAGATTAAGGCGGGCTGACTCAAGTCTTTCAAGTCTACACACTCTCTGTAGCTTTTCTTACATATATACAGTAGAAAGGGCCACCTGACTGATCAAAACACCAGCCTCAGACCCAGTTCAAAGTTAAGCTGGGCTATAGAGACCCTGTCTCAATAAGTAAATAAAGCAAGAGCTCCAGGCTCATACTTGCAAACAATCAAGAGATTCTTCCCTTCTTTGTAGCTGATGCTTACACAAGGTGGTTCCTGACTTTTCATAAGCTCTGTGGGTACACACCTGAAAGGGTAATCTCGCTTTGAAGTCAAACTAGGCTCTACAGGGAGACCCCAGCTCAAAACAACAAACCAACCAACTGACAACAAAAGACATTGACTAAAACGTATTAACAGTGTGCCTACTCTCACCTGCTGTCATCTATCTATAACTTACATGGAGCTCAGGAAGACACAAATGCTGAGATGCACACAGGCCATTAGAGCCAGTATGCTCCCCAGGATGCCAATGAGAAGCAGCTGAGCTGCAACATTCGCCAGCTAGGATCACTAAGGTAGCCTCTTCAGGAGTCTATGCCCTAACACTTCTCAAGTCAAGGCAGTGGAGAAGGGATGGGTTCCCATCACCTTCCAGGGACTGCAGCAAAAACCTGATGTTGTCAATTAAGCAATGGGACAACCTTCAAGACTAAAGGCAAATGAAGGCAGATGACAAGCATTACTTAGTGTCTCAAAACACATTTTAACATTAAGTTTTTATTACATCAAAGCTCTATTCTTACTTAATTACAACATGTTCACTGTGTAAAAGAAAAAGCTTTATTTAGTTTGTTAAAAAAAAAAAAAGCATAAATACAGGCCACTTTTCATGACAGAAATCAATATTAAAGCTACCAGAGCATTCAGTCAGTCCCTGACTTACAAATTGGACTTTTCAGCAGCTTATCATAATTGATATGAAAATTTGTACATTGTACAGGTTCTAATCAGGATAAACATATTATCTCCTTAAACATTTATCATTTCTTTCTGGTGACAACATTCAAAATCCTTCTAGTCTTTTGGAAATATAAACTGCTTTTAAATAACCCTTCCCTCTGATTACACTTCAGCTTTGTATTAAAACACACCAGGCTCTCCATCTGGCCACTATAACACTTCGCTGTAAGAGACGGGAAGCAGCATTGGTTCCTGACACTACAACTACAAAAACTTAGTCCAATTGATAGATAGGGAACATGTGGTTAAGACAGAGGACATGTTTGTCTGTCCCATTCTTAGAAGCAAATATGCTTTCCATTGCCATTCAAATACAGACCAAATCCAGAAGGCCCCAGGAGAACACAAAGAAACAGACGTCTTAGTAGTTCACACAATACTGCAAAGGAACATGAAGCTAACCTTAAAAATCATACATATCTCAAAAGGAAACTGTCCTAAAATCACTTTTGAAGGCCAAAATGCCAGTTCAGCAAGTCTGTCTAAAGATTTAGTATCAATTTTCATCTTCTCCTCCAAGGATACATTAGTCCATCTGCCACTCTAACTCAGAACCTCCATCACAGATGTGTGGTCATCTACACAGTATTTGGGGTCTTATGAGTCCAAATTCCTTCTGTCTTCAAAGGCAAGCTGGCCAACTGCTTTCAATTGTAGAATGACCATCTCTAAGACACTGTTTCCTACATATGGTCTATTAAGTCCAGTACTAACAGGCCTGCTTGCTTTCTCTGGTGCCTGTGTAGGTCTCATTTAAACATATACCCCACTTTGCATCCCAAATTTCTTTTTCTTAACATGTTACATCCTGGCATTTGGGCACTCTGCCTTCTTATTTTGGCATTAACAGAAGATAGTCCTTAAGGGTATATTTCTCTAAAAACACCTTCCAAAGTTTCCATGCCTCTTAATTTGTCATGGACAAATTGAGGGGTAAAACACCTCTTATTTCAAGTATATTTCACAAGGGCACTATTTTCTATTCCCACACACATTCTGATTTCTTTCACAACAAATGTGAGTGATACAGGCCAGAATAAACAGCTTAAAATTGGCCTTTTGGAATGTAACTCTAAGAAACCGCCAAAAGGCAGTAACAGCAAAAATCAATTACATAATTCATGTAAGAGGTGTTTTAAGAATATACAAACTGGAGGCTGGAAGCTGGTGCAGGAATTAAGAAAGATATTGCACTGCTCTTTCAGCAGACCTGAAATGGATTTCCAATACCCACACCTGGAGGCTCACAACTGCCTGTGTCTCCAACTTTACATGACCCAACACCATCTTCTGGACTCTAAGGATATCTGCACTCAAGTATACATATCCACAGATAAAAAACAAAGAACTAAAAGTAAATCGTTTTTTTTTTGTTTTGTTTTGTTTTGTTTTTTTAATCTCCAAATTGGATGTAGTAGCTAAGTTCAAAGTCAAACTGAGCTACACAGCAGATTCGGGATCATCTTGGGTTGCCTTCATTCAAATAAATAGTTCCCTACCCACTGAAAACAGTAACAAGACCCTGTCACAAAAAGGAAAAAAATAACATCCAAAAGCTGGCCATGACAGAGTATGCTTTTGATCCCAGCATTCAGGAAGCTGACACAGATACATCATCATTATAGATCAGCCTATGTGACATAGCAAGGTCCTGGCAATACTGAACTCATTGTGAGAACCTGTCTCAAAAATTCCCCAAGAGAAACTACTTTTGGCTGTGTTGTTTATATCTGGCATTTTTTCTGAGGTACATTGGATCTTTGCTATGACAATCACTGGAGTCATAAATACTATTAGTTTCAAGCAGACAGACAGACCATCTCAGGGTTGGGGGAACATAATCCTGTTTTCAAAAACAGCATATCTAAATCCAAAGCCTGGTTGTGTAGGTCAGGATCAAGCTCATAGAATCAATACTGTAACTTCTGAACTTGAACATCTCTTTCACTTCAAAAGAATATATGAGCTGGGCGGGGGCAGCGCATGGCTTTAATCCCAGTACTCTGGAGGCAGAGGCAGGCAGATCTCTGTGAATTCGAGGCCAGCCTGGTCTACAAGAGCTAGTTCCAGGACAGCCTCCAAAGCCAGAGAAACCCTGTCTCTAAAAACAAAAACAAAAAAAGAAAAAAGAAAGAAAGAAAGAAAGAAAGAAAGAAAGAAAGAAAGAAAGAAAGAAGAGAATATATGACCCTTGCTTTACCAGTGCTTCTCAGATAATTCTCTTCTTAAACTATTAACTCATCTCTATTTAATATTCACAGAATCTGACAAAAACAAGCATGTTTAGGGGAAAACACACTCCAAGAGGTTTAAAACTTGCTCAGATACACAATGCTTAGCCCCCAAGAACACACATACTGTTTGTTATAACCCATGTGTGTGCCCTGCTCCAAAATTCAGGCCTTTTGTACCTAGGTTCAATAATCAAAACTATTTATCACTACCAGAAACAGCAGGAGAATTGATGTATATAAACCACTACCAAAGACTGCTTAAGGAAACCCCTAGGTACCCATAAGACAGTGAAATGGCTCCAACCAAAAGATACTATGGATCGAGCTTGAGAAATGGCTCAGTGGTTAAGAGCACCTACTGCTCTTGCAGAGGACCCAGATTTGATTCTCAGCACCTACATGGTGGCTCACAAACATCTGTAACTCCAGTTCCAGGTGATCTGATACCTTCTGTGCCTCTGCAAACACCAGGCATGTATGTAGTGTACAGACATACATGCAGACAAACACAGTAATATACACAAAATTAAAAATAAGTAAGTCTTAAACACTATCTATTCTGAGCTGTCATGTGAGCAAGACACTCAACAAGCCACTGAAATTCTGAGATTTGCTACTGCAAAACACCTTCAATTCTTGGTCCTTACATAAATATTTGTGATGAGGTAAGGAAGTGGGGGGGAAAGCTGAAATTCATCAATCCTGAGTGAGGCATCTTTCAAGGAAGAGAAAGGGACGGGAAGCAGATCTTCTGGTAAATGAGGTGGCACTAATATGTACACATCCTACACTGCCTATCCTTGCATGAAAAAAAGCACTGCAGTCCGCTTTCCACATCTCTGCACCCTGATGCGCTTCTAGAAGACAAAATCGGGGTTCTTCCAGATCCTATAAAGTCTCATACAATAAAACATGAGGCCACCACAGCAACTTGGTATTTATTACTAATATAGGATGCTAAACTACTTTTCTTGCTCACCCCCTAACAACCTAGCTCATTATGTCTCTCATTACAGAAAAACAAACAACAATCACACTAGAATCTGCACATTTCAGTATGACACTCAAGAGGCCCTTCATTCCCTTCTCTCTCTTTAACTGACATATAATACACCATCACTTAGTAGGGATTATTTTTAGCCAGTTTTATTTGGCCTCACTTTGGTTCTGCCTAAATAGTGTGCATCCCACTGAGTATATGGAAAATCAGCTCTTTAATCATAACACTTAGGTATTTGTCATATGTAATAGCATGTCCTTCATACAAGTAGCAGAACAAAAGTGGTTACAAACTATAGCACGAGGAATATTTCAATATTCTTATTATTATAGGTGTATACAGAACTTAAATCCCCAGAGCTTTTTATATAGTAGTCTATCCCATTTGTCTTTAAAAGGGGGAATGAGAAAAGCATGAGTGTATATACATATGTACAGACACCTGGGTAAAGAAATCTAATCCATGTGACCCCAACTCTCCAGAGAGATATTACATATAAGGACACCTTCCAGAATGTAGCTTTCCAATCTCAGATGTGGAAAAATGTTACAAAGCTCCCTGTTCTTCAGCACACAATCCAGATGCCCAATGCTAGAGCCTGGTGGGCATTACTAAGCAAGTGTTTGAAGCTGTGAAATGCTAGAGTCTGGTGGGCATTACTAAGCAAGTATTCATTGAAGTTAAAAACAAGCAATCAGGTGTTCAGAGGGGCCGTCCTAGAGAGATTAGAATCAAATTAATGCTAAGCCTGCAGCTGGACTGACCAAAGAATTCCCACCCAAGCCTTAGAATTTTGAATAAGCAGCTTATGCTTACCTAAAACATCATAAATAATTAAAGTGGCTCAGCCTGCCTGCCTAGATGGCCAACAACAAGTCATCCCCAAGGCCAACTCCAAGCCCTCCAGACAGGTAGGAGGTACCCCAGTTAATCAGTACACTATTGTGTTCAGCAGGGGTTCTTCAGGCTTTGTGAAGATCCTTGAAGCTAGAGCAACCCCTAGTCAGCATGGTACCACCTAATTGTTTCAGGCAAAAAAATAAATAAATAAATAAATCCAGGGCCAGCCAGGGTCCAGATTATGCCAAAGCTGAGGAAAGACTAGAGTTTCTATTACCAGATGAAATCCATGATATCAAATGTTTAATTCTCATAATATACCTAGTTTGGTTCAAAGGGATTAAAATCTCAAATTCTGATTTGGCTGCAAGCAGAAACATGAGCCCCCAAGCTGGCACTTTTCAAAGAGCCACCAGATCATACAACACTCCTAGTGCCTCCACCCACCTACGCCCACTGACATTTGCACATCTGAGGCTGGCCTGGTCTCCTGTGGAAACTCACTGGCCTTTTCATGCTTTCCTGCTTCAGCAAGCAGACCTTGGGAAGTTTCAGCATCCCTTCTCTGTTGTCGTAGATCAGTGTGTTTTTATAAATGGCTTTTGTGACAATTAGCCAATTTTCATCAGCTTGAAGTGTGCCTCTAAGAAGCTCAATGGCATAATTACAGCTAAGTTTCCTACTACTCAGCCTGTCCATAGTCAGCCAGTGCCCCCTCATAAATGTCCTTCTGTTTCTAATCAAAATGGGCTTTCTCCTTACATGACATTAATAGTACCCATTTCCTCTATCGTGTTAGGAAGAATGCATTGTTGATCTTGCCTTGGAGATTTTCAAAGTTAATGGAGAGGAGGGTGGGGCACGAATTCTCTCCAGACTACATCAGATTAATTTTCTCTCATTGCTGTCTACAGTGATTCTTCCTAAGATGGGCAGGAGACAACTGCTGGGCAAGGACTAGAAGACAACACTAGTGAGAGGGTGAAACACTTACTCTTCTTTACCTCTCCCCCTGAGCACAGCTGGTGAGCAACCCAGGCTGTCTTCAAGGACTCCCCCCCCCCCCCCCCCCCCCCCCCCCCCCCCCCCGCCCAGACTGTTACTGTATCCACTCATTTACTTTCTCCAGCTTTTCTTCTGGCTCTCAGCTGCCATCAGACCCATTTGCCTCCACAGTTGGACCTACTTCATTAACTTCTGCCTGAGACCTTAAGGGCTGGCTCACCCCACAAGGAAGAAAAGAAGGGACAGAGTTTTTATTTTCCATGCCCAGAAGAGCTGCACCTGTTTCTCTCATCTGCCTTTAAGTATTTCAGCCCATGAATATATGAAAATCTATGACACCTTCTATAAAATGAGTGGCCACAAACAAGGATATATCATGTCCTTAAGACAACTGGCAACCTCTGTATTGTTATCCATCAACAGCAGAAAAGCACAGGAAGTTCTGAATTAGATAGTAAAACAGTAAAGATGGTCACTGTATTATTCCTGTGGTTCTTTTTCTGATCCTCTCTGATGGCATACTCAGTCTCTGCTTCATTAGTTCCAGTGCCCTGTCCTTGGATACAGACATTTAAGAATGAGCTCCTACAGTAGAAGCCTGAGTGGCTGGCCATTTGTTGAACACCTATTAATAATGTCCAAGAACAGGAAATAATAGTAACTTTTAAATTACAACACAGACCATAATAGACTGAATCTAATCTCTTCATCCTGGCCTCACACAGTGCTAGCAGCTCAGCTGAGATAAGATCTGCCCAGGACAACACAGAACTCAAACCTGCCAGACTCTGAGGCCCATGTCTTTGTCGGCAATGCAGCCCAAAAAACGCTGTTCAAGGCCAGATCTAAGCAGAGGGCTCATATAGATAATCCTGCATTATCATATGCTGCAGCACTCTAGTACTATTGTGGAGCAAAATCAGTGCTGTGAATTCATCTTAAAAAATTTGTTACAGTCCCAAGAAAAGCTGGACCCTAACTGGAAGCCCTCTGTGCTATTTAAGCCTCAGAAGAAACAACCACAGAGTTAAATTTATTCATAACAAATGACAAAAGGTCTACGAGCAATGGCCAGGGAAGTTTATCCTCAGAAGAGAGTTGCCTTTCTCTGGGCCAAAGGTCACACAAGGTACAAATTTAGAGCTTTGGACCCAGCCATCTGCTGAAGCATCTGGAGACAAAGGGAGGAGACAGGAAAGGAACAAGAGGCAGCCAAATGGCTCAGCACTCCCCTCCTGCTCTCCCTCTCTCTGTCTCTGTGTATCTCTGTGTGTCTGTGTGTCTGTCTGTCTGTCTGTCTGTCTGTCTCTCTCTCTCTCTCTCTCTCTCTCTCTCTCTGTGTGTGTGTGTGTGTGTGTGTGTGTGTGTGTGTGTGTGTGTCTGGTACATCTTTCAAACAATACTGTAAAATATAATGGGTGTGTCCGGTCTCAAGACAACTGCCATAATTCCCACAATGCTTCCATTCCACTTTAAAATATTGCAAAATCAGAATCGTTACATCATGATCTCAGGCATTAACATGCTCAATGAACACAAGAAGAATGAGTGTAAACTAGAAATGAAAACTGAGTCATCTGAGATTTCAAAAAGTCCCAACCACCTGTCTCAATTCATGAGGAGAGAACACATTCTATATGAGGTTCCCCCTTTCCTTTGACACAGACATTAACCACATGCCATTAGCAAGGTAGAAATCATAAAATTCATAAAATGTTATGTGCATATAAACATACAGGGAACAGAAGGAAGGCGAATCTTTTCTTAAAAATATTCAGGGCACTGTCATATTTAATCTTTTGTTTCCTGAAATAATAATACAAATTAGAACCCTTGAAATAAAAAAAAAAATGGTACATTTGATACTTAAATGGCTGAGGTTAAAATCTACAAGGGATTCAAAAGCTTGTTGTTCATCTATTGCAGCAGCTAGGACAGAATACATGCCAATCACAAGATGAGCCAAAACATTCATTGTTCCCCATCAGCCAAAAGCTATGCCTCTTGGGTCACCTGTGTGCATGCAGCAGGTCGGTGGAGAAACACATTTTCAACTTTGGGTTACATGTCAGCAAGTGATCCTAGAGCAACTCTACAGTGCTCACTCCATCACCTCATACAAACCTTAACAAAAGCCCACAAGGCAGGAACACCGTGTTAAGGTAGCCACTAAGATTTGGCATCCATAGAAGATGCTTTCAGTTCATAAGGAACCCCATAACAACAGCCCTGTGAAGTAAGGGTTATTTTCTCCATTTCTGGAGGCAACCAGCAAAAACTAACATACAAGGAAACGATTTAAGGAAGGCAGTTCCAAAGGACAACTTCTTTTTTCCTTCATGTAACAAAGGAAATGGAAATAGGCTTATAAATGATCACTATTTTCCCTATTCTTGCAAAAGGCAAGGGGGGGGTGAGTTACTGTAGATGTTGGAGACCCAAGCTCAGCTCTACCCAGGGAGCCACCTGTCTTCCCAGAACAAAGCTTCTGAATCACAGGAACAAGATTTCACACAAGACACAAGAGAAACTACATAGAAAATGTTTCGGAAAGAAGAAAACTTGCAGGAACTTAAGCAGTTAGACACAGCTCTTTGGTCCTTTAAACATCAAATTAAATCATACTGTCTTAAAACAGCTGCTCCCTTTGTTTCCATAGCAAATTTATACATAACAAATGATAATTATGACCTACTTACTTGGTCTGTTCTTCACTTCCATGACTAGTTCACTACTGCCTTTTACAACCAAGCATAGAATCCAATACATAGCCATCACTCAAAACTTCTTGGAGTAACTAACTGCTTTATCCATTAGTATTCTATGCTGTGATAGACACTATGACCAAAAGCAACTTGAGGAGGGGAGGACTGCTGGGGTTTTGGTGTTTTTATTTTTGTTTTGTTTTTTGTTTTTTTTTGGGGGGGGGTGAGGTGGTTTTTTTGGGGATGAGGTTGTTTGTTTTGGTTGTTGTTGTTGTTTGGGGATTTTTATTTTGTTTTGTTTTTTAAGCTTATAGGTTACAGTCCATCATCAAGAGAAGCCAGGAGACAGAAGCCAAAACCAATGTAAGAATGAGGTTGTTCTTAGACAGCCCAGACCCACCTGCCTAGAGATGGTACTACACAGAGCATGCTAAACCCTCCCACAGCAATCAGCAAACAAGAACATGCCCCCATAGGACAATCTGACAGCAGTAATTCCTCAGCTGAGTGTCCATTTTCCTGGGTGTGTCAAGTTGACAGTCAAGGAGAGTTATTACAGTCAGCAGACATCTTTTTTGTTTTGTTTTGTTTTTCAATTCAGGGTTTCCCTGTGTAGCTTTGGAGCCTCTCCTAGAACTAGCTCTTGTAAACCAGGCTGGTCTCAAACTCACAGAAATCCACCTGCCTCTGCCTCCTAAGTGCTGGTATTAAAGGTGTGTGCCACCCGGCCAGCAAACATCTTTCTAATTTGATCAAAGGCAGAGTTGGCTTCAAAGAGGAGAGACATGAATAGTCTCACAGACTGTGTTATAAATCAATATTGTTTCTTAAAGCGGGATTTAACAAAATCCATGATGCTAGTAGGAAAAGAAAAGTTTCCCTTATCTATCTCTTAAGTCAAAAGGATAAGATACACAGAGCCCTACATTGGGTGTGATTTCATTTTGTTTTGTTCAAAAAGCAGTGTCTACTCTGGAAACAGGACAACTATATATGACAAGGAAGTAGATGGGATATACTGCACAATTGTGACCCAAATGTCATCTGCATATATGATGCCAGGAAACCTGCACAGAAAATTCTGGAAGGATTTAAACTTCAAGAGGTACTTCTAAAATACTGGGAAAAGAAATTTCTAGCTCCCAACAACGCCAACACCAAAGCAGCAGAAGTAAAGCAGGCAGATACAACCCTCCCCTAGCACAAGGCGGGGGGCGGGGCTGTGTGATAGAAGGCAGCAGGCTTGCTATTACAATGGACCTAGTGGGGCAGAGAGTGGAAGAAAAGGCAAGAAGCTCGCCTGTGTGTTGTGTGCTTGCTGTTTTATATCCTCAGATGGATCAATTGTGCTTAAAATGTACTGTTCTCACAAATACCTCCAGGTTTTTTAGAGACCATTATCTAATATGAACAGGTGATGGACTTAACCCTAAGCTGTATTTCCTTATGGTAGCTCAATTTAACAACAGGAACTGGTTATGAAAAACTTTCCTAAAAGATCCAATACTGCAACAAATACATTGTTGCTCTTTAGGTCTCTTTGTGCTTAAGAGAAACACATCCCGATTTCAGCCTTCCATCAGAGTCTGGTTTTTACTAACTAAACTCAAAGCTCTGTTTCTGTCTTGAACTGTGTTCACCTCTGATCAAGAGAAAGCAATTCAGATCAGAGTTGAGTGTCTAGTCTTTCTGTGACTTGATGAAGATGAATTTAAAATCATAACAAGAACAATCTTAGAACATCAAGAGTTAGCAGTAACATTGTTTCTGCCTTGAAGCTAAACCCTAATGAAGGGCAGAATAAAGTAAGTAATGAAAGACACTGACTGAGGACTAAGGGGACTCTAGTCCAAGGGGACATAGTTTTATGTCTCTTTCTACTGTCTACCAGTCTAGACTACTATCAATGTTACAAAATACTTCAAAATACATAACACCATCTGGAGTTGGCACCCCATGTGTGTCATCCCAACACTCCAGAGGCAGAGAGAAATGGATCAGGAGTTCAAGACCATCCTTGGTGACATGATTAGTTCAAGGATAACCTTCTGGGCTACATGAGACCCTGTCTCAAAAAGAGGGACAAAATATGCGCCAGTACCAGAAAGATTAATAGAGTAATTCCTACCACCTACAGCTTTGTTGAAAAGCAGTTTAGCAATAGAAAACTTAGAGGGGGGGGAGGGAGGAGAGAGGGAGAGAGATAGAGAGAGAAGAGGAGGAGGAGGAAGAGGAGGAGGAGAAAAGAAAAAGAAAAAAGAAAGAAGGCCAATGACTCACAGCTCAAGGACCAGTATAACCAAAAGAAGCCTTAGTTTCTCTTCCTCACCCTTGGTCTCCCACCTCCACCTGCTCAGAACCACAGCACTCAAGTATGCTTTTCCATATGGTGACAGAACAGATGAAAAACCACCCTCATCATCCCCAAAGGATAGGCCCCTACCATAAGTCTGCCATATGTACAGCCAGTGCTCACAGACACTGTGCTCTACCTGGCAAGTCAGAGAACCCTCCCAAGAGCAGCACTGAGAGGCCCTGTTCACTCTGGAGTAGTCATACCAGAGATGAGGATGAGGAAGACTCTTGGAGAGTGTCAAGAACTATTGACAGAAACATGAAAAGACTCAAAGGCATGCCATCTTTGCTTAGTCCATCCTAAGAAGAGTGTCTACCTTGCCCCAGTGTAATAGATACCTCATAACTAAAACTCTAAGGCTGGGGGTGTGGTGTTTTAAATGAAAATGTCCCCCATAGGCTCATATGTTTTAATACTTGGTTCCCAGTTGGTGGAACTATTTGGGAAGGATCTGGAGATGTGGTCTCGTTGGAGGAGGTGTCACTGAGAGTGGGCTTTGAGGTTTCAAAAGACTCAATGCTATTCCAAGTGTGCTCTTTGCCTCCAGCTTGCTGTTGGAGTTATGAGCTCTCAGCTGTTCCTGCCACCATGCCTTCACTCTCCCATCATGGACTCTAACCTCTGAAACATAAACACAATCCAACATTTTCTCTTAGAAGTTGCCTTGGTCATACTGTTTCATCACAGCAGTGTGGGAACCTCAGGGAGCTGTCTCAGAGATTCCAACATGGGACACATACAACTCCTGATGAAGCAAGGCCTTACACCTGCAGCTTTACACAGAGCTATAACCCTGTGGTGGACCTCTGGGAGAAAAAGGCACAGAAACTTAAGTCGGAAAAGTCGTCTTCGTCTAACCCTTTCAGGATTTTGGAAAATTGACTTAACCACTCAGCTTCAATGACTACAAAGATAAAATGAGCAGATGGATTCTGAAGGCTCACTCAAGTTCCTTTCAGCTCTAATGGCCTCTATAATTTACAACTAGAAAAAGAAAAGTGGTACCTGAAAGGTAAAAGGTAGATAAACACCCTAAACTCAGCACCCTCTCATCAATACTGTCATTTGGTCACAACTCTCTTAAGTATCTGAAATGTGACACTACACACTGTGGGACAGAGAGAGGAATGTCTGGATCCTTAATCTTCACAAACTGCTAAAGATAACTTAAAATCCACACACAAGTGTGTGTGTGCGTGCACACAAACTGGTTAAGTCAGAACAAGACAGTAAGGTATGGACTTCACAAGTGAAAAGCAAGATGGGTGAGAACTCAGGATCTGAAAGGTCAGTGTGCAAAATTCAGCAGAAAGAAATATTTACAGACCCATTAAGTACCGGAAACCATGACCAGTGCTTTAGTAATGCACAGTTAAAATGTCACAGTGCAGGAGGTGGCTATCACCACTGCCACATGACCGATGCTGTCCAGAGCTGATAAGGAATGTCCACCCTGAAGAAATAGTGGTTGAACTTATCTAGACAGTGGATTTTGTACTACTAAAACTGCCTATGTACAAAGGGCAAATATCAAGAAAATCTCTCCAACTAGGCATCTTGGCCCTAAGTCTCAAGAGCTTCCCAGGCCCAGTCCCATCATTTCTTGGACATAGCTGTCACTTGTGAGCCATTACAGCTCCACAGAAGTAAACCACACATGCTGCAAGTTAATCACTCCAATGCTTATCCTCAGATAAAGAAAGAAGCTCAGGGAGATTGGGAAATCCTGACTCCAAAACCACACTGCCACTGCATTATGCCACAGAGCATGGTCCCAGGGGCATGCTTGCTGTAGGAACAAGAAATACCTCTCCACCAGGTCAGATGATTAGTAATGTTTTCCAAGCCCAACCACTGAAATGCAGCTAAGATGGCTGTCCAGGCACATGCACACACAATGCAGGAGTCAACAGAAAGAAGCCAATCAAGAGAAGGGCTTGACTGGGAATTCCTTAGGAAAGAAAGGATTCTCTGACTTGTCAGGATGCTCAGCCATGGCATCAACACAGATGTCCAAAATGGTTGCTGTTGACTTTATAAAAACTAATGTCTGAATTTTACTTTGAAAAGGATGCGATCCCAAACCAAGCCACAAAGTAGCACAAGAAAAACAGCAATAGGATTTCAAACTTACCAGCTTTCTAATCTCTAATACAGTCCTACAGGTCTGACTCTGGTCCCATAGGACTCACTCTCATTTGGGCAAGATGGCTGTCATGAAGAAGACTGTGAAATGGATGGAAATCTGCCTGAAGCAAAGATTTCCTTTCTGATGAAGATTAAACCCATCAGAATAAAAAGGTAGTAGCCAAGGAGCAATTAATTAATATATCACAAAGTCCTACAGATCAAGTGCGAAGAGTCAAATTTTCCCATCAAAGAACAAATATTCAGTAAATGCAATTGCAGTTTTCCCACAACCCTTTGATGGACTAAAGACAAAGAAACACTAAACAAAAGCTTATGTTCTAAGTTTTCCCTCTGAGGACAACAGGAACTGTCAGCATGATTCCCATCTCCCAAATTCCCATTTCAAGTGAGCATTAGTTTTATCTGCAATCTATCACCATGCCACCTTTATGAGCTTGTCTGCCCAGAATTCCAGCACCCAGGGAGAGCCAAAGTCCTCCCTAAACAGAGAAATGATCCCAGGCTTCAGAGCAGGCAAAGTTAGTGGGCACATTGGCAAACTAAGCACAGTAACCATTTGCAAAAGAAAAGTGGGTTTGTTGTTGTTGTTGTTGTTGTTTGTGGTGGTGGTGGTGGTGGTGGTGGTGGTGGTGGTGGTGGTGGTGGTGGTGTGTGTATGTGTGTGTGGGGCTGGGGGGACACCAGACACTGGGCCCAGTACCTTCACAGATCATTCCAGGCCAAGTTTCTAAGGCTTTCAAGAACTTTTGACCACACCACAGGCCACACCACAAACAACATATATCCTAAGGTAAGAGTCTGCTAGCACAACACTTTATGTCCACTATAGAAACTTGAAGTTCATCAAAACATGTTTCATGTCCTGTGACACTAACAGAGGAGGGATGAAAAATCTCATTTGGATGATAAGGGGCATGCAGACCCTAGGATGGATTAACTGCACCGTTCATGAGGTTCTCCTTCTCAGACTATTTTACGATCTCCTCCTCCAATGCCTGCAAGTACCTGAATCACATGATTTCTCCTCTCATTCTGGTCTCATTTGGGTACTGTAGCATACTTAGAAACCAATGTTCTCATTCCTTACTTGTCATTACTAGCCTGTGGCAGTAGCTGAGTTAGCTAATTTGCTGCCTTTGTATTTCCTCATCCGTAAAGTACCCAAAATAAATAATAAAGTGTACCCAAATGAGGGCTGCTCAGCGAAAGAGGCCTGGGACTTAACCCCTATGCCTTAGGCCCTGGGTTCTACCCAGTAAGATGGGAGCTGGGGAAGTGAGAATATGAACATACCTATTTCAGAGAATACTTGAGCTTATGAATTAAATCAGTTAATATTCAAAAATATTTTTTAAAGTGCCTGATATTAGGTCAGTAATGTCTTATGTGATTCAAATAAAAGTAAGTTTTTAAATTATTTCTTCCTCTGGCAATAAATCATATAACACCATAAAAGTCAAATTTTAAAAACAAGAGCCAAACTGGGTGTGGTGGCACATGCCTCTAATCCCAACCCTTGGGAGGCAAAGGTGGGAGGATTAGGAGGAGTCCAAGCCAACCTTGGCTAAATATTGAGAATTTAAGGCCAGCCTGGGTAGATGATATCCCATTTCAAGGGAGGGAGGGAGGAAGGGATACAAGGAAGAAGGGAAGGGAGGGAGGGAGGGAGGAAGGAAGGAAAGAAGGAAGGAAGGAAGGAAGGAAGGAAGGAAGGAAGGAAGGAAGGAAGGAAGGAAGGAGGGAGGGAAGGAGGGAAGGAAGGAAGGCTAAAACAATTGTTGCAAAGTTTCTATGGGGCAATGAAATTATTCTAAAGTTAGACTGAAGTGCTAGTGACACAACTCTATACATCTATTATAGTTTAAAATGAGTGAGCTTTATGACAAAGTATACTTCAATAAAGTAGTTTCTAAAATAACTCATCAAGCAGGCTTTTTAGCCATAATAACAGAAATCAACATTCTAATTTTAGTTGGGGTTAGAATCCAGTGTGTCAAATCCCTGTTCTCGGTGCATCTTCAGACAATAGCATGGTAGTGACAGCCACAGTGTGGAACATACAAGGTCTTTTCACACAGGGCACCTAGATTCAGGCTAGCAGCAACGTATGGGAACCACAGAGTCCCAAGGAAGCTTGCAGCTTCTGGGAAGGATGTTTCACTCAAACATAAAACAATGTAAGAACTTGGTAGCTAAGAAAGCATGCCTCAACAAGAACGTACTTCCCCTGAATTTCTTAAGTGTCTTCCTCAGAAGACAGGAGCAGTGGAGTGTAACCTCACATCAAGGGCACAAACCATGTGAGATTGGTGGTAGTGATTTCAAATCTACTCCACACAGCTAACAACAGCTTCTTTTCACCTCCCCACAACCTATTTCCTCCTCAATAACACTGCCTGTTTTCTAAGTGTTCCTAAGTACATGGTAGGCATCCCAGCTCAGGTGCAGTAACAGCTATTACTCTATGCTGTAATTATACATAAACATAAAAACCCACACTAAGAGATCAGCATGCAAAATAGCAAGGCCACCAACGCTTTTCATTTATTTCTGTTTACACCTCCCCTGGGACAGAAATCCTTGGTAATGCTTCTCTACTCCCCATATTTACTCAATGCAAAAGGAAATCAGCTCCATGGCAGACGACAAGCTGACAGAATTCAAGCACTCCATACTTGTTCAAGTTCCAAGATGAATCTGGCATTCTCTGAGAAGTATTTGAAGCAAGCCACTTGAAGAAATTGGGAAGTCTGAATGTACTACCTACAATTAGCCATACTGGCACACTGCACACACTTCATAGCCACTGAAAGCCCCACCCTTTTACAGGCCTGTGGACACATCTCTGAATTGCAGCTTAGTTTCCTGAGGCACATGTGCACTGATGTCATGATCTCACAAGTCTGCAGGTTAGTAATCGTCCAGAAACATAACCATGATGCTGTGGTGCTCGTGTGGCATCTCCATCCCTAACACTGTCACAGATGCAGTAAGACAACAAGTGGCTGGTCAAGTACTCCAGATAACTAGCTTAACAGTGAGGCAAATCACTGCAGAGTACATAATAAACCAAAAATGTATTGTTAAAACTCTGAAGTAGTCCATTTAACTGACTTCCTAGACAGACATTTGTGGAAGCTAGCCATGTGCTGACAATGGTCTTAAGCAATGCTAAAAGAGAGGATGGGGGAAAAAGAGATGGCTCAGAAGTTAAAAGCATTGCCTGTTCTTCCAAAGAACCTAAGTTTGATTCCCAGTATCCACATTGAGACTCATAACTGGCTGTTAAATTCCAGTTTCAAGGGATCAGATGTCCTCTTCTGGCCTCTACGGGTACCAGACATAATGTGAACAGACAAGCCATCACTTGTATACATAAAATATTTTTTAAAAAAGAGGAAATAGGCTAATATGAAAATACCTAAGCTCTAACCTTCTTATCAGCTTCACCATTAGACCTTCTAAAAGCAATGCCTACATTACTATATATTTCGAGAATATTCCTGCACACATAATGCATCTTACAGGAAGATTAGGTAACCAACACTAGACATCTCCAGGTCAGAACAGGAAAATAGACTCTAGAACCATATTGTATTGTGCTCAGCCTCAGGCTGCCCCTAAAACTAATATTCACAAGGGAAACCAATCGCATTCCTTCTGTCATCTAAGGTTCTATGCATTTTGTGGTGATGCTTGTCTGTGATCCCATTTGGGAGTTGGAGGCAGGAGGATCAGAAGTTCAAGGTCATCCTCAACTACATATCACATTCAAGCTAGCCTGGGCTATATGAGACAGAAATGCTGGGAGGGGTAAGGAAGAACAGACGAGGAGGAGGAGGGAAAGAGGGGAAGGGAGAGGGGTGGGGAGAGAGGATTAATTTCCAAATATATAGGTACTGTCATCAATTCCACCACCATGTACAAAGCCCCCAGAGTCCATTTAATTTATTCTTCTCTGTGCTCTAGTCTACAAATCTCCATGCAATCAACCAAGATAACCTGGCAGCCCAGAGCTGTGTCTGTCTAGCATTTTGGGTTCAGATGTGTTTGGTCAGCTCTATCTTAAAACCTCATGAACTCAAAGCAACACCCATGTGACTGTGCTGAACAGAGCCCTTCACATCTCTGTGGTATAAAGTAGGCATGGGTTCACAGATATTTCCACCCACAGATTTCAAGTTAAAATCTATTCAGGACTAATTCTTGTGTGCTAGTGTTCCCACTTGCAGGGTGTAGAATAGCCAACCAAAATACCCACCAGCAGAATGTCTGAAAAAAGTGTGGTCCATCCAAGCCCTCGGCCTTGGAAAGAAATGAAGTTCTTTTACATGCTGCAACATGGGTGAATCTTGTAAAAACAAATCACAAAGGATACAAACTGCTCTATTCTGCTCATCCTAAAAAAAGCAGAGTGACAGAGACAGAGAAGAGGAGTCACCGGGGACTTGTAGAGAAGAACAAATGAGGAGCTGGTGTTCAATGGAGAGGGAGCTTCTGGTTGGAAAAAATGGAAACATTCTACATGTAGATGGTGGTAGTGACTGCAAAATGAACAGACCTAATGCCATTGAACTGCACTTAGGAATAGCTATAAACTTTATCTAACTTTTCATCACAATAAGAGAAAATACTACACATGGCAAGAAGGAGGAGGAAGAGGAGGAGGAGCAGGAGGAGGAGGAGGACAACGGGGGGGGGGGGGGAGGAAAACAAAATCCCTCAAATGGAAAAATGTCAGTGACTTCCCCATACTTCTTGAAGAGCACCTATAATTTTAAAAATTGGTACATTTACTAATATACCAATTACATTCACCAATACTCAATGAAACAGGCATGACAAGTCAAAGTAACAGTTCAGGGTCAACAGAATTCTTAGCACTGACAAAATAAGGCACATGGAAGATGACATTATATGCATATCACAACACAAATCCTCAAGCTCGAGCCAGAACCTTGTGGACACTTTAAGTTCAAGGTAACCCCTCAACAGTCACTTCTCCATCACTGACACACAGCCTTCTAGGGACCAGAAGAGAAGCAACTCATCAAAACTCGCAGATTAAACTCACATATCTTACCCTTAAGGAAGCTGCACAGGTCAGATCCATGTTGCGTTATTATTTTGTTTGCTTGGTCAACTTTGCATTCCCTAGTGAGTGTAGGATGGCAAGTGATGGAACAGGAAAATTCACTGCCATGCAATGAGGACAATCTACATCTGAGTCACTAAAGCGGAACTACAAGATCTTCAATCCTAGTGCAATCTTGTTCCTGCCCCTCCTAGATGCGCACTGTCTATTTGGACCAGTGAACATTCACACAGATGAGAAGCCACAGTCTGCTCTAATTTATTACCCGAGACACACCAGTAGATTCAAAGAGTTATTATGTTGCTTATTTTTCACTCTGTCTGCTTACTTGATCCACATTTCACACCTTGGCTGTATCACTTGGGAAATTAAAACTTTATCTCAATAAGGTATAATTAAAAGTTAAATATACCTGCTAAAAATCTCACTGAGGGCTTCTTCTACATCCTAGAGCTATCACAGCTTAGCTAAAAGTCAGCATAAATGACTGTGGATTCAGGAACTTCCAACTGTGATGTATTTGTAGAGGCTGCAGCTGAGCAACATCAAGAAGTCCACGCCCGTTGAATTTGATTCTAGCTTTGGTCCTTCAACTATTACACAAGCCAAGACGTTAAGCATTCTTTTGTCAACATTTAGCCAACCCTCTCTAGTGAGGGCTGAGGTCTGGCATGGTTTCCTACAGACTTTACTAAACAGATTCATTCCCCATGGAAGCTGGAGACCAAACCTAGTCACGAGTTACTGTCACCATATACTAGTCTTGCTTTGATAAATAAGAGAACATCCCTCTCAAACTTATTCTGAGATTGTGATAAACATGCCACACTTCCTTGCTCTAACCTAGAAGGGCTCCTTCCACACTCCAGGATCCACCTCCTGCTTTCACACAAGTCCCAGAAAGATGAGAGTTCTGCCTTCTTTGATGCTACCAGGGAAACCATTTCTAAGTGTCTCTGGGGGACTGAGCAGGATGTCTATAAAACTTTCCCTCCACTCACCAATCTCTAAGTAGTGTTGCAATCCTAAAAGGCCCCATTCCATCTATGCCTGGAGATGGTCCAATGAATGGGGATTTCCCCAGTTCCTGGCCAGACCAACCATGACCATCCATTTCCTGTTTGAAACTTCACAGGAGTTGGCAGCAAGAAGAGGGCATCTGCATTGAACTCTTGCAATTGCCTGAATCCTACTGTTCCTGTCATTCCTGGGGACCACATGTATTACATTTCTCTGGAGAGTCTAACAAGTGGATATCTTTGCTTAAGTAATCAACTTCTTACTATTGTTCTTGAGAAAACTTTTCTCTGCAAGTCTTCAAAGATCTGCAGTGACATTATCTTCTTATCTGGCTTCTACTGAATAAAATGGAACTCAAAATTGGTTCATTTGAAACAAACTTGATACCTTGACATTATATCAAGATGGGGATAAAAGGTGAGCTCTCTTAAACTCAACGTTGGTATCATCCACCTCAAAAATAAACCAACAAATCTGTCTTCTACATGACCCACATGAGAACACACAGGAAGAGAAAATAGAACATGCAAATCACATTTGTAGAGTGAATCACTTTTCAATACATGCTTAGGATTTTGCCCCCACAAGCTTATGAAGTAAATCCAGTGTTATTATGCCCACTACAAAAATAAGTCTAAAATTATATTGCTCACCCAAACCTACTTAGATAGAGTATGCTAGATCCAAATGTAAAGCCAAGCTGCATGTCTAAGAAAAGAACCTATATAATTTACATTCCTCCACAACTGATAAGTGGATGTTCAAATTCTATGAAGGATCTCTAGGATGGCATACACACTCACAATAACAGAAATGACTACAGCAGCCACATGGGAACACAGCTCACACCTCTGCTACAGGCATTCTCAGGACATTTCAGGAGACCAGATGATCCTCAGGCCAGCTGACTCCATGTTATTGTATACTTAGATTTTATGACATTTTTCTATGCTTAACACACACACAAAGTTCAAGTCTGAGAGGCTCTCAAGGTCCTTGGACATGGTATTTCCATGTGTGTTTCTCAAAGGTCCTTAAGAGTAAGGGCAGCTACTACCTAAATAGAAGCTATTGTATATTACAGGTGACAATCAGCAAGTACCCAGGTAATCTTGATGGCCTACAATAAGTGTGAGTCAACAACACCCAAGCCAGGAAAGGAAGAACAATCCTCAGTCAACAGCAACAACCATAAATAAGAGATGGCAAGAAGCTGCAGAATATGAAGGACTTAGATTCAACAAAAAATTAAAAACTCCACATCTCTCACTCTATCCCTGAATGGATCCTGCATCTGGTTTAGGACAGCCTAGTCATTATGCTCTCCACTGACTCCTAGAGATAAACTACAAGATGGCAGAAAACACCAGTATCACATTAAAGGTAACTAACTACTGGTGGAAACACTAAAGAGAACGGTAAAGTACAAAGGGGAAAGAGAGAACAGAAGTAGAAAAGCACCCAACTACATTACAAAGCCATGAGAGAAGATAGAAGCTGTCACTGGAGTCTGTCTTACTGCCTGAGATGGGTGTCTGCCAAGCTAGCCCTAATTCTGAGCCCAGCAGGATCCATAACTTTCACAACTCATTTGTTAGACTCCACACACTGTTAGGAGAGCAAATGACTTTATTGGAAAAGGCCACAGAAAGTTCTGCTGTCTTGCTGGTTCTTTAGTGAGAAAGCCCTTGTTTTTCCCTGCTAGAAATAATTCACTTAGTGCACCCTTGCATGTGCACATCGGGCCCTGCAGTGTATCTACACCACATTGTCTTACTGGAATCAGTCTAAGTAAGTAGTCTTCTGGGAACATCACTAATTGAGGAAAGGGACTCACTTATCCTGCCAACATTCCCAGCCCCTCCTGCTCCCTTCCCCCATGATCCAGCCTCCAAGTACCAGGCTCCATTAGTACAGTAATAAAAACGACTACTGTTTGGTTAGCAGTAATGAGTTCTAAAAGTATCAATGGAGTGTTTCACGGACAAGGACTATTGTTAGGTGCAGCATCAATCAAGGACAGTAGATACAGCAGCTTTTCTGAAGCAGGACTGCAATGAGAAACATCACAACCCATGCTCCTCAAGGACAGCACAATGTAGCTTGGACAAATGACCAGTGAACAAATGCCTTCATCTCCACAGAACTATCCCCACTGTAGCCTCATGTTGAAATCCAGGTCTAACTGCTCAGTTCTGAGAAATGGTGTGTCAGTTGTCTTCTCTGTTCACTTCCCAAAGTCACCAAAACTTGCCAATCTCCTTTACACCCTTGTATTTATTAACCTTTCAAAAGAAGAAAAGATACAGGAGCCAGAAAACATAGTTAAATAAATAGTTCTGCCTCAGTTCCCTGTCAATTAGCTTCAAGAGTGGAAAGTAGGTGAGTTAGCTGCGAACCTTCCTGGGTCTATTTCCTCAGCAGGTACTGTGGGTTGAAATGTGAACTTGATGGTTTTTGACACATCACAACAGCAAGTTCATGTGGTCCAAATCCATTGCAATCAAAACACTTGGTTACTTGCCTGGGAAAAAATACTAAGTAAATTTCCATTTAGTTTAACTTTCTGATTATCTTTTGAAGAGAATATTTTCTCTATTAAAGATAGATAGATAGATAGATAGAGACGGACGGACGGACGGACGGATGGACGGATGGACGGATGGACGGACAGACTTTTTGTGATAGTCTCATACATCCCAGGATAGTCTTGAATTTACTGTGTAGCTAAAAATGACCTTGAACTCCTCCTGACCCTGTCTCCAAACTATAGGCATCTATTACCTACTAAACCCAGTGTAATAAATTAGATCTCTATTATAGCTACTAGCTAGAGAAACATTCTGGTAACTTCATCTTTGGTTAATAGAACTTTATCCACATTTTTTCATTAGCCTTGTATTTGTTTTCATTGAACATACAGTCGAATACATGCTAGGTAATTAGTCTAGCCATTGAACCACAATCCTAGCCAAGGTTCTCCAATTTATCTACCAAAAGGTCTTTCTAATTATCCTTGGTTGTAGAGGGTTTGGGGTACCTGTTTTTGTTGTTTGGGGTTTGTTTTTTTTTTTTTTTTCCCCAACAATATAAGGTTCCACTGATCTACAGATGAAGAAATACAAAACATCTCCCATACCCTCCATGAAGGTTCTACCTTCAGGATCAGGACCAAGTCTGACACAAGCTGGCTGTCTTGCCTTCTGTACCAAAGGGACTAGGGAGAAAGGAAACAGAAACAACACTTTCAGCTGGTGCAGAGAAGCTGCAGCGATGAGAAGAGAAAGGAAAGGGGGTCGAGGGAACTTCCAGGCTTAACATTGTCTAGCCAGTCTTTCCTTTCATATTTGTCAATATTGCAATGACTGTTATGAAACTTCCACTGACTGATAGGAAGTTGAATGTCTTCAAACAGACAATAATCCACCCAAAGGAGAAATTTGTAGCAAACTAATACTAGGTGTACTTTTCTTCTCTGGATTTTACTGCATTAACAATCATGTCTCAGTATCAGGGGCTCTAAAAGGGAAAAAAAAAATCAGGGAGAGTTTTAAATTACAATCAATTCAACAGAACACTGGTAACAATTTTGTTCCACACTTTTAAAAATACATGTTATATTTATGAAGGAGAAAAAGAAAAAAAAAACACAAGAAAAGACAGAATCAGAAAATATTCTATTCTAAAGAGCATTCAAGGGAGATTCCTTTGAGAGCTATATGTTTTCCTATCCACCCTTGGCCTCCACTGTCCTCTACCCTGGGGAGAAGTCTATCTTTTGATTCCTGTTTTGTCTTACTAAGCTTATAAAGAACAATAAAGAAGTGTAGCCTTCACCAGGCTCCAAATGCCACCTGCCCAAAAGTTCAATACTGCAGAGGAAAATCAGTTTTATTTATGTAGTCCAGAGAAGGGGCTTTTCTGTTTTCCTTTTGGCCATGTGAGGGTCTGAACCCTGAGTCACATCCCTAAGTCTAGAGAACACAGACTTTAATGAATGGTTACATAATAAAGGAAATGTTTCGTCAGCATTCAACTGCTAAGTATTCCTGAATACAAGATCTTTGGAACAGGAAATTGAACCAAAATAAGTATGTGACCTAGCATTTGTCTTCCAGGTGATATTGGGGTGTTATTAGATCTTAGCTATGTGACCATCATAACAGTGATCACCCCCACCATACCACAAAAGCAACACCCTGGGGCTAACACAGATGCCTGCTAACTTAAAATATTGATTGGGCAATTAGCCATCACACCTCCACTGGAAGCTGGAAGGCCACAAAGTACAACAAAAGGCATCTGATAACCCAAATAAAAAGGTGTCATGTGGAGCTGGAAAGATGGCTCATTGGTTAAGCTCACAGGCTGCTCTTGCAGAGGACCAGGTCCTGGAGGATCCAGTGCTCTCCAAAGACATAGACGTATGTTCAGGCAAAACACCCAAACACATAAAATAAAATAATGATGATAATAAACTAAAAAAAAAAAAAAAAAAAAAAAAAAATGTTAGGGTGCCATGTGCTCAGCATCCCAGAAATTTGGCCACAAGGGAGTCATGGAAGTTAAATGCACTTGGCAGAGTGGAAATTTGCTGGAAGAGGAAGTTGGAGGCAGAGACAGATGCCACCAGGCCCAAGCTAAGATGGTAATCAAGTGACCAGACCTTTTGCCCAATACAGTCATGGATCACTGAACAATGGTGACATGTTCTGATACCTTACACAACTTTTTGTGTCAACATCATAGAGGGTACTTACATAAACCTCAATAACACAGGTCAACTACTGGACATAGCCTCTTAACAAAATCGAAAGATTGGTAAACACACAAGATACATGAAGCTACCACCAGTTAACACAGCATGCTGTTTGTCGTGAAAGGGGTTTTTGATTTTGTGAGAATTTTGTTGTTGCCACTGTTTGTCTGTTTTGGAAGAAGCACACTCTAGTAATATAGTACAATGACAACACAGACTAACACAGTCTGTCACTCTCATTATCATTATTATGTACTTAAAACACATAGTTGTTTGTACTATTACCTAACAGGCAGCATTTTACATCAGCATCGCCAAGAAGAGGTGAAATGCCTGAGAGACAGATTTTTCAACTCATGGTTATCTGTCATATATGTGATCTGTTACTGTATAGAGCATGGCTGACTGAGCTAAGCAGTGCTATGATCCTGCTCACAGTAATGAGAGGGAAGAGTTGGCAGGCTCTTTATCTAGTCCAAGATGATTAAAATCCTCTTAGCAAATAGAAGGGGGTTTTAGGGTCTGCTTCACTTGCCACTTCTCCTTCCAGAAGAGTATTGGCAAAGAAACATACACATAGTGAGCAAAAATGGCTATGGACAGATGTCTAAGAAAAGTGATATGCTTCTTGTCTTCAGAGAACACCTACTTCTCTTTCTAGGGCATTCTGGAAGTATATACTCCACTAACATATATATTCCCCAAATGGAACAACCACTCCTATTTCTTCAGGCTTTTGTTATGGATTAGAACTTCACTTCCCCTTTTTAGAAAGTCTCTCTTTTCCTCAATCTTAGCTGTTCTTTTTAAGACAAGGTCTCATGTAGTGTAGGCTAGCTGGCCTCACTGGGTAGCCTCCACAAAGATGCCCTGAACTTCTGATCCTCTTGTCTCTACTTACCAGAGTGCTGCTGGGGTTACAGACATGCACCTCACTTGCTTGTGAGCAGTGCTGAGGACTGAGCCCAGGGCTTCATGTATGTTAGGGCAAGCAACCTCTGAGTTAACTAAAGCCCCAGCCCAACTATTATCTGCCTCAAGTAAGTCCCCTCAGGACAGAATGTTCCAGCTGACTGTTCTAGTAGTAAATATTTGCTGGGGCAAGAAGGGAGCAAAAGCAAAAGTCTCTTTCACAGTAGTGTGCAAAGTGAAGCAGAGAACAGGTTGGGGAAATAATTCTAGCCAATGAGACTTAGAAGCATTCCCACAACTAATCCTAGGACATCGAACCGGATCACCCCACTCCACACAGACACACACACCAAATTGTACAACATTAAATATGGACAGAGTTTTAACCTAGAAAGTCCTTCATGAGAGAAGGACTCACTTTTTCACTAGAAGTATACGCTTACATGAAATGAACAAATTTTACTCATCCTGAAACTGGTGGGTTTGAGCCATGGTACCTTCAAGTGAAGTCTCAGAAGCCATGTTTGGCTATGACCACCACCCTACTGTTTCACACACCCTCCATCCCAAAGAGCATTTAAAGGTTTGGCTCCAAAGCCTTGTGCTCACAACTAGAAAACACTTGGAGTGACAGCTATTTGCTAGAAAACCAAAACATGAAATGGGCATGACCAGAGACTACTGGCTCGACCCAAGGCACGCTTGTGGAGAGCCTATTGTTTATTCTTGTTATTCCCCACTGCTACTTCTCCACAACTGTAACTTCAAAATGAACCTTTTCCTATTCATTTTGTCTCAAGTTCACACTTCTAATCACTCAGCATGCTATTATGACTTCTGTACCTCTGAAACTTTTCTTCTGGTTCAATTTTTCCATATTTCAATAACTCTGACTTCAACTAACAGGTACAATATTATGTCATGGTTTCAAACCCATCTCCACTCCTAAGCAGCAAGACCCTGGACAAGTTAATTGCTCCTTTAAGCTGCCATCTGGAAATAGTAATTCTGGAAGGTAGATATGGAAATTCATATAGGAAGTTCCCGTTGAACATCAATACCATCAGTTCCTCGGCATCAACCAGTTCTCCATGGTTGCATAGTTGGACTGCTAAGCTGGGTCCTTAGGTACCCAAAGTAAATACAGCAGCCATGTTGGCATTAGCTTCATCCACATTCAATTGTACTGCACATCAAATTGTAAGTACACCCCACTGCACCAGTGGCTTTTCCCACTATTTCAATCACATCCCCCATGTAACAGGGTTTTAGGGTCAAAGTCCCAACCCCAGTCACGCTGTCTTGTCAATTAAAGATATAAGTGATAAAAAGCAGAGAGAGGAGATTTGAGCTCCCAAGCTTGTCTTCCTAGGTACTAAAAGGAGATTTAGTTTAGACAGAGGAAGAATTGGGGCCATGGGCAACACATAATTAATCAATTCTGTCAAAGTAGAGACCTGGTCCTACATGGTGGCCCAGTAAGTTGTTTATCCTGAAAGGATCAATTTGGTTTCTAGAAGATGCTTGTGCTCCAAGGAGCTCATGCTATTGCCTTTATCTAGACTGGTCTGTCCTGCCCTGCTTTGCTCTTAAAACCCCAGGTGCCTGGACTCATCTGTGTCTTCGGCCTTTAACAGAGATAAGATCGGTTATGTACATAGACAGTCCTTGAGTGATTCACATGTCTATGCAGAGCCAAAGAGGAATCTGACCCAAAGTAAAGGAGATAGGCACAAAATGAAGGCCAATATGCCAGACTTTCATGCTTTTAGTTTCCCTGTGGGTCCTAGTGGGGAGCCGATGCTTCTCAGCAAAAGCAGACTGTGAAGTTCCTATTATTCTTTACCCTGACTATCAGAACACTCACTCCCCTCTCCTAACCTCTTTTTGAAAGTCAGAAAAAAGTCTCTAGCTTTAGCATAGAACAAGGGCCATGATTTTACTATCTTCCTCTATGTCCTCACCCCAAAAAGCAATGTTATCAAGAATTAATGAACAAGCAATATTTCCTAAACCTGTTTATACTAAAGACAGTTCTGGTGCTATTATTTCTCTAGCCCTGAAAAATTTAAAAACAATATACAACACAGCCAAAGTTTAGCAGAAGTCAATTTCCTTACAGCTTCCTTCCTAGCTCGATTTCCTTACAGCAACATAGTACCTTGTTCTACAGATGAGGTAAATGGCAGGGCACAAGAAGAAAGCACAGGCCAGCACTTCATTAAAGGCTTTTAACTTCCAAAGCCTGAGAAGACAATTGTGAACTCAGCTCCCATCCTTTATCCCTCATAACCACTACCGATTGTCTGTTGCTGTTTTAATCATCTACTGAGGGTTAGCTTTGGAAATCAACACACAAGGAATATACACTTCAACCAGATCTTCAGTCAGACCACTTCAGGAAGAAAAACACACTCTAGCAACTCAATGCATAATTCCTGAATTTTACTTAATTTGACTGTTAAAAAGTCCACACTTCATTTTTTAAAAAGAAAGAAAAGATAAAATGGTAAGCTAGCAGCCTGACAACTAACAGGAAACTACAGATAGTCTCATCTCAGTTCTCACACTCCTGAGGCTTGAAACCCATAAATGATTCATAAACCAATTGCCAGCATTTGCTAAGTGAAAACTAGCAAGGACACAAAGGCAACAATAGGCTACAATAAAGAACACAAGGCGTAAGCACCTTATTTTAAAAAACAGAAGGAGTAGCAGTTGTCCAGGGCTTGGGAGATTGATCACTGAGCAAAATGATTCTGATCCAGCTTTAAGAACCTGAGTTCAGATCCCACCACCAATGTAAACACAAAACGTCTGAGACCCAAGCCCTTGAGGTAGGACAGTAGAGAGCAGCAGATGCCTGGAGCTCTTTACCCAGCCAGCCTAACAACCAACCTGTGAGCTTTGGCTTCAGTGAGGAATCTCATCTTGGAAACAGAGAGAGATACATGTGACCTCTGGCCTCTGGATGCTTACATACATAGGTGTGTGCATACACACACGCACATGCACACGCACGCACACGCACAGAGTGATTGTTTTGGGAGAAAAATGACCCAAGAGCCACATACTTAGCTGAGCAGTGGGAGGTAAAGACAGGCGGATCTCTGTGAGTTTCGGGCCAACTTGGTCTACAAAGTGAGTTGTGAATTGTGAGTTCCAGGACAGCCAGGACTGTTACACAGCAAAACTCTGTCTCGAAAACCTGGGGGGGGGGGGGGGCCGCTACACATACTTACCACAGCTATTCAGAATCTATTGGTTACTTTAAAGACAGAGGTATATCCAGGGTTCTTTTGATTTTCAATTATGTCTATTTGCTACAATGAGAAAACCTATTTCTCCTGGGAAGTTGTAAGGACAGGAAATAAAGGTTTGATTCTAAGGAAAAGAAAGCAGATTTGCTCACAAATACAAATATAAGCAGCATGTTTGGAAGGGCAATTTCACAGTGAACCTCAAATCACACTTCTGTAAATGGAGCACTTCTTATTATGGGAAGAACAATGTGGCAACATGAGCTCTGGAGTCAGAGGACAGATCAGCAGCAGAACATGAAAATCAGAACCTAAGAGGTGAAAGTGGCCATGGAAGGAACCGAGACTACCATGTGTGCAGAGACTGACAAATGTTTTCAACCACAGCATTCAAGACACCTATAAAAAACGCATTCTGCCTTTCTTCCCCTTCCCTGGATGTATATATTCTCTCTCCCCCTCCCTCCCTCTCCCCCTGCCCCCCCACTGTTAATACCTATTCAAACCTGCTCATGATTTCAAAAAAAAAAAAAAAAAAAAGCTTAAAGCTTACTTTATGCTTCTCCTTCCTAGGACACAGTCACTTACTTTGAGAACTGAGAGGATTTCCTCTTTGAAAAACAAAGCAACATCAGTGTAGAAAAGAAGAAATCTAAATACTGTAATATTGAAATTAATGGCTAAGGATTTCTATTCATTGCATACATTTTGTGCCACCATGGAGAAAACAAGCAATATGCATTCACTGGGGGAAAAAACAAAAAACAAACAAACATGAAATTCCAGAGCCTAGCTGAGTATAGTCTTTTACACCTGTTATTCCATACTTGAGAGGTAGAAGCAGGAAGAATTCAAGGTCATCCATCCTTGCCTACAGAGTTTAAAGCCAATCTAAACTATATGAGAAGGCCCTGTTGAAACGAGGGGAGGGGAAGGGATACGAGAGAAGAAGAGAAGAGAAGAGAAGAGAAGAGAGGAGGGAGTGACAGAAAAACATCTACTCTTATAGACAAACTGGGTTTGACTCCCAATGCCACATGATGACTCGTGATCATCTATAATTCTAATCTCAGGGAATCCAATAACCTCTTTTGGTCTCTAAGGGTACCAGACACACACAGTAAAGGCATATGTGCCAGGAAAACACCCATATACATAAATTTGAGGTAGGGGGAATGGGGGTTAGTCCTTCCTTTTGAGTAAAGTTACAAGAAGTAAGAACTTGCCAAAAACCTTTTTGTACATAGTTTTGTTCTTTTATTTCATACAATGTGTTTTGATCATATTCATACACACACCCCTAAACCCCCAGATCCACTCCTCACCAACACACACCCCCAACACACTGCTATTGAAAATAATATGTGGAACCATCCACTGGAGCCTGATTACCCTACCAAAGGCTTTACCCTTGAAAAGAAGTGACTCTCCCTCTGCCAGAAGCTCCTGGCTGGTAGGGACTTCTGAGCCCCTCCCTCCCTCCTCCACATTAGATGGTGACTGACAAACTTCTGCAGATCTTGTGTAGGCCACCACAGCTATCCAGGTCCTGTAAATGTAGCAGTCCTCTTAGTTCCAGAAGATGCAGTCCTCCTAGTTCCAGAGGACAGTGCTCTACCTCCCCAACCTCTGGCTCTAACGATCTCTCTGCCCCACCCCTTTCCTCATCTGTAGCCTTGGGGTGGGAGATAATGGAGACGCTCTTCCCAAAAGCCAGGTGACCAAATGAAAAGCCTATCTCCAGTAGTGGGATACCACCCCTTCCATTGCAGGTCAAGGGTGTTCCAGAAATTCCCAAATTCCCAAAACAATACAGGCCGTTACTACGGCTCTTGGGCTGACCACCAAATCTTTTTTTTTTTTTTTTTTTGCTTTGCAATTTTTGTTTTTTGAGACAAGCTCTCACTATATAGCATTAGGCCTAGGACTCCCTTTGTAGCTATGGTGGGTTAAATGAGAATGGCTTCCCTAGACTCTTATTTATTTGAACGTTTAGCTCCCAGTTGGTAGACTGTTTAGAAGAACTAGGATGTGTGGTTTGTGGGAGGAGTTGTATAAATGGGGGGTTGGACTTTGAGGTTACAAAAGCCCACACAAAACCAGTCCCACTCTCTTTCTGCAACCTGATCATATGTGAGTCCTCAGTTACTGCTCCAGCACCACTCCTGTTGCCAGCCTTCCCATTTTGATGATCAGGAACTAACTCTCCTAAAACGTAAGCAAACCCCCAACTAAATGCTCTCTTTTATAAGTTGTCTTGGTCATGGTGTCTCTTCACAGCAATAGAACAGTAACTGTGACAGTAGCCTAGGCTGGCCTGGAACTCACAGAAATCTACCTACTTCTGCCTCCCAAGTACTGGCCTTAGAGATGGGAGTCATCACACCTGGCTCCCCAAAAATCTTTCTTGATATTGAATTGTAACAGTAGGTCCTCCACTCCTCCTCAGGAGAACCCCAACTCTGCTCCATTCCTTGAGCTTCTGACTGGCAACTCAATGTATATCATAGGCTTCTCAGGTGAAAGACTTTATTAAGCATCTTATGATCTCAGAGAGTCTAGCACAGAAGGAACGGCTAGGAAGGGCGATGAAGTGTTCTAAATCCTACAGTGTAAAGTCAAAGATGTCAAACTCAGAATCACAGCACAAGGCACTGAACAACCGTGATTACCACTGCTCAGCTACCAGATCTCAGCCCCTCTTCACCTCGATGTTCTAGAAGCTTCACAGCGAGTCTTCAAGCTCCTTCCCACACCTAAAGCCTCAATCGCTCTGTATCACAGTGGACACAGGAAGAACCAACACAAGCCACCAGAAAAGCTGGGATAGAGCTTGCATAGAACATTTACTTAGACTATGTAAGGCCCTGAGTTCAATTACCCACACACTCTACCCTCCCCCCCCCCGCCCCCCAAAAAAAAGAAAATGGGAAGAGAAAGAGAAGGCGGAAGAGAAAAAGGAGATGAAATCAAAAGAACTCAGAAGGTATCGCTTAAGGAAAACCCAGTGAAACATTGCTGGCTTTGGGTTTTTTTCCACAGAGGTAAGCACTACATTTTCCAAAAACAAACAGTTCTCTCTCCAGAAAAAGGACAGGATGCTGGGGATGAGTCATTTTGTTGACATTCTAGGTACTGGTCAGTTAGAGGACAGGAACCAAATCAGTTTCCTAGAGAGGACAGATGAAACTGTCACTCCGGAAAAGATCAGGGCTGGGAACATACTGAATGTCAGAAGCTGTTCTGCTGCCCAAACCCGCCCTAATCTAGCCCTTTGTTTAATGATGATGCCCGGCCTCATTTTGTAAAACCGATGATAACTTAGTCCTATAACCCCAGAATGCATAAAAGAAGTACATGCTGTGGTTGTAACAGCTTCCCAATACTAAAAGAACATCAGTCATTTACAACCTCAGTCCCTACCTCCAGGCACATACACTTTCTCCCCAACAAAGTAAAAACATAAATATATATATATATATATATATATATATATATATATATTCCATTTCTACACCTGCTATAGAACAGCAGCCACTGACAGCACCCTAAGCCATCTTCCCAGGTGTAAGGCCCCATGCTGCCTCTGTGTTTAATGCCACCATCACATTTCCACTTGGCTCTTCTTCTTTTTCTCAAGGCAGGGTTTCTCTGTGAAACAGTCCTAGCTGCCTGAAGCTCACTCGGTAGACCAGGCTGGCCTCGAACTCACAGAGACCCTCCTGCCTCTGCCTCTGCCTCTGCCTCTGCCTCTGCCTCTGCCTCTGCCTCTGCATGTGTCACCACTGACCAACCAAAGGTAATTCCTCTAAATCTATTATCTGAATCATAATACTATAAAGTCCCAAATGTGTATCCACTCATTCATTTATTTCCACTGGCAACCTAACATTAAAAACTCCATTGTAAGTAATAAAGATCATCTAAGAAGAAATGGCATGATCACCAAACCATTTCTTTTTTTCTTCTTTAAACTTATTTTATGTGTGTTGATGTTTTGCCTGCATGGATGTATGAGGATGCCAGATCTCCTGCAACTGGAGTTACAGATAGTTGTGAACTGCCATGCAAGTGCTGGGAATTAAACCTGGGTCCTCTGGAAGAGCAGTCAGTACTCTTAACCACTGAGCCATCTCTCCAGCCCCGCCAAACCGTTTCTGTTATCTAGCTGTTTTCTCTTTGTATTTGGCTTGGTATTCCCTTCCCATACTTGGTTCTCAGTTAGCTGACATAATGTAAGGTAATTAGAAATAATGTTTGGGAAAGGAAATCCGTGTCTATCGACATACGTTTAATTAGGCAGACAGATTTTATTAAGGAATCCATACGTATTTGACTACATCCCTTTGTAGCTCTTTGTGGTTATTAGGAGGAATCATTAATTTAAATGTACCAGGTCAAAGAAAACAGAAGCATGTCCTAAGAAAGATCCCAAATAGTTCACAGTGGCCACCTCAGTCCTCCAAACACTGGCTTTATTCACTAAACATGGGTGCGTTAAGGGCCATGGGAGGATCCCAAAAGAAAAGTGAGAAGATATGCTTCAATGTCCAGCCACTGAGCATGGACTAGTAATCACCATGTATAAAGCTATTGACAACTCTGTTAGCTAAATACTTCTGGTATATATTCACATGTCTTAGTTAAGTTAGGATTCTCACTGTGATGAAACACTATGACCAAAACAAATTGAGGAAGAAAGGGTTTATTTGACTTACACTTCCACACTGTAGTCCATCACTGAAGGAAGTCAAGATAGGAACTCAAACAGGTCAGGAACATGGGGGTAGGAGCTAATGCAGAGGCCATGGAGGGGAGCTGCTTACTGACTTGCTCTCCATCGTTTGCTCATGGTTTGCTCTCCTGATTTCTTATAGAACCCAGGACCCCCAGCCCAGGTCTGATACCATCCACAATGGGCTAGGCTCTCCCTCATCAATCACTAATTAAGAAAATGCTGAATCATATGGAGTCATTTTCTTAAATGATTTTAGCTTGTGTCAGGTAGACATGAAGCTATTCGATGCATCATGTAAGAGATTATTTAATCTTACAGCAGGAAAACTACTGATTGCAAAGTTAAAACCCCAACATTAGCCTTTGGGTCAGTACTCCCATTCAGAAAGAATGTTAAAGGGCAAGAAGGGTCATAAAATAATGTGATTTAAAAAAACAAAATCTCAGTGACAGACACGCCACCAATAGGACATGGAGCCAGGTAAATAGTTTCTAGTGGCTATCTGAGCAGAGTGAAATAGTATTATTATAAGCAGAGAAGGACATGACAACCCCCCCAACAGAAATCCTGACAAAACTACCAAAGAAAAACAGAAGAGTGAGAGATTATTACAACCCAACCCAGCACAGAATACAGAACAAGTAAATATCCCCGATAGGATCCAGAAACAAACAAGGGCATCTAGTAAAACTGAAGAAGCATGAACAAAGCACATTCACTAATAATGACATATCGCTCACTGTGACGAATGGCACTAACAAAAAAATGCTAGTAAGATAAACCGAGTGCAAGGCACCTGTCCTATCTTAGTAGGACACAATAGAGTTCATTAAAGAATATAAAAATATAAAAGTCAAAAGAGAGTAAGAGCTATCTATATACCAGGCTGCAGCGGATAACACAGCCAAATTCACCTAGGCACAACTATCTGTCTGCATACCCTCCCACCTCTTACAATCCTATCCTTGTCAACTAGGAAGTCTTGAAGGTGATTCAGCTGGGTCCTGGTTGTTTGCTGCAGATAAAAGCTGGACCACTCTCAAATAGTTTAGATTCAGGGGACACAAATTTTTGGAGAGTTCTCTTCATGAAAATAGAAGGAACACTACGGTATGCATCTGCCCCATTAATAGGATTAGAGAAAAGAAAAACAAAAACAAAAAAACCTGCCTGGCCTGCTGAGGGAAAAGGAATCTCAAGCAGGCTGAACTTTACCCCCACCCCTCTGACTTAAAGGGCCTCCTTTCACTCACCACTCCTCCTTTTCTTTCACTACTATTTCTAAATGAGAGCGACTCTAAGCACACATTGACTTTTACAGGATTGAACACAATGCCTGAATTACTTCCAAATAGTCCTACTTTTTCTTTTGCATCTCTTTCCAATCAATTCCTTAAGACATATAGATGCAGCATTAAGCAAAAATGATAATAACCAATTATTCATCAAGCACCTGTCAGAAATCAACTTGGGCCTCAAAGCTGAGGGGGGCACCTGGAGAACCACACCTCAGAAAGCAAAGCCTCGATCTTAATCAATATCTTCCCTCTGCTCTCCTAGCAAGCACACCAAATCCATGGGCAATCTCCAAACGGAGCTTTCAAATAGCAACATGCATGCTGCTGGCACAGTGGTGAACTTGTTCTTTGATACCATACACAGATGTAAGCTAAGGCTTTTTGCCTTCGAGCACTGCTCCTCCTTCCCCTCTCAAGATCAAAGGAGAGAAATTCCTCAAGCATAAATGACAGCCAGGGTTTCAACTCAATCCAAATAATTCATACACATCTATCAGGTGCAAGACAGTATGCTATGAGTGTGAAATCACTAGGACTGTTTTCCCTAGTGGGAATCCATTTCAAAGACTGAGGTGTTTAATGTAAATAGGATATGCCTCTATCTTTTTGAGATTTTTTATCATTTTTAATCATGTGTATATGTGTTTGAATGTGGGTATGGATGTGTACACATGAGTACAAGTACCACAGAGCCCAGAAAAGGTGCCATATTCTCTAGAGTCCAAGTTACAGGCAGTTGTGAGCTACCCAGCATGGGTACACAGGACCAAATTCAGATCCTCTGTAAAAGCATTACTCACCTTTAACCCCTGAGTGCCTCTTCAGCATGAATGTACATGTACGTATCTGTGTGTATGTATGCACACACACTCAATTAAATACACCTTCTTTTCAACCAGCAGTCTTCTAATAACCCTTGAAGAACTGTTCAAGGATTTCTGTAAGATAATGTATATGAAACTGGCAAATGCCTCTAATTTCCAAAGCGGAAGTCTGCCCCCCATCCCCCACCCACCCACCCACTCACCCACCCCACCCCCCACCGCCCCAACACACGCACACATTGCTTTACACCACTACCCATGAGTGTGGTCATACCACAGGATCAATCCTGTTGGGACTGAGTTGAAAGTTCTGCAAATCCACACTGCCTCTAGTACAATTTCCAACATCTTATTATCTATCACTTTGAAAACTAAGTCACAAAATGCTTACAAGTATCAACCCTTTTGTTGATACTATCTGCCCCTTAATTCCTCTCTAGGAAGAGTTTGGGCAAAATAGTCATAGAGAATTACAGAATTACAAGCCCTAGAGAACAGTGGTTCTCCATTATGGGATTCCCCCACCCCAGGCCAAAAAAAAAAAAAATTACACTCAGTAATGTGTAGACATTTTAGATTGTCGCAACAGGGAGGAAAGGTGCCATCCTAAGCTACTCACTAGCACCCATTCATACACAGTGTCCAAGGATGCTGCCTAAACATCCCGCAACTCACAGGGCATTCCTTGTATCATCAGCTACCTGACCTAAGAAACCCATAACCTGAAACCTGCATAAGAAAACAGATGGGTATCAAGCCATGTTGACCCCACTCCCATCCTCCACAGCATCTTCAAAGCTTCTGCTCCCGGAACCCCTGAATCCGTAAGTTGATTCACAAGGCCTTTCTTACTTGAAGTTCTACAAACCCATTCTTTATTTCTTGATCCTCTTTCAAATGCTATTTGTCGTTCATCTTCTACACCTCTCAGAATTTGGAAAGATCTTACATGTATTAATTGTCCCCAAAAGTTACAATTATTGGAAGTGTATCAGGAATAAAGGCCATTCCTTGAGGATCTACCAACTGTATTTAGCAATATAGACAGCACTCAACATGGGGAGGATTTTAATTCTCCCATTGCTTCAAACTAGATTTTATTCCTATTTTATAGATGAGGATCAGAGAAACTAAGAGTTTTGCCTCATTATGTAACTTGAGAAAACCCAAGAACCCTGTTCTTTTCTACTTAGCTCACTTCTGTAATACAGGAGTTTTACTCATGAGACATCAAGGTAACCAAGAGGTTACCTACCACACAGTGAGTTAATAAATTCAGCAAGCCTCTTTTTTTTTTTAAGAATTTATTCATTTATTATGTATACAACATTCTGCTTCCATGTATATCTACACACCAGAAGAGGGCACCAGATCTCATAACAGATGGTTGTGAGCCACCATGTGGTTGCTGGGAATTGAACTCAGGACCTCCAGAAGAGAAGCCAGTGCTCTTGACCTCTGAGCCATCTCTCCAGCCCCTCTTTTTTTTTAAAAAAAAAAAAAAAACGCCAATGCTGGCTCTTAGGGAAGAGTCATAAAGAACTCAGACATTTATAAGCCTATTGTTGTATACATTTCCTTTTTTCTTTTTTATGAAACCATAGGTCAAACTTAGGACCTTGTGTGTTCTAGACAAGTGCTCTACCACTCAAGCTATATCCCCAGCCCTTTTTTTTTTTTTTTTTTTACTCTGAGACAGGTTCTCATTAGCTCATCTGTACTGGCCTTGAATTCAAGTTCCTTCTGCCTAGGTTCCTAAGTATTGTTAGAATTACAGGCACATACCATTATGATTGGCCTGTGTCCACTTTTCTTAAAAGAACTGGCCTTAACAGAGAGAAGCATCAAAATAAGGAGGGAGAGGGGAACAAAGTTAAAATATGTACATGTATACACTCTCCAGTGCATGCATACACACACATCCACACATGTAGGCGCACACACAAGCACACACATCCGACACTTTTACCAGGAAGCTCCCTAACATTCACCAACTGAAAATATCACTTTCACTATGCCTCATTTTATTTTCCTTATGTCATATCAGAAAATAAAATTTCTCCCTTTTAATTTTTTGGAAGGTACATGAACAATTCCAGCAGGTAATTATGATATCCCAAAACCAATTCCTTTCTAACAGATCCAAAACATAAAGGAAAACAGATCTGACTTGTCCAGATATTTACCCTAAATTTTCCAACATCTTTGCCCATCTGGTTTCCTTGCAAATCACCCAGTTTAGCCATCTGTGTTTGTGATTTTCAGTCCTTCAAATAAAAGTTACTCCATTTATTAGTGGTAGGGGAAAAAAAAAGGGGGGGTCCTTAAAATTTCCCTTCCTGCATGGTGAAGCAGGTTTGGGTCAGCACTAGCATCCTCAAACAGAGCAACATAAATCCAAAACACAGATAACCCTAATATATCATTTTCCGTCAGCCAATTTTACAACAGCACTAATATGTGATTTTTAAAGGATGACAACATGTTCTGGATGAAGCAAAGAAGGAGTAATATATTTATTTAGTCTACAAATTCATGGAATAGTGAACGTGCCAAAAGTGTCTCACCTCCCTGGTCTTGTGATTCATTAAGCAAGACGATCACTTAAGGAACTTGTAAAATAATGGAGAAGGGGCATGCTTACCCCATGAACTATAGGTATGCTTTGCTCTAGGTTTTGGCTTTTTTTTTTTTTAGCATTTTTTTATTAATTTATTCTTTACATTCCATTCTCAGTTCCCTCTCCCTCCTCTCCTCCCGCCCCCCCCCACTTCCATCCCATTTACCATCTGCTCCTCCAAGGTCCAAAGAGTGTGAGATCTGAGTGGGGATTTTTTGTCTTGTTTTGGTTTTTGGTTTTTGGTTTTTAACTGATACATTTAAGTAACAGTCTTGGAATAACTGTTACTCCCAATGCCAAGCAGAAATGTAGCAAGCAGGAACTAAGACAAGAATGTCTACACAAAAAGAAATTTCCCAGTTTTTTTTTAAAAATCTTCCTTGAAGAGAAGCCTAGGAAATTTCAATAAAACATAAGACTTCACATCAGACTAAAGTAAAGCCATTCTTGTTAACTGGGAAAGAAAATAAGACAATGTCTGGATTCCAAAACATTTTCAAGGGTACTGAAATATGTCCCTATTCAGGCCCCACCTATGGCCAGGACCAGTGATCCTCTAGATATATGTCATCTTCAGAAATGTGAGGGATGCTAACCATGAATTAACAGTACATAGAGGGTCTGGCCAGAGTCTTGGATTCCTTAGTCAGCAAACCCTGCAACAGTGAGCAGACCAATGACAATGTTGATCACCGCATTAGATCAAGAAATGATCAGTTCTCTTAGGAACTACTCTCATTCCTGTTTGGGTTTGTTTGTTTTGTTTCCTTTTTCAAGCCACGGAGGTCCAAATAGCAAATATAGTGGATGACTTCTAATGTAACTAAAGGAAAAATAATTCCTCCTATAAAAATCAGAATTATATCCAGCCACGTTCTTATAGTTTTCCAATGTGGAAACACTTAGCAGTGGCTGTTCAAATGCTTAGTCTACATCTAAGACATTAAAAGAAATGAGAGAAGGGGGAGAAATGTGGGCACAGAGGTTTGTTTCTGCAGAAATGCCATGATTAAACGGCAAGACTTAGGTTTGTAGAACCACATTAAGGACTTCTGAGTCCCACTCACTCTCTAGAGAGACAATGCTTAAGCAAAACCTTTCTGTTAAAAGGCAGGGGCTCTGAAAATTATCTGAAAAATAAAAGACCCCACATGACTTTTGTTCTCATTTTAAGAGAAAAAAATATCCATTTTCTTAATTTCCCAATTTTATTTATCCTACTCATCTCAACTGGTCTTTGGTTGAAGCATATTTGAGAGACAAAGACAAAGCCGGTGCCAATTATCCCAAGAACAAACAGTATTCTGCTAAAGGCTTATAAAAATAAATTTGGCTTCCAAAAAAGAATTCAAGAATTCCACATTGTCCTCTCATCTCCTGTGAGCCTGTTTTGTTTTTTCTTTTCTTTTTTCTTTTTTTTTTTTTAACTCATTACTATTTTTCTCCAAATCCATACTGGGAAGGAAGGGACATAAACAAAACCTTTAAGTCTACTATTGTAGTCTAGCTACATAGACACAGGTTGCATATTTTAAATCAAAAGTTTTGCATTGTAATTTGACTAGAGTAATTTCTGGTGATATGAGAAAACAAAAGCATCACAGCCATTCTTTATCATCACCTGGAACTGAGAACAGACATGATTTTTTGTTGTTTGTTTGTTTGTATGTTTGTTTGTTTCGAGACAGGGTTTCTCTGTATTGTTTTGGAGGCTCTCCTGGAACTCCCTCTGTAGTCTGCCTGCCTACGCCTCCCGAGTGCTGGGATTAAAGACTCTTGCCACCACCATCCGGCTGAGCAGACATGATTTAAGCCTGACAGTATGGCCATCCCTTGAAACTTAGCTTTGTAGATTTAGGTTCAACAGGTTTGTGTTTATTCTCAAATCATAATTTAAATCACTCTGGCATGTCTCTGGTACTAAATAATAACTAATTCTTGTAAAGGGTTACAAAGTTATCTATCATAGTAAAATTATTTTACATATAAAATTAAGTATGACATCTTCCAAAGACAGGGAATGGGAAGGAATCATCTTTTTTTGCGTTGTTTCTGGAGTTCCTACTTTAAACAACTGACTGACTTACAAATGTGTTTGCCTTCATAACTTAACATACACCACTGACATGCAGGAGATCTCGGAGATCCCTGAAACTGGGCTTACAGGTGTGGCAATGCCACATAGGTGCTGGGAACAAATCTGGAGTCCTCTGCAAGAGTAGTATAGTAAACTCTCTTAATGGCCTTTCTTGTTTATTTTTGAGCTAGAGTTTCACTCCATAGCCTAGGCTAGTTTTGAATTTACAATGATCTTGCTGCTACCATGTCTGACTAATGTTGTAAAACACATTACACTGAATACAATTTCTTTACCAACAGAATCTGGTTGTCATTCTTTACTTAAAAGTTTTTAAAGTATTTTTTAAATATAAGGACTGGCAAGATAGCTAAGCAGATAAAGATGCTTACCATCAAGCCTGATGACACGGTCAATCCCCAGAAAACAAGCAAAGATGAAAAGAGAGATGGACTCCACAATGTTGCTGTCCTTTGACCTCCTTATATAAGCTGTAGTGTGCATATTCTCTCTCTCTCTCTCTCTCTCTCTCTCTCTCTCTCTCTCTCTCTCTCTCTCTCTCTCTCTCACACACACACACACACACACACACACCTGTGGTGGTTTGAAAGAGAATGGCCCCCAAAGGGAGTGATACTATTAGGAGGTATAGTGGCCTTGTTGGAGAAAGTGTGTCACTGTGGAGGCAGACTCTGAGGTCTCTTTTGCTCAAGTTTTGCTCAGTGTAACCCTAAGTCCACTTCCTGTTGCCTTCCAATCAAGATGTAGCCAGCACCATGTCTGCCTGCATGCCACCATGCTCCCTGCAATGAAAATGTAATGAACCTCTGAAACTGTAAGCAAGTACCCCAATTAAATATTTCTTTATAGGAGTTGCCGTGGTCATGGTGTCCCTTCACAGCAATAGAAACATTAAGACACACAGACACACACACACACCCCAATAAGGAATTTTTAATTTCTAATATTTTAAAATAAAACAACTATAGCCGGGCCGTGGTGGCACACACTTTTAATCCCAGCACTCCAGAGGCAGAGGCAGGTGGATCTCTGTGAGTTGGAGGCCAGCCTGGTCTCCAGAGTGAGTGCTAGGATAGGCCCCAAAAGCCACACAGAGAAACCCTGTCTCGAAAAATCAAAATAATAATAATAATAATATAAAATAAAACAGCTATATACATAACTCTTAAGATAATTATTTCTACACATGTCTATCAAGCCTACAGGATTTCCAACTCACTGTCCTCGAAACACCATGCCAAATAGCTAAAAAGAACCAAGAAAAACTTAGTCACAAGTGGGCACATATCTCCCACACATAAAAATGGAGAAATAAGCATGGTGCAGGACTGAGATCAAAGCACCCAGTGCACAGCTGGAGGTCCTGGGACTAGCTGGGAACACTCACACTCAATCTACAACTGAATTTCTACTAGGAAAAATATTAAATTTAGGTATCAAGTCACACCATACACCAAAATAAACTCCCCAGGACAGTTAATTCTTCAGAAAATATGTCTCTAAAGCTAAAATTAAGCCGTGTATTTTTGGATTTAGTCATTAGTAAGAATGTTCTAATTTTCGAAATCATGACAAAAATAGCAAAAAATTTAAATTTGGGTTATGCAAAAAACTTAAACTTGTGCAGGCCTAAGGGACATATCTAAAAGATAAATGGGAAAACCAGGTGAAACAAATGCAGTCATTATCTGTTATAAGAAGCATCAAACTATGACCTGCCAGACAGTGGAGCCTGCCACCAGATTTCATATAGAGTGGGGGGGAGGGGACTAGTAATATGGACAAGAATTGAGCTTCTACACATATGGACAAGAATTCTACCTCTGAGCTTTATCCCTGGACCTTCTTTTTACCTTCAGCTTCAAACAGAATTTTTAAGTTACACCAGCAGGCCCTGAACTCACTCTGTAACCCAGGCCGGGCTTGAACTTATGACCCTCCCACCTCACCTTCCCCAATAGCTAGGTCTACAAGTCTCTGCCATTGGGCCTATCTTCCTTTTAACTCATTTTGAGAGATTCTCAGGATGTGACCTGGATGACCCTGAAGTTGTACTGGAACCTGCACCTAAGCATGTACCACCATAGCCAGCCAAGACTAGTTTCTTAAATGACTGACAAAAAACATAGGAGTAATATCCCAGGACATACAAATACTTAATAAAATTTATTCTCGTGCCTTTTCTTACGTCATCTTAATTAACAGAGCCGAGTAGCTGCAAATGAATCTGCATGGTATACATGGTATACAAATAGTATACAAGTATTTTCTATTTGTCTGTTTTCATATAAAGTTGGCCAACTCACAATCAACAACGCACATGGCTAATGCAAAAGAAAATAAACAGAAGGACTGGGACATAGCCCCATCATCAGTGTGCTTGACTAGCACATATAAGATCCTGTGTTCTATCCCGAGTATCACACACATACCAACTTTGCCAGCCAGGTGCTGGGGTGTACTCTTATGTTCCTGACACTAGGGAGGCTAAGGCAAGGGCTTCAGAGCAAAACTATGTCTGAAAAATAAAGAAAGCAGTAAGGTCCAATAAATTAAGCATGAGGGAGACTTAAATAAGTGGAAGAAAACTACAGCTGTTGATACAGTAGAAAATGTTCACTTTCATACTAAATTAATCTCTTTGGCCTGTTCAGTTAGGAAAGCATTTTGGAATAGAAAACATGGGTGTTATCAAACAACAGGGAAGAAACTTCTGGTGGTCCTGTAAACAAATTCAATCCTTTTTCAGTAGCTGGGGATGTGGCTCAGTTGGTAAAGTGTTTGCCTAGCATACAAGAGGCCCTGGGTTCAATTCCCAGCATGACATAAAACAGGCTTGGTGGACCTCACCTGTTCTCTCCACAACTTAGGATGTGAAAGCAGGAAGATCCAAAGTTCCAGGCCATCCTTGGTTACATAGAGTGTTTAAGGTCAGCGTAGGACATAGATAGGTCAACTCTGTCTCAAAAAGTAGAAAAAGAAAAAGAAATTGGGGGGGAGGGGGCACTTTGCTTCTGCCTGTACAAATTCAACAACAAATGACCTCACTAGATCAAATGGCTGTGACTTGATCGTGGATCCTCATACCTCTATATGTGGGACAATAGCAAAAAATTGGTTCTTGATATTACCTGGGCTCAACTTTCTGTTACAGCAGCTAATAACCACTTCATCCTCCCGATCATCCAACATTGTCACCACTGTGCAGAGTGACTGGAGAGGAAAGTAAACCCCTGAAGTAATTCCACTCCAGATCATCCAATAAATCAGGGCCTGTGGGGTTCTGTTTGCTTCAAACAGAACTCTGACAAAAGGAGATGAGAGACCAGGAGTCTTAAGTCAAACTTCTAATTAAAGAAAATATTTTTCACAGTGCTTGGGTACAATTATGATGTTAGGGAAATTGCTACCATTTTGATTAGGCAGGGACCACCTTTTAAGATATATGAGGTAATAGAGAAAATTGAAAGTAGATAATTAATCCTTAGGGGCTGGAGAGATGGCTCAGAAGTTTAGAGAACTGGCTGCTGCTCTTGCTCAAGACCCAAACACCCACATGGTACCTCACAACTGCCCATGACTCCAGCTCTGAGTGATTCACTGTCCTCTTCTAGCCTCAGTGGGTACTGTATAGACATGGTACAAATACATACATTTGCGCAAACACTCTGACATATAAAATTAAAATGAGTAAATTTTACCAGGTGAAGCAGAGGCAGAGGTCTCTCTGTGAGTCCAAGGCCAGCCTGGTCTACATAGGGAACTCCAGGCCAGCCAGAGATACACAGTAAGCTCTCCCTCCTGAGGATGAGGGTAGGGGATGTAATCACCTAGGCAGTACAAGATCTCAATCTACTGGTTGTTTGTGTGGTTCCCCACAGACATACTCTAAAAGCCCACCCTCTGAGCCAGGCATGGTGATGCAGCCAGGGCTACACAGAGAAACCCTGCATGTGTGTCTGAAGGGGTGGGGGTGTCACAAGGACACAAGAAGAGCCCACATGTCCTGGATTAAAGCCTTTTGAAAGAGAACTTCCATTTGTGAGGACACAGAGAGGTGTCATCATAAACCAGGAAGCTAGTCCTAGCCAGACAATGAACCTGCCAATGCCTTGATCTGTGACAAATGAACTTGCACTGTTCACAAGGCACCAGCCTTGGGCATTCTTTTATAGCATCCCAGACTGGCAACCTCATTCACACTGAAAGCCTTCATAGAAAAAAGCTCCTTTCAAAGGAAAAAGAATCCTTTCATTGGCTTTACCTTCCCAGTTCGGTGTGAACAGGTAAATCTCAGAGTTATCCAAAGCCATGGACATTAGCATCTTTAGCCAGTTCCCTGGTTGCCACCAAATGCCAGTATCCTAAGATGGATTTCTTTTTTAAACAGTCCTTATTTTTAGTGAGGGCTGGGATGATTTTTCTTTTTTTTTTTTTTTTCTTTTTATTTAAAAAGCCATGAGCTCTGGAAATGAGACAGACAAGGGCAAATCTGACCACCTCAGGAATATTCAACACTTAATTGCACTTCAGTTAAACCTTTCTTTACAAAGGGGTCATGTTTTCCAGACTTCTAGACAGATGGAAGATCTTGGTGAAGGGACCAGCTCCCCTTTCGGCAGCCATAACGGCCGAACACGTGCTTGTCTGACCTTATCCTAGACACTAGAAAGTCAGATGCCTGCCTCGTGACAAGGAACCAATCAGAAGTTAGCTGGTGGCGCTATGCTTTACGACCCTGGGTGTACTTTATGGACAAGCGCACAGCAATGATGCACAGAGCATAGCAACCACCCTGGGAGGGCCTATGGGCCATAACAACCAGTTGACCAATCAACACAGGGCAAGCCCTCCAAGCCTGGAGGCACACCAATCGTGAGCCTGTGCATACCCCTAGACACTCCCCTTACGCTGCCCTACAAAATCTCTCAGGAGTCCCAAGGAGTTGTCTTTGCTAGCCATCCGCCCTGGCGGGTGGGTGAAAGACCCGAGCTAACATGGGGTTAGCTCGTTAAAAAAACAATAAAGCCTCATGCAGTTTGCAGCAAGCTCTCGAATCCGCCTGGTGATTGGGGTGACCGAGGTCGTGGCCTGGGACCCCGGATACCTGAGTTTTCCGGGGGTCTAACATTGGAATGGCTTTAGAAATCAACTATCCAAAGACAAAGCACTCAGTGAGCTATGATTCTTGATAACATTCTAATTCAGGCAGATCGAAGGCAAAAATACCTCCTTTGATCATGATCTTTGCTCACTTTGGCTTCCTTAAACTGATCCTCAGAGCACACAGCATTTCTCTCCTTGGAGCTCTGAGCTCGGTTATGTTTTCATCTCTAAACCAGGAAGCAGAGAACAAAGCCCACAATAATCTTTAAGAATTTCTGTTATCCATAAAGATTTGATAGAGGAGGCACTGCCTGATTCTTATATTTGCCCTGTTCCCAACAGGGCAAGCAACACTTGCTCCAAAGGCAGTAAAACTTTAATTCAAAACCATGTTGCAGGGGCTGGAGAGATGGCTCAGTCGTTAAGAACACTGCCTGTTCTTCCAAAGGTCCTGAGTTCAATTCCCAGCAACCACATGGTGGCTCACAACCATCTGTAGTGAAATCTGGTGTCCTCTTCTGGCCTGCAGTCATACATGCAGGTAGAACACTGTGTACATAATAAATAAATCTTAAAAAAAAAAAATGTTGCAAAAGTAAGAAGGCTTGAGGGCAAACTGCAGTAATGACTTTAAGGGACAGTCCCAACTACATGAACTGAAGAACAAGGAAATCACACCCTTGATTATCTTTGGTGGAGTATATAGGTGGGTTCTAGAATCCTAAAACAGCTCCTGCACGTATATTTATCAAGAAAATTATAGACCCCTAGATTTACTAGATGGTCAACAACACCAAGTTTACTAGGCAGGTGATCATCAGCCAAAATAAAAAAAATCAAAGGGAGAAAAGAATGTCTTTTTGAACCAGGCATGGTGGCAGCACTCATTAATCTCAGCATTCAGGAAGCTATGGCAGGAAGATCGTGAGTTCAAGGCCAACAGAGCCACAGAGGGAGACCCTATCTCAAAAGTCATGAAGGGTAAACCGTATGCTGTCAAGATGAAAAGGTGGGTCACTGGAAAGGAACCTGCCAAGGTATTCCTGTAAAAACAACCTGCACTGGGCTCAGGAAACTTTTTTTATTCTCCTTTGTGTGTGGAGGGGGGAAGAGAGGTGAGAATGAAATCCAGGCCCTTCCTTGTTAACACTAGGCAAGAGCTCTGCCACTGAGCTCTAGCAGGCCCCCTCCCAGAGCAAAGGAGCATTTTAGTGTGTTGCATCCTGCTCAGTTAACCATGCCTCCACTTGATGGCTTCCATTAAAACGTCTTAAAGTAACCACATGAGTCAAAGTCAAGGCCACTGAGCGGTGGGAATGGAATACTCAGGCTGCCTTTTGTCAGGCACAATCTTCCTCCCACAGGCTTGTTCCATCCATCCCTTTTACACTTCATGGATTTTTAGAAAAAAAATAAAAATTTTGTATTCTGTATGCGAATAGATCTCAGTGACAACAAAGAAGGCTTAATGTAATCTTACGCCAGTACTTCCTACGTCGCCAACCAATTAAACTTAACAAACATCCATCAAAAACCCTACTACAAAGCAAGACCACGGGCTAGTACCTGTCATTACAAAAGCAAACAACCAGCAAGAACAAGATAAACCACTCTAGGCCACAGTGTAGGCTGCTAAAGTAGAAGAGCTGCACTTTCAAACAGCACAGACTGCAGGTACTATTCAGACTTTAGGTTTTAACCCACACCCTTTTTTTTTTTTAATTCATTTGAGAATATAACTTAGTTACAACATTTCTCCCTTCCCTTTCCTCTCTGAAAACCTCATATACCACCCCCATTCCCACTCTCCTTCAAATTCATCCCTGTTCCAATAATTGTTTTTACAATTTACATATACATATGTATTCCTAAGTATGACCTGTTGAGTCCGTATAATGCTATCCTTATATATGTCTTCATCAAGGACAGCTGCCAGGCACTGAACAACCAATCAGTATGCTCTTCCCCATCCAGTTTGGAATGTTCACTGGTGTCATCCTTGTTCTGCTCACATTTGGGTGGTCATGCTGGTGAGACTTTCTTGAAGTATCATTTAATGTTACTAGAAGACACAATCTCACAGCAAACTTCCTGACCCTCTGCCTCTTAGAATATTTCTGTCCCCTCTTCCACAATGTTCCCTGAGCCTTAAATATAAGGGATATTTTATAGATAAATCCATTGGGACTGGGCTCCACAACTCTGCATTTGGATTGGTTATGGTTTTCTGTAGTGGTGTCCATCTGTTAGAGATGTTTCTTTGATGAGGAGTGAAGACTACACTCATCTGGGTTAACCTAGACCTTTTACCGATAACAATCACTTATCTACTACATACAAGTGTCAGTGGAGGAGCCCGTTCCTACTTTCCAGGAAGGCCTCAAACGTAGACAAGCCACATTTTTTCATGGAGCATCTCTAAATAAATCCTTTTTGCCTTCTCCTTCTATCCCAAGCCTGGAGGAACTAACTGTACAGAGGAGAAATCAGAAGGGAAGGGAAGATAAGAAACGGAGTGGGCCCCTTAAACTTCAAAAGCAGCCAAGGCTTTCTGTACCTATTGCTGAAAGGAAATAAACACATTCTCAAGCCAGAATCTCATCTTACACTATTTAATCAGACGGCAATGAATAATTGATACAAATGGGGAAGAGGAATGAGGAAAATCAGTGACTTAGGGTAACTTGTTTCTGAGGTTACACAGATTAACCAAAAAAAAAAAAAAAAACCATCCCAAAGGCTCTGCAACTTGCCTGTACAAAACAGTAGAGCTGGCCCTGGTGATGTGAGTGTGGGGGAGCAGCCCCGGAAGGCATTAGAACAAGATAATTGGCCCTGCTCCTTGCTGCCTGCTGCTGTGGGTGAAGCTAGTTGGGGCAATGCTGGAGAACTTGCTTTGGTGGTGTTGATGAGGGTAAGCCAGCAGGCTGACCAACCCAGCTACCACCCAGGCCCAGAACCAGGGTAATGAGTTGGCCCACCCAACATCCACCTCAGCTACAAACTGTTGGAGCATGTGAAGGGGCCAGACCTGCAGATTTAAAGCAGCAGTATCTCCCCGACACAAGGCAACAACAGGATATCCAAGAGGAGTCCAAGTGAAGGCCCAGTATCCAGGGAGCAGCAGAAGCCAGAGGCCTCAAAACAAACCAATAAATGACTGATGGCAATGAACAATTACAAGTAAAGATGTATACTGTGTGACTCACTGTGTCACACTACAGCTTCCATGCCAAGACTTGGTTGGTTTTGGTTTTGGTCTTTTGTTGTTATTGTTGTTGTTCTTTTGATTTTTATTTTATTTGGGGAGGAGGTTGCAAGGGCAGAGGTCGCATATGAAGGGAAAGAAAGATGAATGAGATTGGGATGCATGATGTGAAACCCACAAAGAATCAATTAAAAAAAAAATTCCAAAGCAGTGAATTCCTTGGCTCCAAGCACAATAATATTAAATAAAACAGATGGTGAAAGGAAGGATGCTGAAAGTCCTACAGAGGAAATGGAAATGGTCAACGAGCCTGAAAAATCAAAGCAAATAACCAGCACCAGGGTCTGATGAAAAAGCAAAACACTGAAGCCCAAGTGATGGTTATATTAGTGAATGAGGGGGCTGAGCTACCCCACGTGCATGGGACTGACCCAGGGAAGAAAGGAATACACCTATCAGCTAATGTGTGATATTCTCAGGGATGGATGAAACCATGAACAGCAAATGCAGATATTCCCTTCAAACAAATCATCCTCGAAAGGAAACCACCATCAGGTTCCTTAAAGAGGCTTTGCAGGGAACACAATCGAAACCACACTCTAACTTAACCCATCCAGAGTCAAGCCCGCACACAAAATCAGAATACAGGGCGGGACTCTGCTCCTGCCTTCTTTCCTTTCACTGGGACATTAGGAAATGTCATGGCACTCTGCTGGCCATCTGTATTGGTGCTGGGAATAACCACAACATCATGCTAGTTTCCTCCCAGTGGCCATGCCTTCTATAGCGACCAGCAATAGAACCTTTTCTAACTCTCATTTATCTACCAAGGGAAGCTGGCACCTGGACTTCTGCTTTTGAGATGCAGAAGCACAGATGCTGTCTGCCAGACAGTTATGCTACTAAGACCAAGGTACCACATCCAGGAGGATGAGAGTTGGGTCAAGACACTGCTCACAATCTTTGTAGTTGGGCAGTCAGCCTGGTAAGACACATACAGTAAAAGTCATCACTTGAAGGCAATCCACAGCCTAAGAACATAATTTAAGCCATTCAGAGCAACCATTTAGATAGTTCCTGTAAGCCACTTAAATAAAAACTTCATGAAGAAAACCACAATGCACATGAACTCAAACCTCAATTAATAGTAAAAACCAATAAATTCAGACTAACTTCCATGGTAAGCTTTTGCAGAGCACAACTCTTCACACACAAAGATCTGCCTTTGCCTTCCCCTCATCACACCACCCTCCCCTCCATCCCCACCACCACCACCACTCCACCTCCCTGCCAGCAAAGATCCCCCACTCCTAATGGAAACACACAAGGACAGCAAACACTGTGACCATCTGGTCTGATGATGTGCTGCACATTCACAGGGCATGGTTCTAATTACAGCCCGGTTTCAGCCACCACCACAGATCTCAGCAAGGTGCTCCCAAATGGAAGAATTCTGTAGTTTTGATTGGAAGCATATTTGTGAAAGCTCTAGAAGGAGAAAAAAAAAAAAAAAAAAAAAAAAAAAAGGTCTCAGCCTGAGCTCACCCCACCACACACACACACACACACACACACACACACACACACACCTCCCTTCCTCCTGGTCTGTGTGGATGAGCTCATGCTGCTTCTTCATTTGCTAGAAGAGAGACCTGCCAGCTAAGGTCAAGGGCACATCACTCAGTCCCCAGTTTAGACACTGTGTCTTGTGCCCTATGTGTTGTTCTTAGCACCAAACACACTTATTTCCTTGCCCAAGGGTCACTGTTAATTCTCTTAACAGAGAGACATGAATAGAAGGAACGTAGCAGAAGTAATCACACCCCTCTCTCTGGATTACAGTGCCGGTTCAAATGGTTGCCAAGAAAGTCAGAGAGCATAGCCTCACAAGTTACCCGCTTAAAAAATAAAATAAAATAAAGAAATCAATGCCTAGAGAGATTGCTCAGCCATGAAGAGCACCTCTCTCTGGCAGGGGGCCTAAGTTCAGTTCCCGGCACCCACATGGCAGTTCACAACAATCTGTAACTCCAGGGTCAGGAGATTGACAGCCTCTTCTGGCCTCTGTATGGCCTGTGGTACTCAGGAGCTAATTCAGGCATACACACATATATGCAAGGATAAAATTAATTAACTATAAGATTAATTAATTATAAGATTTTTTAAAACTGTCTCAGCTTTTTTTAATTTAAGATTTATTTTTATGTGTATTGGTGTTTGGCCTGCTTGTATATCTGTGCTCGACATGCAAACAGTACCCGAAAAGGCCATTGAAACCCCCAGAAATGGAGTTAAGGGTGTCAATTTCAGTGTGGGTGCTGGGAATTGAACCCCAGGGCTCTGGAAAAGCAGCCAATGCTCTTAACTGCTGGAACATCTCTCCAGCACACTGTTTTTGGTTCTTTGAGCTGCATCCTGGTGGCCCCAAGAACAAGTGCCTGACAAAAGACTGCAAGAAGGAAGCCAAGAAGAAAGTGATTGATCCATATTCTAAGACTGCTATAATGTGAAAGCTCTGGCTTTCTTCGGGATTAGGAATCTGAAGAAAAAAAACAAAAAAAAACAAAAACAAAAACAAAAACAAAAACAAAAACAGGAGACCCAAAGGCTCAAGGAACCAAACCAGATCCGATGGCCTGTCATGTGTTTGAAGTGAGCCTTGCTGGCCTCAAATTCTGTAACTGAGAATGAGCTTGCATTTTCTCATTCTCCTGCATCAGTTCCCCAGTTTTATGCAGTGCTGGGGATCAAACCCAGGGTTTGACACATACTAGGAAGGTATGTACCTCCAAAGCACTGAAGAAGACACAAAAAGGTCCCCCAGAGACTTCTAAGTAGAAAGTCCAGGCTAATTAGGACATGCAGAGGAAGAAAGGCACACTCTCTTCAGTGGAACAGTCCCTTCCACCCTGGGTGTCCCATATCTTCTGCAGCAGTAAACACAACTGTTTAGCATAGAAACTTCCCCCATACACATACACACAAAAACATAATCATTGGCCTGTGGCTGGGCTGGTCAAGGGAAGACGCTTGCTGCTAAATTTGATACCTGATATATGGTAGGAGGGGAGAACTAACTCCCACAAGTTGTCCTCTGCCCTCCATGTCCATTCTGTAGGATGTGTGTACCCACAAATAAACAATTACATGTTTTTGATAGTTAAAATCTTAAGGGCGAGTTGTTTCCAGAAGCTATGTAAACAAAATGGCTAGCACTGATATTTAAAGACACATTTTGCTATTTTTCCTGCTAACTAATAAGGAAGGTTACTGTTTCTTGGAGTGGCAAACATAAAGGACTACTACATTGTTTTCATTACTTTAAGTTGTCACAACAGGGGCTGCAAAATGTTTCATGAGACAAAAACCTAGCAACCTGAGTTTCTAGGATCCACACAAAGGTGGGAAGACAGAACTAACTCCACATAGTAGTCCTCTGTCCTCTATACTGCAGCATAGAACATATACCCCTCTCGACACATCATGAACACTCACTGATGATGATGATGATGATGATGATGATAGAGAGGGAGGGGCCCTAAGGCCCCATCCCTAGCTGAGGAACTACTGGCAGCCAGTAGCTGCTAGAGGGAGTATGAGTCGTATGTTCCCCATGGGTGACTATGCCCATGTGCGCATATATGGGCTGAACTACCTGGACTCAGTGATTTAATAAATCAATAATTACAAAAGGAGGACATGAACTCAGGAGGAACATGAGATGGGGGGGGGGAGTAAAGAGTAGGCACAATCAAGAAATTGTATGCATACAGGAATTTTTCAAACAATAAAAATATTTTTAAAAATATGTATATACATATAACTGCCATAGCAATAGTGCTCAGTATAGCGACCCAAGAAGATCACGGGACAGTTCTCAAGTGGTCATCTTAAGAGTCCAAAACAAAGGCTGCCACTTGCCACTCACAAGAGCATTAAGACATATTCTGTTCTGACTTCTAATAAGCTCTCTACAATGAACAGCAAGCAGTGAGAATCCCTGGAGCCCTGGCTTTCCTTCTGGAAGAGGACACAAGACCAGAGTGTGTGAGTGTGCTATCACACATGACAGCACATGTATGAGTGTGATGGCACATGCTCCTCTACTCAGGGATTCTAGACATCAAGAGGGATGCAATGTGCCACTGTGGAGATTTTGAAGCCTCCTGTTCTCATAATCATTTCTACTGCCCGGATGACCTGTCTTTCATAAACTAGAATCTAAGAGGAGACTGTGGGTCCTTCAATAAATCCTATGGCAACTGCAAAAATGAGACAGGTGTTGTCACACTGAAGTGACAAGCAGACAGCAATCAATACTCTTGAATGGGACTTGATGAAATTATTAAGTCCTGATTTTCAAAACAAGCCTGGCTTTACGACATTTGCAAGAAGGAGAAGGAAACTGTTAGGCACCTGTTAAGATTGGGAGATATTATCTACATTTTCTTGCTTAGTCATGCTAAAATATCATCTTGCTTCTGAGAAAATTAAAACTCAGTTTTAAAACCTATCATAACTGCATAGAAAATAGCTGGTAAAGCAATATTATTGGCTGCAACTTCACTTGATTTTCTTTAACTAATGAAGTTTCACAGGCTCTGAAACATAGCCCCAGTCAGCAGATGCCATGTAACTCTTAGTAGCCTAAGACCCCTGCATATCAACAACACTGGGTGTATAACAGAGAAACAAGAACTTTTCCCCACTGCTTCAAGCGTTAATTATACACCAAGATCAGCTAGACATGGGTATATAATCTCAAGTCTCCAATTAAGAAAACCACCGGTGAGAGCGGAAGGACAGGGCACACCCTTGATCCCAGCATGTGGGAGGCAGAGGCAAGATGATCTCTGTGAGCATGAGGCCAGCCTGGTCTACACAGTGATGTACAGCCAAGATTTACAAAAAAGAGAGAGGGGGAAAGGAAGGAAGGAGGGAAGGAGGGAGGGAGGGAGGGGGAGGGAGGGAGGGAGGAGGGAGGGAGGGAGGGAGGGAGGGAGGGAAGAAGGACACGGGTCACAGAAAAAGAAAGAACAAAGGAAAAGGGAAATGAAAAGAAAAGGGGGAAGAGAGGGGATGGGAGAGCAGGAGAGAGGAGGGCAGGAGAGGGGAGCAAAAAGGGGAAAAGGAAAGGGAAAGGGACAGCCACCAGGAAGGAGGCAGAAGACCAGCACTCCCTGGTAAGGGGAGAACTTGAGCAGAGTGTCCAGGTATGTGGGACACTCCTTCAACTCCACCTAACTTCGCAGGAGGACTGTGGCTTCTGTTAAAGTTGCAAAGGCCTCAGAATTTACAAGAAGTCACTTCATCTGGCTGGGCCCGTGTGGCTACAATATTGCTGTCCTTAACAAAGACCAGAGACAGATGAATCACTTGAAAGTTGCTTTCACTTTTTACTAAGGATTTCAGTTGCTAGGTCGCTACATGGGCAAAGCTTTCCAAGTGTTGCCTAAGGAAACCACAGCCTTTCCCTCAGACACATTTGTGCAACTTTGCACAGCAAATGCTTTGTCGATCCAGGCAGTATTTACTGAATGCTTTCTAGGTAGAGAGACAAAGATGCACTGAGTTCCTGGATGCTGACATACAGTGGGGGACAGCCACATCGATTACAGCCAGATAGACCATGACAAACACAGAAACTAGAGCCGGGTGTGATGGTGCAGCCCTCTAATGCCAGAGTTTGAGGCCAGCCTTGGATACATAAGGAAGCCATGTTTCAAACAAGTAAAACCAATTATTAGCATTAAATAATTAGGTAGGAACATGCTGAAAAAGAGGCACTAGTTAAACTCATAAATTTGCCCACATCTAGATGTATTTAATCTGAAGACATTTTTAGAAAATGCCTAGCCCAGAGAGGCTTTGGACTCATGGTCCTCCTGCCTCCACATTGCATGATGGGATTACATACCCAGTGTAGACCATCTTTCATTTCACTGGCTCTACATTTTCGACTTGCCTTCATAAAGTAACTAAATTTCCAGCACAGCTTTCCAACTATCTATCTTAATGCTGGCATGGGTAACTACATCGTGTAAGACAAATAGGGTCAGGTAAGATCAGGTCCTTCAGGCACTGCTTTCCCCCACCTCTACATCATCCCCACATCCATGTGGCTGGCTCATCATCATCTTATAAAAGTCAGTTTAAAACTATCCACTCGGAAAGCCCAGCAGTCCTCCCAAGCATCTAAGGTTTCTGCTCCCAGTAGCTTTCCCCACTTCTGCCTGTGGTACAGCACAAACACAGTCCTGCCTCGCCCGGAAGAGCATTCAGACACCTGCTACACAACATCCATCAGATACTACTGCAAAATTATTTCAGTTTAAAGGCTAAGAGGGAGTAACACAAAAAACTCATAAAAGTATAAGGTATCTCTAAACTTAAAAACAACTTAAATAAGCAAATATCAGGATAATTTAATACTCTGGTATACCACTTCACTTAAAACACTGGCCTATATGGACAAGCCAGTTTCCTGAGAGCTGTTAAAATGAAACAACACAGCTTGAAAAGAACTTCTTGGAGCTCCCAAGATAGCTAAGCAGCTAAGGGTTCTTTCATAAAAGATGACAAACTGAGTTTGATTCCTGGGCCCCACATGGTTGAAGGAGAGAACCAATTCTCCCAAGAAATCCTCCAACCTGCACACACACACACACACACACACACACACACACACACACACACACACACATCAATCAAAAAATTTAAATAAGAAATTTGCTTCACCACAAACCACCAGTTTTGAAAGTGAGTGCAAATGGATTATGCCCAATTTAGTGATAAAGTAGCCAACAAGCCAACATCATGCTGTCAGTCACTGTGTCTCATTGGTCCCCACATGCCAATGTCACCCTAAATTGGCACCTGGTTTTTGATCTCTCTGGCCCAAGCCTTATATATAAGACATCCTGCATCTATCTATAAAATAGCATCAGTCTCTAAAGCCAACCCCTCCTCAGCAGCCGGGCTCAGCATCAGTTCTACAAAAGAGATCTGAAAAGACACAGAAAGACAACCTTTCCTTTCCCTCGCCTTTTGTCTACCAAAATTTGTGTTGTTTTGTGTTGTTATTTTAAGTTTGGTCCTTCTATGGTCATCACTTTCAGCACCTGGATAGTTTCTGCTAAATCACCGCTTTAAGACACACCTTTTATCACTTTTGAAAAGTCCCTCTAGAAAACTCATTCCGTAAAGACTTGCTCATGGCCCACACTTCCTGCTAGCCTGTTAAAAGGTCGCCAATAATTTGTGTTCAAGCAGCAAGCATGTCTACACAGCATTTCATACTAAGCTTCTACTAAGTCCACCAACAAAGCAATCAGGCAGCAAACCATAGATTATTGTCCCCATTTACTACACAAGCCTCCCTGGGCAGAAGCCACTGTGTTCATTTCTGCACACTCAGCAACTCACATAGACATTGCTTAACAAACAAAGAAGCAAGAAGTAGATATGGGGTTGGTTAAAGCCAACACATATCCTGGCTGTTAACATAGTGCTCTGGAAACAAAATGCAGAGAACAAAAGTTAAACATGAAGCAAAATACATATTACAAATATGCAATTATTTATATCCAAATGGAACCAGCCAAAAGGTGAAATGGCTCAGCAGGTAAAAAGGTGCCTTGCTGCCAAGCTTCATGACTGAGTTAGACACCTGGGACTCTCATGGTGGAAAGAGAGACTCCAATTCTATGCGTGGTCCACTGACCTCCACACATGTTACAGTAGTTTACACATACACACATGCTAAATGGATTTCTGAGTCTTCATTGGGGTGTGGATATACAGTCCTTCCAGAAGTAACACAAAGAAAGTCTGAAAATGAATTATAAATGTTGTTTAGTATTTCCCTTTCTGGTTAGGAAAATACTGACTTAATGTGGCAACAGCCCCTGGAAAACTGAAATTTCTTTATTTGTAGTAAGTGTATGTATGGGTATGCACATGTCTGTGCTGGTGTGCTTTCACATGTGAGTCTGTGTAGGCCAGAAGACAATCTTGGCTTCTATTCGCAGGAAGGCCATTCACCTCCTATGAAACACTGACCTGGAGCTTCCCAGCCTGGCTAGCTGGACAGCAAACCTCAAGGATCCGCCTCACTTAAAATACAAGCACGTGCTACTTTGGTTCTGAGAGTCCTAGTAAACTGAACTTTAAATTGTAATTTGCATGTAAATAGCCACATCTGGCTAATCAACACTAAAGACTGCGGCTCAAGTCTTCAAAGACATACTGGACTACATAGCCAGAGTTCTCTTTTCAATGCTTATCTAAGAATTTTAATACTAACAAGGCCCTTCAGGAGATAATGAAGCCTCCCTGCCCAAGGTCAAATAAATACCAATAGTTAGTTATGTTAGGTCCCTTACATCCAAATCCCATTCAAAAATGGTAATTTGCCTAAAGCTTAGCAGTGAACCACATGAAAAAGGAATTTAAAAATAATAGTCTACAATATGTCAGGCACTGTGAGAGATTCTTTATAGCCACCATCATACTTTACCCTCACAATTAATCTCCATGATTCCAAATGAGTGACTTGTAAAGTAGAAGCAAGAGTATCAATCAGGTCAAGATCACCCTCAGCTAGACAGCCACTTGGAGGCTAACTTCAGCTATATACAACTGTATGGAGAGAACATCAGAATTCTAGCCCAGAACTCCACAGCTCTGGTACTTCCACACCACCACATCACCTCCTTTGAGCTGAGCCCCTCTCAAGAGCTGTCACCCCCAATCTCTGCCTGAAGTGCTCAGCCACCCGACTTCAAGGTCTGCAGCTTCCAGGGATCTCTGCCTAGGATACTGGAACTTAACTGCAGTCTAAGCAGGCACGGGCAACCCCTCCTTCCCAAGAAAGTGATGACAGCTGCCTTTCTCTGCAGTCGTGCAGATGTTATTACCTTTACAACACCAGAGCCACCTCTAAGAGGACAGCAGTCAAAAGCAGAGCTTAGCACAGCCACCAATAACTGAGTCATCCCTGGTGTCTGGAGGTCACAGGGCAGGGAGCAGAGCACCATTCAGGGTTGCCCTTGAACTTTCTCCTTCCATAGAACCTGGATTCCAGCTCCTGACTCCTCAAGTCAGCTGACCCAATGAAGAGGAAAGAAGCTCCATGACTCCAGAGGGCCACTCCTCTCTCCACTGGGAAGGACATACTGTCCTGGAAGGTTCTCTGCACTGGGAGCCTTGGCTAAACACCAACAAGAGACGCTAAGAAAACACACATCAGCAAAAACCCTATGCAAGAATGCTTAAAAAGAGGAGGCAGAGGTGGGTGGAACTCTGAGGTCAAGACAACCCTGGTCTACAGTCTACAGCCAGGGCTACACAGAGAAACCCTGTCTTGAAAACTGGAAGAAGGAGGACAGGAAGGGACTTAGAGCAGCCCTGTTCAGCAGAATCCAAGAATTTTATCATCAAATGATATAAGAAATGTAAAATGTAGCACACACCTCAGAATTTATTTTTTTTAAAAAAAATCAAGCTTTCATTCCAGTTATCTGCTCATTGCACATACCACCACTGAAAGTCACCTGACCCAGTGTTTTCTGAACTCACTATCTGCAACTGACACAAGACCAGCATTCATTTATCTACAGTTATCAAGTTACTATCTGATCAAAAAAGTACAAGTGCTGTAGATCGAAATAAGTGATACTCATATCCTTTTTACAACCAAAACATTATACAATCCCAACAGTAATGAAATCTAGGCTCTTTAACTCTATTTCAGCTCTATGAGATGGCTCAGTGGGTAAAAGTACTTGCTACCAACACCTTTTATGATCTCAGTTTGACCCCTACGACCCACATGGAAGGAAGGAGAGAACTGACTTCTGAAAACCTCCTGAGATCACCACATGAGCGCCATGGCATGCACCTGCATACAAATACGTATAAACATGTTCTAAAGTAACAAAATTAATTATACTTCAATGAACTTTGAGTTTCCCCCTAAGATAAGCATAACTGGTAAACAGTGACCTATTCTAGGTGAATTTCAACTGTTAATCAAGAAAGCCAAAGGGTGGTTTTTTTTTTTTTTTTTAAAAGAACTCTTCTCTAAATTCAGCTTAAGGCTTCATAACTTGACTTTTATTGAAAAATAAGAGAAAAGTCAAGACTATCTCCAAGTCACAATTAAGGAAGTCATCTTAGGCATACTTGAAAGTTAGATGATCCACATGGAGTAGAATATAAAATTAAAATGGGGGGGGCAGCCAAAAGACTCAAGAGCTTCCCTTGTCTGAATTAAGCTTAACATGAATTCCTGGTTACCAAATATAAGTGGTGTAGTTATAAGGTGAAATGCAGTGTGGTTCTGGGGATAAAGGCAATTACTCTGCACATGGGGATCAGGGCCCCTTCAAAAATGATCTAGCAGCCAGTTATCAGCCTTGCCTAAATGCAAATGTATACAATCATGCCCAGTCCTTCCCAATTCTAATCTTTTATCCACACTCTAACACAAACTAAACTTTCCCAAAGTATTCACAGAGAAACTCTTCTGATAACAATGCAAGCCATAGGGACCACCATACTTCTCCACTGCCACAAAATAGCAAAACAACTTTTGCTAAATTTAAGAGTCACCCCTGAAGGGTGGTGATGGCATACGCCTTTAAACCCAGAACTTAGGAGACAGAGGAGAGTAAGTTGGATCTCTGAGTTCCAGGTAAGTCTTGTCTACAGAGTGAGTTCCAGGAAAACCAAGGCTACTCAGAGATAATACCCTGTCCATGAAAAGGAGGGAAAAAAAAATCACCTTGACTAATCTCAAGACATTTACAAGGACAATGGAAATCTTTAAATCTTTAATGCATCAAGACATTGACACAGGAAGGTAACACATGTTCCAAGTCACACAACCTGTGTGTTTTAAGGCTGGCTTTAGCCCACTCATCTGTGTCATGGGCCCAGGCTTGCTTGGGTTCCTTATGTTAGAGCTACCCCAAAGGCACTCAACATGTGAGAACAGAACTTATGTCTTCCAGGATTCATCTCCATGCAGTTTTAAGTTCCTTTCCGTGCTTCCAATGAGCACTGGCTTCTTCCTAAGAATTTTTATCAGCCCATTAAATGAGGAAAGGCACTATAATAGTCTCGATGAAATGAGAGGAAGCCACTCTTCTCAGATTACTGGAATGCCATCCTTAATTACTAGCAATCCACTAAGGGGAAAGGCACTTGCTAGTAATTGATATTAAACAGCCAATCTTCCGATGACCAGAGAAACAGTAGAGTAGTTCTGAGTCCAAGGTCAGGCCAGGAAGATTTTGCCAAGGTTAAAGTACAAGAGGAAAGTTCATGGCCTTCATCAAAACAGTGGGCCAAGCACAGTAAAGGCTCTCTACTTATGTGCAAACAGTACCCAAAAGTGGTTGGATGAGATGAGATTCCCAACATGAGCCCTGTGTCAAATACAGCAGTGAGTACTCTCTGAGAGAGCCCCAAGTCAAACTAAAATAAATGACTCACAATTTCCAATTAACCATGAAGAGAATGACTATCAACTCACTGTGGATACAACTGATCAAATTCCCCAAAGGAATGTTCGTATCATGAGCACACTCTGAATCACAAACCTGACACATGCTAAATCATGCCTCTCTGGTGGACCACCATAACTTTGCTCCCTGCAGAGCATACTCAGTACTCAACAAAGGTAACAGGGTGTAGTACATGCCAATCACTACTCACAACTCACATCTGAATTAACTAAAATATTTTCCTTCCTAACAGCCAAGTCCTTATCCTTAGATGGCTCTTGTCCCATACACTACCTTCCATTTGTGAGCTAGAAATTAATGTCAGCTAAGTTAACAATGGAGGCAAAGCATTTAACAAAAAATACATCAAGTATCCTAGTGAAAGCTGGCACCATAGACCATCCTCTGACCCTATCCTAGTAGCCCTCATACCTTTGTCTGGTCATCTCTCACAGTCAATCATAACCTACCTGTTGCAGAGTAGCACTGGGTGACAGTGCAGGACTTCCTAGACCAGTGGTTCTCAACCTGCAGGTCTAGACACCTCTGGTGGTCAAGGACCCTTTCACAGGGGTCACTTAAGACCATATGCATATAAGATATTTACATTATGATTCACAAGAGTAGCAAAATTTCAGTTATGAAGTAGCAGCAAAATAAGTTTATGGTTGGGGGTCCCCACATGAGGAACTGTATTACAGGGTCATAGCATTAGGAAGGTAGAAAACCACTAGACAGTACCCATCTTGTTGCTTCTGAGTATTTACTCTAGGGAAACTCAGCTGCTGCACTGTATTACCATGAAAGCAGTGTGTGGAAACACATGTGTGGAAAGGCTGAGGCCCTCAGTCAACAGCCAGTGGCCACGTACCAATCATGACCAGGAGACACATCTGAAAGAAATGCATATAGTCAAGGCTTCATGACTGACTGCAACCTCATGACAGGACCTGTGGCTGAACCATTTTCAGCCCCACAGAAACAGTGACTGGTTTAGACTACTGGGTTACACATCAGTGAATAACTAGTATATTTGGCCTTCTTGGTGCAAACTTCAGGGAAGGAGGCAAGCATCTATTTTAACTTTGTTCTCTCTGTGGTTCAAGTGGCATGAATCTCAACTCTTTCATCAAAGCCTTTCGCATTTAAATCACCTATCTCAACCAATAGAGGCTGGATGTTATCTCAGAAAACCTAACTCCAACGGTTCAATCAATATAGTACAGCCTGATACTAAAAACAAAAAAAAAAAAAAAAGTGTCATTTCAAGGAATACAAGGGACTTCTGTGCCCACTCTTCCTATGTTGAAATCCTAGTCTTCTTGTGATGGTGGCACTGGCCAGCCACCTCAGCAACATGGGTTAAGCAGGATGGAAGGAGAAAATTAAGGGGACAGAGCAAGGGAAGGGGGCCCTTACCCAGGAGTCTGAGTAAAGACTCATTAGCTTAAGAGTCAAGAACGTTGACATAACTCACAAAACATTCTTTGAAAGCTGCCTGTATAGAAACAACACTCGTTTTCATAGAGATGTCAAATAAGAGGATGAAAGTAGTAGTGAACAAGCCCAAGTGTGTGTGATCTAATTTAACCATACTCCCTCTTCATCTGTAACCCTGTAATTTTCCAACATTCTCACCACAAGAATCAAGAACCTTGTTCACAGTCAAAACAAACATAGTAATTCCCTTATGCTCTTGCACCCTCTCAGCCCTTTCAGCCTTCTGACTTACAGGGTTTTGTCTCATCAACCTTACTTGTGTGGATACAGCTCAGACACCACCCTACGAGTTCATATACCTATTCTTCATATTTTATCTGATACTTTTTTAATTTTTAGATTTATTTTATATGTACGAGTGTTTTTGCTTCCATGTATGCCTGTGCACTATTGTGCACTATAGTGCCCTTGGAGATAAGAGGACATTGGATCCTCTGGAACACCAGTAATAGGTGATTATGAGCTATCCTGTGGGTGGTGGGAATCAAACCCAAGTCCTCTGCAAGAGGGATCAGTGCTAGTAACCAAACCATCTCTCCAGCCCCTATCCTGAGAAACTTTTAAGTGTTGCAAGCCTGAAATGTCAGCTATTTGGAGAGCTGGGAAAAGAGGACTCCAAGTTTGAGGTCTGCCTGTGCTGAGAGAATTTAAGACCAGCCTGAGCAACTTAGTAAATTAATGCCTCAAAATTAAAAAAAAAAAAAAAGTGACCATACCACCCTTGGGCAAGTCTTAGAAGCAACTCTCTCTTGGAAAAGCCTATACCATAGTCTTCAGTGTATTATACTTTCTTCTGAGCACCTCTCTTTCTCCCAGCCCCCATGCATAAGCCTACATTAAAGTTAAACAAACAGGGAATGAACTAAGGATGCAACTCAGTGCTAAGGGCCTGTCCACCATGTGTCTGGTCTAGTTTCATTCCTCAACGCCACAGCACACACACATAAAAAAATTCTTTCAATAACATCACTTCAGAAGAATGATACGGTATCCTAATTGCTTTTGTGCTGGCTAGTTTTATGTCAGCTTGACACAAGCTAAAGTTTTATGTCAGCTAAAGTCATCTTAGAGGAGGGAACCTCAATTAAGAAAATGCCTCCATAACATGGAGTTGTAGGCAAGCCTGTGGAACATTTTCTTAATTAGTGATTTGTGGGAGAGGGCCCAGCCCATTGTGGGTGATTCCATCCCTGGGCTGGTGGCCATGGTTCTATAAGAAAGCAAGCTGAGCAAGTCATGAAAAGCAAGCCAGTAAGCAGCTCCCCTCTATGGCCTCTGCATCAGCTCTGGCCTCCAAGTGCCCACTCTGTTGAGTTCCTGTCCTGACTTCCTTCAGTGATGAAACTCTTTCTTTCCCAGCTTGCTTTTTGTGGTGGATGAAATAGGTATGGCCCCCACATGTTTGGCCCAATGGGACTGGCACTATTAGGATGTGTGGCCTTGTTGGAGGGAGTATGTCACTGTGGGGGTGGATTTTTAGGTCTTATATGCTATGTCCAGTGTGGCACACAGTCTCCTGTAGGCAGATCAAGATTTAGAACTCTCAGCTACTCCTCCAGCATCATGTCTGCCTGCATGCCGCCATGTCCCATAATGATGATAATGGATTAAACCTCTGAAATGTTTTCCTTTATATAAGAATTGCCATCTCTTCACAGCAATAGAAGCCCTAAGACACTTTTAGTCATGGTGTTTCATCATAGCAATAGCAATCCTAACTAGGAAAGCTTTCTATTGTGTTAAAACACTGACCCAAACCAATTAGGACAGAAATGGCTTACAGGTTACAGTCCACCATGGATAGATAGCAAGGCAGGAGCTTGAAAAGAAGAATGTTGCTGACTGTCTGGCTCCTGTTTCTGGTCACCCTGCTTCCTTATACCACCCAGGGGTGGAACTATGCATAGTAGGCTAGGCCCCCAGGCATGTCCATAGGCCGCAGGCCAATCTAATGGAAGCAATTCCTCAATTAAGGTTTACTATCACAAATCTGCTATCACATGTGGCTATTCTTAGTCCTTTGACCTTTTCAAGTTTGTCTTATCAACCTTGGTCCTGTTTGTGCACCTCAGAAACCACTCCAATGACTTCATATTTCCATTTTTAAAAGCTCTTGACGGATTCTTTTATTAATTTTTGGATTTATTTATTTTGTATATAGGAGTATTTTGCCTGCATATATATTTGTGTATGTACTATGTACACGCTCAGTGCCCTTGGAGTTCAGAAAGGGGCGTTGGATCCCATGGAACTGGAGTTACAGTCGTGAGCTGCCATTGGTTTGGAGCTTCTAAAGAAGAGCAGTCAGTGCTCCTAACAGCAGACCCATTTCTGCAGCCCCCACATGCAGCTACATAGTAACACTTAACTGCAACTCTCTTATGAATCCCATGCCCCTTAGGTGTGCTCTGCCCTTTATCTCTGTCTCCCTTGACATCCTCCTTCACACTAATGTTCTTGTTTGTTTCATTGTGTTTTGTTTTTGGAAACAGGGTCTGCAGTGGCCTAAGCCGGCCTTTAACTCCCTATGCAGCTAAGTATGGTCCTGGATCTGATCTCCCCAAGGCTTCTACCTCCCAACTGTTACGATTACAGATGAATGACACCACACCCGGCCTTAAAATCTTTTCTTAACAAACACTAACTCTGCTTCAGTCTGACTCATTCCAAAATTTTCTGCAGTGTAGTCAAAATGCTGAGCTTCACCTACCTGACTGGAGAGCTCTGAAAAGAACTCAGGCTGCCAAAGGCAGCAGTGTGGGGCTATAATGTCCCTACTTCCACTGGGACTGCCAAGGCCAGCATTGTAGGAGCATATCTCTACTTCCACTCGGGAGGTCTCTACTTCCACTCAGGCTGCCATGGACAGCAGTGTGAGGCTATGATGTTGCTATTTCCACTCAGGCTGCATAGGCAGCAATATAGGACCATGTCTCTACTTCCACTCAGGCTGCTGCTGACTGGGAGGCTGAGGCAAAAGGAGTGGCATAGTGGAAATCCTGTGGCAAGAAGGAAGGAAATCCTGGTCTCCAACATGATCCTTTTTGGAGATGAGGCCTTGGGAAACTAAGTCTTGAAATTGAAGCCTTTGCAAGAGGGGTCTACACCCAATGTGGTAATGAAAGAAGCCATCAGTCAGAAACCTGGAAGGTCCTCCCCAGAGCCAGGGTGTGCTGGGTGGCTGGCATTGACAGTGGACTTCTGGTTTCGGGGACCACAAGGACTGCAAGTCTCTAACCCTGTGCTCACAAGCAATCCTTCCTCATCAGAACTTTTTCTTGTTAATGTCAGTAAAGTCCTGTGTTTCTAGTATCACCTCCTTCCCTTCGGCATTCACTCTATTCACCACACATAACACATGGAAGAAACCAAACACAACAATCAAAGCCCAATGTGTGGCACTTACATCAGCAAGCAATCAATCACTCATTAGAAATCCCTTATCATCATCATCACCTATTATTGATTTTTGTTTCCTCAGATGATGAGCTTAAAGTTGGAAAGAAAAAGAAATGAGAATTGGGGCAATAGCTGCTTTGATAGGACAACAGAAGCTTGCAGAACAATCCTGAGGCTCTTATTTCCACATCCTTGCATTCTTCCACACTAAGTCAGGCCCCAAGAGTCTGCCCTGGGAAAGAAAGAAATGCTTTCATTTTAATTACCTGCATGTCCAGTCATGGAAGGCTGAATTGCATGTGCCAGTGGCCCAGACAATCAGTGTGCAATGTTTGCACAACCAGCCTCCACCTTCTTCACCTAACATCTCACCGGGCTCACACATTTTGAATACTAACAGGAATACAAAGAAAAATCAATAATGTGAAATATATATAAAACAAAGGATAACAAACACCCATTTTGAAACAATACAAACTGTGTTGAAGGTAAGTGGGCTGGATTTAATGCATACCAGACCAATCAGCCACATTGCTTACAGAAGTAATAATTTTGATTTAAGATAAAAAATACCTTCATATTCAATAAATTGCAACCCAGTGAGGTAATGCTGACCCTTTAATTCCATGCTAACATAAAAGTTACGAGATTAAACACCTATTGACCCTCCATTTGTGGCAACTGGACACAGGAAATGCTGACTTTGCCAAGGTTGTTTGTTTGTTTTGTTTGTTTGTATTTTGGGGGTTTTTGGAGGGGGTTGTTTTGTTTTGTTTGTTTGTTTGGTTGGTTGGTTTTTCAAGACAGGATTTCTCTGTGTAACAGCCCTAGCTGTCCTGCAACTGGCTTTGTACTCCAGGCTGGCTTCGAACTTACAGAGAGCCTCCTGTCACCACCTGGCTTCCAACTCTTAATATTTGAAACTACACAACTAAAACACTTTCCTTCGGGGATGGGGTAGTAGATCTTTTAAATTCATTTCAATAATAACACCTAGACTACCACCCATTTTTCAAGTGGATCTTTTATTGCAGAAAACTAAGGTTCAGTTGATTAAGCACTAACACTTGCACCAAAATGCCAAATATCCAGATTAAATTGTGCACAGGAAACATGACTTTAAGGGTTGTTACTACATCCTTACCAAAATGAACTTCCTGCATAAATGAGGCAGATAAAAATTCTGACACTTGAAATTCAGGAGGAAGCCGGGCGTTGGTAGTGCATGCCTTTAATCTCGCACTCAGGAGGCAGAGGCAGGTGGATCTCTGTGAGTTCGAGACCAGCCTGGTCTACAAGAGCTAGCTTTCCAGGACAGCCTCCAAAGCCTCAGAGAAACCTGTCTTGGAAAAAAAAACAAAAAACAAAAAACAAAAGAAAGGAAGAAAGAAAGAAAGAAAGAAAGAAAGAAAGAAAGAAAGAAATTCAGGAGGAAAACAATTATTAATTCTTCAAAGGCTTCTCTTTCACATACCCCAAGTCAAAGATTTCTAGTCAAATGATCAGCTCTTATGGTCCCTTTGCTTGGGTCATCAGTCTCATCCCTTCTTCCCATTCCAGTCACTGTGGTATGGACCCTTCAGATTCAGCCAGAAAGAGTGGGTCCTTTCTGTGTGTAAAGTTCCAACAAGGAAAATCCACTGCCTAAATATAACCTTTCAAAATGAAACAAAAACAATTGTCTATAAAGGCTACTACATCTTAAGAGAAATAGAAAACACATAGAAAGATGTTTGTTTAAATAGCAGAAACTAAAGGTGTATTTTGCCAATTTTGGGGGGGTGTTGTTTTTTGTTTGTTTTGTTTTTTTTCTTTTTCAGTACTGATGGTTGAATCCTGGGGTCTGTGCATGCTAGGCAAGCACTCTATCACCGAGACACATTCCCAGGTCTGTCTGTCTTTCTTTCTCTCTTTCTTTCCTTCATTTTGAGCTGGGGTCTCACAATGTAGCTGTCCTGTTTTTTTTTTTTTTTTTTTTTTTTTTTTTTTTTCCACGTCTATGTAGATCAGTTTGTCCAAGAACTTGCAAAAATTGATTTTCCCTCAGTCTCCTGACTAGACCCAGGCATTTCCCCAGCAATAACTTTTGGTTTTAAGTCGACTAGGAAACAGGGAGCAGAAAATGAAAGGCTTAAAAAAAAAATGTAATCTCAGATAAATGAGAGGGCACAGTAGGTACAGACACTTGCTGCCAAGTCTGATGACATGTGTTCAATCCCCAGAACTGGCATGGTTAAGACCTCTGACCTCTACCTGTGCTCAGCACGTACTCATACACACAAGGGCTAGAGAGAGGTCTGAGGGGTTAAGAGTGCTTACTGCTCTTACAGAGGACCCAGGCTCCCAGCACCCACATCAGGAGACTCACAGCTGCCTGCCATCACAGTTCCAGGAAACCCAACACCCTCTGGTCTCCATGGGCACCTGAATGTACATGGTACGAATGCACTCATGCAGCATACACATACATATAAATAAAAAAATATAACGAAGCTTTAAAAATATATAAAGACAACTTCTTATAAGAAAAGAGTCTGTAAGTTTGAAGCTTAAAAAGAAAGCTAAGAGGCATCTATATAGTCACCTTTAATTCTATGCAAATTTACACATGAAGGATAGTGAGCAGACAGGTTTTTGCCAACACCTCTGATTGTGAAGTAAATGTGAAAACTGCTGGACTTCAGCAAAGCAGTACTGTAGAGAAACTAATAAGCTTCAGATGTCAACACACATATGCATTATGTATGAATTCTTGTTAATATGTAGGTTGATTCTGTAGATCAAGAGCAAGAAAGAGGATCTGCAATTCTAGTAAGTAGCCAGGTGGTGCCTATGTTCCTTGTCCTGGGACCACATTTGCAAAAAGAAGTAGACCTCGGAGCTAAGTAATGGTGCATCTAGCGGGTCAGTTCCAGTGAACAGCAACATCAGCACAGGCCTGTGCCAGCTGCCCTCGCCTGCATTGATTAGGGAACTAGTCCAAAGCAAGCAGATCTTAACAACTTTCCTCACTGATGAGCTTGAGATGCAATCACAAAGAACGCTGAGAAATGACTGATACATACCAGAGAACAAAATCTCTTTGAACCAGGTACAGTCAGCTTCCTGGAGCCCTGAGGTGTGGTTTTCACACAGGTGAGAAGAAGCAAGATGAGATGACCTCATACAGGAAGACAGCTTGATTTCACAAGCCCTTCCAACCTGTTTTACAAATTACCAGTGCTCACGGGGATTCACGAAATTCTCCAAGTGAGTCCTCTGATGCAAGCTATTACTAAAAACCTCATCAACTGAAATAAGGGACCTTTCCAGACAGAGGCATCAAGAGCACAGAAACTGGCCGCGCTTGTCTTGGTGAGGGTATCTATTACTATAATAATACACCGTGTCCAAATGCAACTTGAGAAAGAAAGGGTTTGTTCCAGCTTAAAACTCAGGTCACAGCCCATCATCAAAGGCAGCCAGGGAGGCAGGAACAGAAGCACAGGCTATGGAGGTATGCTGCTTACTGGCTTGTTCAGTTTGCAGACTAGACACCATGTTTGATATCAAAATATCAAATGTGCCTAGTAGAGTCTCTGAAGGACTCTCAGAGTTCCCTCTGAAACTTCACAAGCCAGGTAGGTCTCCATTATCTGCACTGTTCTCAGCATTATCAACTAAATTCCCATAGAATTCCTCTGAGCTCTGAGCATACAACAGCTTCTCCAGCCTAAATTTCCAAGTCCTTCCACAATCCTCCCCAAAAATATAGTCAATACCACACAACCTTGTTCCAGTTTCTGTCTGAGAGTTTCTGTTCCTGTAATAAACACCATGACCAAAAGCAACTTGTGGAGGAAAGGGTTCCTTTCAGCTTACAGTTCAGAATCACAAACCCTCACCGAGGGAAGTCAGGACAGGAACTCAAACAGGGAAGGGATCTGGAGGCAGGAACTGAAGCCAAGGAGGGAGAAGTACTGCTTCCTGGTCTTCTCAATTTGCTTTCTTATAGCACCCAGGGCCACCAGCCCAGGGCTGGCACCACCCCAAACCCCCAATTCACTCATTAAGAAAATGCACTAGCGACCTGTCAACATGTCAACCTTCTGAAGGCATTTTCTCAATTGAGGGTATCTCTTCCCATGACTCTAGCTTGTGCTGGGCTGACATAAAACTGGCCAGCACACCTCTTAAATCCACATTTTTTTTCTACCCTTGTTCTGAGTTATCTGTAGCAGTTAATCACATTTCCACTTAAAGAGTAGGAATATAAAAAGACCTAAAGTCAAGACTGAAAACACAAGAGAGATAGTAGCCTCTTACACTAAACAAGAAAAATACAATCATTGCTAGAGGGCTGGGGTAAGTGTAACTCAGTCAGTATAGTACTTGCCTACCATGCATGAGACACTGGGTTCATGCCACAGCACTATACAAACTAGATTTGGTGGTGAAGACAGGAGTATCAAAAAAGTTCAAGATTATCCTCAGCTACATAGTAAGTTCAAAACCAGTCTGAGCTACATTAAAAAAAAAAAAAATGTTGCTAGGAGCACATGTCCTGTGAAATTGCCAGGATTGATATTTATCTTTGTGTCTATCTACCCAAGTATGTATATATATATATATATATATATATATATATATATATATATATCTCACCATGCTTAATGCAACATCAGCAGAGTATGTGTTCAGCAAAAACAACAGGGAAATGCATTGCATCTCTTCTGATAGAAGACCAGAGTTCAGTTCCTAACACCCATATCAAGTGGCTCACAGTCACCTATAATTCCAGGTCCATGGGATCCAACACCCACTCTTGGCCTCCATAGGCAGCAACATACACATCTGGTATATAGACATAAATGAAAATTTAAAAATCACTTTTTAAAAACATTCTTTAACAAAGCTAACTTTACTTCAGATACTACACAGAAACATCATTGAGGAAAATCATTTACTTAAGATCAAAGCCACGGGCTCATTCCAAGATCTGGGTTAGTCTCTGGTTGCACAATTTACCATTTTGCCAGGAAAAGAACCCACAGTGCATCTAAATAGATTAATTTATTGGGAATACTAGTCATGGAATTGCTTCAGAAATTCTGCCAAATTTGCTCTTGCTGCACTAGATTGGTTTAAGATATATTTTATGGTTTGTGAATGTTTTGGTTTAAAATTCTGGCTCTCTGGCTAACATCAGTACAATAACCAAGGGAGGGACAAGGAAAGCAGAGGACAAGACTGCTAACACTGTCTGTTCATTTACCCCTGCAGCCATCTGTTTAATACATCCATGTATTTGGGCCTCTTGTTTAAAAACAAAGAATACATGTATATCACTTAGAATATAACCTAGTAGAAGAGCAACTGCCTAGCATGTGGTAGATCCTAGGTTTGATGCTCAGTACTTGTCCTAACTAGCTTTTTGTCCACTTGATACAAGCTAGAGTTATCTGGGAATTGAACCTCAATTGAGACAATGCCTCCATCAGATTGCTTGTGGGCAAGTCTGTAGAGCTTTTTCTTTGTTAATGATTGACATGAGAGGGCCCAGCCCACTGGTGATGATGACACCCCTAGGCCCATTGTCCTGGATAATATAAGAAAGCAAACTGAGCAAGTCAGGGGAGCAACAGTAAGCAGCATCCCTCCATGGCTTCTGCTTCAGTTCCTTCCTGAATCCCTGCCAACCTCCTTAGAAGATGCTCATGTGGAAATGTAAGCTGAAACAACCCCTTTTCCTTCCCAAGTTGTGTTGGCGGTTATCTGATCATACTGTGAACCCCAAGTTAGCATTTGCATTAATTAAATAAAATTAATCTTGAATCAAGAGGCTGAGTTAACAACTAGTTGACAGAAAGTAATCATAGGACATCAGAGGGCATCTGGAAGAGATAAGAGACACACTGGAAGTAGTAGGCAGGGATTTTGAGTGGCATGTGCCCCCCCCCCCAGATAGAGAAGAAAGATAGGCTTTTTGAGAGATGCCAGCAAGGAAAGACGGTGAGTTAGTTGCTACTCAATGTCTCTGAGATAGCAAGTTTTCACCCCAGCCTTTGAATAGTTTTATTTATAAATAGAATGATAGAAATTTATTTAAAGCTACCTTTAGTGGCAGTGACAGAACCAGTGCCTGAGGGAACAGAATTCCTGCCAAGCTGAAACCTGAGCAGCCAGACCACTGCTAGAGAAGCAGGCCAGTAACTGCAGAGTTGCAATTGCTGGCTAAAATAGCAGTAGATTAAGGTGCAGCCATTGTGATGAAGATAAAACATTTGGCACCCCATGGGAGGTGCCATATGTAATAAGTCTTTCTCTGTTCTGACAGCCAGCTCCCAAATAACAACATGGAGACTTATTAATTATGAAAGGTTGGCTTTTAGCTTGGGTTTATTCCTAACTTGTTCTTATAACTTAAATTAACCCATTTCTATCAATCTACGTTCTGTCATGTACCATCCATCCTGCTTCTTCAGTGTCTCCTGGCACCTAGATTTTTCCTCTTCCTCCTCCTCCTCCTCCTCCTCCTCCTCCCTCCCTCCTCCTCCTCCTCCTCCTCCTCCTCCTCCCTCTCTCTGTCCTGCCTAGCTACTAGCTGTTCAGCTTTTTATTGCACCAATCACAGCAATACACCTTCACAATTTACAAATATCCCACAACAAAGTTGTTTTGGTCATGGTGTATATCTCAGGAATAGAAAGCTAAGACAGCTCTGAACACATAAAAATTACTTGCTTTTAAATTTGATGCCTATTGATTTTGTAAAAATTCCTAAAATAAGTACAAATTTCACTGAAAATTATAAAATAAGCTCTGAATTTCCAAGGGATCCAATTCTTATTCACTACCTTCCCTGCAAACTCACTGCTCCATAATTAACACATGTAAGGGGAAGAAGTATGCAAATGAGGAAGGTGTCTGAAGGTCCACTAGCAACTACTTTAGAGCACTTCATCAATGCACCAAGGCAAATACAAATACTCCAGCCCTCCCACCCCAATGTGAACACTAGTAAGTGCAGAAGCCAAGCAAGGTGGTTCAAATCTGTAATCCCAGCACGTCACAAACTGAGGCAGGAGAATCACTGTGAGGGCAGTCTGCTACATAGTAAGTTCCAGGCCAGCCTGAGCTATAGAGTTGCGACCGTATCTCAAAAACACAAAGTTTTAATAATGATCAGTGCCAGAGCTCTGACTCAAGTCTAATTCTCCTAGTGCCTACTTTGTTATTTTCAATGCTCAGCTCCGCCCCTTTGAGCTGTATTTAATATCACCCTTAGAAAAGGATCTGATGCTTGCCAAGCCTGCTGTGAGCATCTTGGGAGTCCAGGAATATGGAACTAGTTAAATTTTGAAATGTCTGCCAATATAACACTGCACAAACATTCAAAAAACTCTTAATTAGAAATTTAAAAAGTATGTTCATGCGCATGCATACAACAAAACAAAATCATACTGGAAGAACATACCACAATATTCACAGTGCTTATCCCTGAACAGTAGAACCAGCAATGTTTACAGCTATTTTCATTCTGCATTTCAGGTTCTCCCCAGTACCTTTACACTAAGACGGGTGAAACGTGTGTGCACCTCCTTCCACATATTGTCACTAGAACAATTTCTCCACCAAAGCCCTTGGCAGGAGGATGTATCCCATTATCAATGGGATGAATGGCACTATACTTTACAGATGGTAAAATGACAACAGAGAGATATTAGAGCAGTGTCAGCTTAAGTCCCAGAGTGTAAATCACCCCAGCTCTCATGGCTTAACAGAACTGTAAACATCAAACCAGGAAATGAATGTGTTTGGAAGAATGGTGATATCTCCTGATGGCTAACGTGAGATCATTAAGACTAAAAGATCAAACTATTTTTTGAATATAATACGATTTTGCTATTGACATCAAGAAAGTCAGATATAATTAGAAACAAATCCAATAAGCCAGGCTAATTATCTACAAGCTCTTATCAATACTATATATACATATATATTCATATGTACACATATACATATATCCACATATTAACATATATCAAACAATGCAAAAAGGCCAGAAATTACCCACAAACGTAATCTCTTAAAAAGACCATCTTGTACATTCAAGTTTTCATTCTTATTTTAGTGGAAGCACTCCAATGAATGAAAATTAAGATGCAAGTATCCTGCTAAATTTCAAAGAAAATTTGTAGCAATCTGTTACTGTCATTGTACAGATTCACAACACTTAAACTAGAGAGGGGTTTTTGTTGTTGTTGTTGCTTTCCTTTTCCAAACTTTCCTTTAATAGTGTAGTATCCTTCAGATAGATGTTTTTCGCTCTAGGTGGAGAAATGAGGCTATAAAGTTCACTACAGGAACATGTCTGCTCTAATTTAGCATCTTCTGAACATCCTTTTACATCTTAAATCCTTACTGTTCCTTCTGAGGTTGAGCACTGCAAACGGCAAACGCTTTTGATCTAGTTACTGGGAGGTCAGTATGAGACCAAGGCAGTCCTCAGAACAAGTCTAAAGGCAGAAACCATCTTCACACCATATAAAGACATGGTGTCTGAACAGGGTACCTCAACCAACATGTCACTAATTGTGGGAGTTAATTATGTGCTGTATCTTTTCCATCCAAAGGCAGACCAAGGCCAGTTAGAGGGCAGAGCAGGTGAAGGCACTTGCTGCTGCCGAAGCCTGATGACCTCAGGTCCAACCACAGTACCTGCACAGAGGAAGGGGAGAAGCAACTCCTAAAAACTGTTCTCTAACTACCACATGTGCCCCAAGGCACATGCACAACCATGCTATTTACACACAAAAATAAATAAATGCTTATAAAAGTCTAAGACTACAATGGTGTAGGAAATGCAATGCCATCCATCCAGCAAACAAAAGAATTGCTGTTTCTATTCCTCCTTTGGATTTATATGTCATGTATAAATCAGGCCATGAGTGGGAAATATATTTTAGTACAGGCTGCAATCAGGTACTCTCAAAACATAATCCCAAGTCTTTCAGAATAGGGATCAGTATTTACTTTCAGAAGATAGCATATGACCATTAGTAATGCAAAAATGACTAATTCTCAGAGATGAGGAAGTAATGCTTCCCATTCGTCCTGCAGTGAACATCTCATTAATCTCACTATGAATGGGCAAGATACCACCTGTGGTATAGCAAAGACACATACAACCTGCAGCTTTCAGAAACCCCTATTATGATTTAGTTACATTTGTCTTCTCTGGCAGGAATACAAGAGTAGCATTCCATCTTGGTATCTGAACTTTGTGGTTAACAACCCACAAGTGTGTTACTGAGATGCCATCTTCTAAGCTGCAGCCATGGACATCCACCCTCACTCTCACCCAAGCTGCAGCCACAGACATCCACCCTCACTATCACCCTGAATCTTCACAGGGAAAGTAATAGAGCCATTAACTGTGCTACAGAGTCACAGAGATGAACCCAAGCCCCACTCTACCACATCATAAAGGACACTGTTAAAATACCTTAGGACTGTCCTGAGAAATCCGTGTGAAGCATTCACACTGTGAAAGCCCTTAAAAGATGACAGAGGTTATGAACTCAATTTTTGTAGAAGTAAATGCCTACTTGAGCAAGTAAGGACAGACAGAAAACACAGAGAAGTTTCTTCCAGGTCCTACTCTGTAGGAAACTACTAGATTTCAAGCATCAACCCAACCAAACAATCAAGCAGGACTTGGATGAAGGCAGGCTTTTGTACGTCTTTTCTCACCACTGTTCTTGGCTCTTAAAAAAAGTGATAAATAAAATCATCTCCACACTTACTTCCTGCTGCCTGATCTCCCAAGTTCCCTGAATCATTTGATTATATAAATATTGTAAATTTTTTATTAGATTTATTCATTTCTTTATGTCTGAGTATTTTGCCTACATGTATGTCTGTGTACCATGTGCATACTTGGTGCCAAGGAGGTCAGAAGAGAGCATCAATCAGATTCCGTGGAACAGGAGTTCCAGATGGCGCTGAGGCACCATGTCAGCGCTGGGAAGTGAACCCAGGCCCCTGCAAGTGCAGCAAGTACTCTTAATTGATGAGCCATCATCTCTCCAGTCACCTATAATTTTCTCAAAAGAAAAAAAAAAAAAAAACTATCTCTGAAGCCTCCAGCAAGTACCACAATCCAGTGGTAAACTGAGCCATATATAATACAATGATTAAGTTTCAAGTCCTGAGTGTGTCATTTTAATAACTGAGTGACTGTGGACAAGCAGCTCAACCTCTTTGTACTTCAACTCCCACTTCAGTAAACAGAAGTAGATTATCTACCTCCTTGGGGTGTTTCTAAGAAAATGCACAGATGCACCAATCAACCCCAGCTCAAAGGTAAAACTCAAGGAATATTATCTGCCATAATTACAGTGTTTTCTCCTAACACTTCAAGTTCACCTTGCTCAAAATTAAACCTTAAAGTGAAATGCAACCATTTTTTCTAACATTCAAAATTTTATCACAGAAAATACACTGTAAGTTCCTGCATAATAGCTCACTGTCTAAACAATTTTAGTACCAAGGAAGCATTAAAAAATACTTGTTGCCAGCCAGTGGTGGCACACGCCTTTAATTCCAACACTGGGGAGGCAGAGGCAGGCAGATCTCTGTGAGTTCAAGGCCAGTCTGGTCTACAGCTACACAGAGAAACCGTGTCTCAGAAAAAAAAAAATTGTTAATTCGTTAATATGTGACCTCAATCTGTGCAGAATTGAGAGATGCACTACACTTATTTTGACAACATTGGGGATAGCATGCCAATGACTATTACTTAACTGAAGATGAGAATGTTATTTCTAAATATGGAAACTGACCTATGTGCACCAGGAGAACTAGACAAGTATCTTCATCGTAATGTTACAAATAAATAACTTCAAATGTTCATTCACAGAGTTTTGGATGGTTTCCTCTACTTGGCTCATTTGCAGTGGGTATGTTCTATAGAGGTATCATGTACACAGTCTTATCTAACAGTGGACCAATGCCCCTGGGCAAAATAAAATATCGGGTACTATCTACTAGGAAACCCCAGCCATAGCATCTCTATTGACTGACCAGTATAAACATCAGTATGTAAGCCTGCTTTGTGTGTTGGTTTGTTAGACAACATACAGTAAATTCATGAACTTGTGACCAATAGTACTATAAAAATCAAGGGCACTTGCAGCCCAAGATTAATGACCTGAGTTCTATCCCCAGAACATAAGAAAGTAGAGAGTCAACATCTGCAAACTGTCCTCCAACCTCCACATATGCCCATCCCAAAGAAAAATAGATAAACATTGAAAAAAATAGCATAGTCTGACCAAAAAGCATGAGCATGATAAAAACAACAACAACAACAACAACAACAACACTAAAAGTGCAAAAATTACTTTGTACAAAGTGCAAGCTTTAACAGGGCAACTGAGAGGTCAGTCACAGTTTTAATCTGCTAGTTGAACTCAATCTTCTCACTGTAGAGTCCATGAATACACAACTATTGATTTGGTGATGCAAATGGGCAAATTCAGACAGGAAAGACGGCTCAGGAGTTAAGAGCACATACTGTTCTTACAAAAGATTCAAGTTTGGTTCCCAACACTTATGTTGGACAGCTCACAACTGCTTATAATTTCAGTTCCAGGAGATCCAACAACCACTTCTGCGACTCCTTGGGCACCTATCCTCAGACATATATAGACCCACAAAGAGACACAAACGTATACACATAACTAAAAATAAAAATAAATCTTTAATAGGCAAACTGACAAATCCAGCATTCTCAAATAATGAGAATGGACTCTAAATGATGTATAAATAGGCCATTCATTCCATAAGCATGATTCAAAAAGTCACTGACCTGGGGCTAGCCACATGTACCACATAAACATATCTCAGATGGATTACAATAGCACAGCTATAAATTCAAAACTAAGTTATTTCTGACATGTGTGCACAGGAACGGCATATGGCAACTGAATAATTTCCTTCCAAAGAGAACAGGGAAGAGATGAGACTGGGGAACTTGAGTGTATGTGTATCATTTCACTTGTCTTAGTGTGTGGTATTTTACCCTACTGTTCTGTTGTGATATACCATTCAAAATACCCCATTAGAATACAGTTGCTTATGGTTGAGACCTAGCACTTGTGAGGTCACAGCAAGGGTCAGGAGTTCAAGGACATCCTTGGCTACAAGGCAAGTTTGAGGCCAGCCTGTGCTACATGGGAAAAGAAAAAACTGATTCTAAGATCTGTCTATTAGGATTGCTTCTTGGAAGTGAAGGCATACGCTGCAGAGCACACAGGAACCAATCTTAAATCACTGAACAGCACAAAGGGAGATTTCTTCATAAAATAACAGTTCATATATAACAGTGTGAGAAACAATCTGTTTAAACAGAAGGAAAGAATGCCTGCAAGAAAGAGACGAAAAGGCGAGAGACAAAGGGTCACATTTTCCTTTCTACCTTCACCCTACACATCTGCTTCTCCTTTGAGATTGATGGGAATTTCTTTCCACAGCAGTGACACAGAGCACAGAGCTGAATGGTCCACAAGTAAGCTCAGTCATGACACAGAGGAACAACCTAAAGCTGAAAAGATTACTCCTGAAACAAAGGAAGAGGGCAGGAAGAAGGCTCTGGAATGCAAGCACTGGGACACTTGCTAGAGAAGAGGACTTAGGTTAGCCGGGAGGGAGATTTCCACTGGACTGAAGCAGGGTACTCTTAGGTGACGGAAAAGATCAACATTTAGCTCCCAAAGCTGTTTCTGCTCAGGGAGAAAAAAAAAAAAAAAAAACAAGTGTTTGTGATGCGGCTGTTTCATTTATAATTCTTCTTTGTTCAGCCTTGGCAGCCACCCTCCTGAGCATTAGGGTAAAGTCTAGCACCCCGCCAAAAATACCAGCATTTCGACTGATGTGTGATTCAAAAAAGCTGTCAAAATGAACACTCCAAAAAGAATGAGTCACAGGCTGGGCCAGGCAGGCTAATATTTTTGTAGCATATTATAATCCTTTTCATCTGGACTGTCTTGGGGGAGGGGGTTATTATGTCCTTTCATGTAATTCTAAACTGACTAAGTGCTTCCATAAGTGTGCAAGGGGCATGACAGAATGGGTTCATACCTTCATTATGAAAATCCAAAACTTAAAATCACTCACACACACACAATGCACACTATACTCACATTCGGCCCATGCAACTTTAAAAACCCTCTAGGGTCTAAAAACACGTATTTTAACGGTATTATCAAATATTCTTTTACTCACTAACTCAAAAAAGAAAATTCAGGGCAGAAATTGCATTTATCACCTGAGAGAATGAGGAGTGTGTCCTACTCAGAAATCTCTAGACTAAGTTCTAGATGTTGGTGGTGCTTTCATTTGATTTGGGACATTAGCCTTTGTTTTGTAAGTGTAGCTCTACCTGATTCTGAAAGATTGGTAAGATGTTATTCCAAACAGATTACTACAGAACATTCTGGGAGAAACATGACAAGTGACCAGGACACATTTTCCTTCTTTGCCTAGGAGAACAAGGCCAGTGGCTCGGTATTCATGATTGGCAAAAATGCCGAGGTTGCTCTTATCTCAATCAGAAGGCCATGCAGACACAAGTCACACAAAAATCCAAATGACTCCCTCCATGTCGAAACAGAGCTGGAGCCAAACAAAACCTCAGCAGCAGAGTCGCTTCAGTCTCAGATGCCTATGGCTTCCCAAGATCCCAAGCTTCACTGCTCCAGTTACAGAGACACACTAACGCTTCCATTAAACCCTGAAATGGAATAGGCAGTGAAATTCCTGGCACTCTTTCTAATAGCACCAAACACACATGGTCAAGATAAAACATCCCATTAGAGGCTACATATATGGACCACAGCTTTAGATACATTTGCATATCAGAGTGGATGAGAAAATGTAATCTTAAGGTAAGAACGGCAAGCATGAGTTACCATCCATTCACTTCAGGGCATTCTAGGGCCTCCTTCCTCTCTCCTCCTCCCACATTGCTGCTGTTCTGTTGTTTGGGGTTGCTTGGGTTTGGATTTGGTTTTTGATGCCAGGGTCTCACGAATCTTAGGCTAACCTCAAACTAGCAACCAAACTACTTCTATAGCTCCATTTTCTGAGGGCTGAGGTTACAAGCATACACCACCATGCCTAGTTTACAGGGGGTTAAGGATCAAACCCAATTCTGTGTACATGCTAGGACAGCATTCTACCACATGAACTACATCCCAAGTTCTAACAAACCCTGTCTTACAAGTTCAGTCAAAAGCTCTTGTTGGAAGGTTAATGCCAATGCAGATTTCTTATGAATAAGCTTTGTTAAGACTACAAGCTTTCTAGCAAAGTGGGTGTGACAATTTGCCCACTTTTGACACTTGCCACCTACAGAAGTAAGACCCCAGTCCATCACCATCTGGGGTCCAAGCACCTCCCCCACAAAAGCTGTCCCTGATGTGAGCACTTTTTACCACATTCTTTCAAGGCACTGATTGGCACTGATACACACACACACACACACCCCTACAGCTTGAACTATTCAGGTACAGAGAAAAACTCACTTTCTCTAAAGATTGTGTATTGCAGATTTCAACCCAATCAGTTGTGAACATTCATTAGATTAAACCTAAAATGTCCTTCTGTACAGTGTATGACATGCACAGCACAGCATATCCATAGAAAACCCCATCAACCCCACTTACAAGCCTGTAGCACTAGCAGTTACCACCTTAAGGAGAGAGGATATTTAAATCACTTGAATATCCCTGTATCTTTTTCAATTATTTTTAATTTCTGTGTATTAGTGTTTTACCTGTATGTATGTCTGTGCACCACATGCGTGCCTGGTGCCTGTGGAAGCCAGAAAAGGGTAAGAGATTCCACTGGAACCAGAATCACAGATGGCTATGAGTCATACTATGGGTGCTGGGAATTGAACCCAGGTCTTCTGGAAGAGCAGCCAGTGCTACTAACCACTAAGCCACGTCTCTAGATCCTCCCTGCTTCTTAGTGATTCCTTATTTGGTAGTATTTGCTTTTAAAAATACTCATCTTCTTGCCAGGGGTGGGTGTTGGGGGAATGGTGCACGCCCTTAATCCCAGCACTCAGGAGGCAGAGGCAAGTGAATGTCTGTGCTAAGAGGCCAGCCTGGCCTACAGTGCAAGGACAGCCAAAGCTACACAGAGAAATCCTGTCTACACACACACACACACACACACACACACACACACACACACACACATTCCCCAGCATAAGAGCAACTAATACTAAACAATTAAGAGTTGTTTTCCCCGCAAGGAAGTTCAAGTCTATGGGTTATCACTGGGAGCTGAACAAAAGACTTGCTACACAGCCCACAAGTGTAACAACACAGCCATTTTACTGAGTACAAAAACAAGGTTCAGGGACAGTTGTCTGAAAGAGAGCTTTGAAACTGCTGGAGGACAACTGTTGCTGGAAAGAAAGCCAATTTGAGCACAAGCTTTCCAGCCTTTACTATTTCAACAGTGGGCTGGGGCTTATTCATCCCGTTCTTATTTTATCTTTAATTATTTATAGAGGACATACCATAGCTTTGGGACATACAAGATAAATATAGGCTGAAAAGATGTTGAACCATCACAGGGATTTTGATTTCCTGTTAAGCATTTGTTATAGCTGTGCTTTATTTTATATAACCTTCATTGGAATTGAAAGTCAACATGGTACCTTAAGAGCATAGCTTTCTACTTTACAAATTTAGATTCTCAGCTATGACATCCTCAGGCAGGCCCCTTGTTTAGTCCTGGGTTTCTCACATTTGAAACCTTCCTGATTTCCTCAAGTTGCTAAAATTTCCAAAGAAAGGCTGGGCTGAAGGTGTAACCTGGTTGGTAAGGCGTCTGCCTATCAGGCACCAAGCCCTGAGTTTGGTCCCCAGTACCACATGAACTGGGTGCACTGGCACACCCACCTGTCATCTCTGTGGCGGGAAGGGAGAGACAGGAAGGTCAGAAGTTCAAGGTTATCCTGGGCTACACAGAAAGTGAGGTCAGCCTGGGCTATGTAAGAGTCTATCATAGTTTAGGGAAGTGGGTGAGAAACAGGTCAGAGAGCTAGCTTATAGCAATGCCTATGATTATCATTGGAGAAATCCTGCATTCAACTCCAAAGCAAAACATGTATACGTGGGACATGGTGGGAACCTCTTAACCGCAGCACTGAGAAGGCTGAGGCTGCACAACCCCAAACCCCAGGCCAGTCTGGGCTACACTGCAAGACCCTTCCTCAAAAGAATGACAAGAAAAGCCAGTGACATGGGTCACTGGGTAAAAAAGGGCATTTGTCATCAAGCCTGACACCCTGAGTTCTATCACTGGGACTCCATGGGATGGAATGAGAGAATCAACTCCTGCAAACAGTGCTCTGGCACACACATGTCCACACAGATACACATACACACAAAAATAAATAATGAAACATTGGAAGTAAAAAGACATGTATGGTGACCTATATTGTGTTATTTATTTGAAGGCTGACTTAAATTCTCACAAAAAGCAAAAACAAAAACAAAAAACAAAACCTGGCTGATACAATTTAAAGACATTATAACTCGGAATAAGGTTTAAAGACATTGTAATACTGAATGGCATCTACAAAATGGCAAACAAGTAAAAATGTTCCACCCATATTTCTCAGTCACAGGGTAAGTACCAGGTTCTGTGGCTCAATGTCAGGGCTACTCTGGCATAAATACATATATTCTCTCCTGAAGCTTCTCTTTTAGACAATCTCAAAGACTCAACTTTAACATGTACAAAATTACTTTCTGGAAATATTTCAGTGCAGAACTATGCACATTGTACTTTTATGGTCAACTTACAAGATTTTTAAGGATAATTTTAACTACATACAACTTTTATTTTTAACTTCAGAATCAAAAGTCTATATAAACTTTTTGTATGTTCCTTACAATACATTAGTTTTTGAAAGAAAACTTTTAAAAATACAACAGGGTAAGAATCTGGGCCAGTTACTAGAAATTACAGCAATAATGTAATTTCTACCTGGAATGCCCAGGCCCATGTGTGGCTTCAAAAAGATGAACTGTGCCAGGCTAAGTGTCAGCCTTCATGTAGGACCTTAGTCACAGTAACCAGTACTCCACTCCCAAACGTGACATTTCATGGGTCTACAACAATGACAAAGTTGAAATGATCCTGGGCTTACCAATCACACAGATTTAGCAACAAACAGAATCATTACTAGAAGACACAACTGCCAGGACAGTCAAAGCCATGAATTCCTCAGCCTCCATAGAGAGCTTGCACCATCCAAAGCCAGGTAGTTTTAGTACATCCTATAGGCCCTTTCCTTCGATTAGTTTCAAGGTCTATGCAAGGCCTTCCTGAGCCATCAGGGGAAGAAACAGCCAGGAGACTCTTCCCTCACCCCTCAGAGGCTGCCTGCTTCATATCCCACATAGCTACCTTGCAGAGATGATGCCACCTCACACTGCTCTATTTTACTGTTCCACCAGTTTCTACACCTCAGCTGTCTTATTTCTGTGTCTCTGCCCCTTCCCACTGAACTGTAAACTCCTTGATGGTACCCCAGAAGCCTCATTCAACATCCAGTGCCAACAGTACTGCCTAGCACACAGGAAGGGCTCAATAAATTCTTTGAATTCACCAATTAAAAGTATAAACCTATCTTAAGCAATGCTAAAGAAGCAAAAATGCACAGTATAGAATTAACACTGTAGTGCAGGGTGGCTGAGATGGGGCTGGGTTCTCAGAAGCATCCTCTTGGCTTCCTTCCAAATAAATCAAACACTGGGAATCCAGCACAGCTTTCTCTCTAACCCTTGGAGCTTAGTCCATCTGCACCTATACTGATTATCGAGATCTCTGAGTCAGACAATAAACAAGATAGATCCTGTAAATACACAAAGCAGCTATTGCACAGAACAAATGAGCAAGCATACATTTAATGACACCTTACAGTTAATTCAGAAAAAAAAAAAAAAAAAAGCTGCAATGTACAAGGAAGAAGCCAGTTATCAGACAGGCCTGGGTTCAAATCCTGCCTCCAGTGTTTTGTGGTGGCCACTATCACTTTGAACCCCACTGTCCCATTAGTGAAAAAGGATAGCACCTCCCTGGAAGGATTGTAAAAGGCACCTGCAATGATGGTATAACATGTGTGGGGAATTCCCTAACCATCTTTCTTTACAGCAAAGAGTTCTCTGTAGTTTTAACACAAAAACAGAATTGGATCACAAATTTCAGTACTTCCATCTATAACTGCAAGCCTCATTTACCTTATTTCTTTAAAACACTTACCACCACAAGCAACAATCCGAAAGCATCCTGCACACACGCTGCTCATTTAAACATGCTTTCCTTCAAATTAAAACACACACACTCAACATGTTACTCTTAGAAAGCCCTCCGCTACTCACTTAAGCCACAAACTAAGCCTGGCTTAAAGACTGTGACAAACCACTGGTTGTCTCCTGCCTTAACTTCTATCCTTCTTTCTACTCCTAATTCTTAAGTCAAGTCAAGCTTGGTGCCAGCTTGTTATCTCGAAGGATGAGGTATTCTTGGGCACTAACTACAATCAAATGACATGGGGAATGCCAAGATGAGTAAGAACCCATGACAACATTTCAACACACAGTCAAGTGTGTGTAGTGAACCACCAGCTCAGTGTGCTCCTTTCAATCCTTAGGCTTCCAGCTGACTGAGTTCCCTAAGGAGAGGGTCCCATCCTCTCAGACCAGGCCGGGCAGAAGCAGCTGCCAGGAAGGACCTTGCCTTCCAGGAGCCCTAAGTGTGAAATGACAGAGAAAAACAAAGATATAAACAGATGGCGGAGACTATGAAAAGCCACTACAAAGCCACATATACAGGCAGCCCCTGATTTGTTCAGCCAGTCCTCCCAAGGGTGCTATTTAACCCAGTGCCTTGTGAGTAGGAGCTGATTCATACAATAAAGAAATCAAAGCAAAGGGGACTGTGTTCCCACCTTCTCCAAGCTGATATGAGCCTGGAAGGGCACACAACGAGAACAGGATTTCAGTGGAACCTAGAAGGCTACATGTGTGTCAGTACACAGAGAAGCTGGGGAAATGCTTTCCTCGCAGGAGAACCAATCACTGAGGAAAGTTACAAGGAAGAGAAAAGTAAACAGAGAGAAAAAGTGCACTGCAAGTGAAGACAGGCCTGTTCTTACTGTGGCCACTTGGATGAGAAGTCTGGAAGAACACAAGTTGGAAAGCAGAGTAAGGAAGCCTGACCATCAACAATAAACACAGCCATGGAGCTCTGGGAGTGGACCTGATGCCTAGAATAACAGAGGGGTTGATGGGGAAAGTCCATAAGATAAATTCCACAGTCAAATCTTTTCATATTTCAAGAGTTATCAATAAAGACATTAAAAAACAAAAACCAAAGGCTAGAACCACACTTTGGGAGGGAAAACAAAAGATCGTGAGGCTGTAAGCAACTCTAGGAACTGAAGCCCCCAGCTGCACTTGCTGGCTTTCACTCTGTAAATCCCTCCCCATTCATGCTTGTTTCAGGAGTACAAACCAAAATGACCTTTTCTCAGTATTAACAAGAAGCAAGAAGACTATCTTACATACCGTACTGACCGACAATGCTATACCCAACAACAGGAAGGCACCTCTGTCCATACTGCCTATGCCTACAGCTTCTCTGACAGTTACAGGCATTTAGGAGCAGACTACAAGGCACAATACTGTGGACAGCTTTCCTCCACCCAAGGGTGACCATCAGGACAGCAGAGTCAAGCTTGGCTTGAGGAACAACTGGGGACGGGGGTGAGAATCTGATTCCTGATCTAGGAGTTGTGATACAATGGCCCTTTCACTCTAAAAAGGATTTTTCAATAGATGAGCAGGCAATGTCATTCTAAAGGACAACAAAATCATTTTTAGTATTTTTAACATCTCCATTATCAATGGAAAATCAGGAAATCAGCTCCTGGAAATCTGATAGTTATCATCAATTAAAAAGAAAAATACAGGTGGCTACTATTAAAAGACTACATCTTCAAATGAGGGTTGGAACCTATTGGAGTCACAGATGATGGGAGATGTCTAGTAAATGTTTTCCAAAAACACAAACCCCGAGACACAAACATTCTACTAAGAAATGCTGCCATGCAGTGACAAACGGTCTAAGTTTATACCTGGATGGTCTGACTAGTGGGTAGCAGACAAGTTCATGGCACCTTGGACCCAACACATTAGGGCTACCCTGGCTTCCTAGGTTGACCAGGAAAAAAAGAAGTCCATGGAAATAATAAACACCAACTGGTCAAGACACTGTAACCAAAAGGAGAACGTTCTCTCAAGAGATCAGCCATGCTGCCCATATCAGAAGCTGAAAAAGCCACAATTGCAACTAACCTACAAAGCTGACCACCTGATTCCCTGCTCTTCAGCATTGGGTCCCTAGGTTTCAGAAACAAGACATTTGGCAGGATTGACCTCAATGAACAAATTGAGTGCTGACAGAATGCAAACGGCAACATCCAACCTCTTCCACTGGCTATCATAATGCTTCCTTCTATACAAAAAGGAAGCAACAAGGATCAATTAAATAAGAAAGGGCTGGGGAGGTAGCTTGTCGGATTGGTGTGTAAATCCTAACACTCTGGAGGTGGAAGAAAGCTACTATTGAATATAATACATATATTCAGGTCGAGGGTAGCCTGAACTACAGAAGGCTTTATCTTGGAAGAAGGAAGGAAGCATTGAGAGAGAAAGAAGAAAGAAAAAAAAGGAGGAAAATTGCTTCTTCCTTCCTTCCTTTTGCCATTGTCAAAATCATCTTCTCTACCTCTACCAACAACAACAAAATTGTACTTTAATAATCCCATCCAAATCCAGACCTTCTTTTACTCTGCTCCCAATTACTAGAAACTTTTATCATCAAAAAATCACCTACACACATTTCCCTGGAAGAATTATATTTTTAGAAGAAAATGTGACAATAATTGCTTCTATCCTCCCAGTTCCAGAAACAGCACATATGCTGCCTTCAAAACTAAAACCACAAATGTGAACAATCATGAATAAGAGGGATGTCTATTTGCTTATGTTATAACTCATAAAGGGATAACTAGACTCCAACACTAAGAACAATCAGCTCATTCTTGACCTAGCATCTATTTATCTTTCTAGTCTCAAAGCTAATTGCTTATATAAGCATGCCAATTTGCCTTGATTATAGGATTCTTAATAAATGAATGTTGTTTACATTTCACAAGTGTATTTGAATTTCACTCCAGGAAGCCAAGCTCATCAAGTCTTTGTAAGTGGTAAAGCCAGAGATCAAAGCAAATGGCCTGCGTTGAACCAACAAACAATTAGGCTGGAGAATGGAGGCTCAAGCAATGCAGCATCTCTGGCTCCTCGATCCAGAAGTCCCTCAGAGCCATTGCTCAATCCTAACCATGGTGTGGAGGGACTTCTCCCTAAATGTCCATTCTGGCCATCCCATGGCCATTTCTTAAGTTAAATAAGTGTACCATTCAACAGGCTTTTATTCTGATCTTCTGCTTTCCGAATCTTCCTGCTTTGGGTTGAATCAAATATCTATCTTTAGGGTTGGTTTTGTTTGTTTGGTTTGTTTTGTTTAATTCTTAACATTGCCTAATGCTTCCCTAAAATACTCATTTTCCCCTCAATGATTTTAATTCTTAAAGTTTGGGCTTAGAGTCAGAAGAGTAAAACGAAACACTCCTTGAGCATAGTAACTTTCAAGCTAGGGAATACTATCAGACTCTTAAAAATCCCCATGTCCACTCACACACAAATTCTCCAGAATGACAACTAGTGAGATTCACACATCAGTACTTTTTAATTATCTTTATTAGCATATTAATTATACATAATAGAAATTAGTAGGGTTTTTTTTTACTTTTAATTATTCATATATATGTTTGCTTGTGGGTGAATGAAGGTGCCCGATTCCGGAAGAAGATGTTGGTCCCCTGCAGCTAGAGTTACCAACAGCCATAAACCAAACCTGGGTCCTTAGCAAGAGTAAGTAGTACATGTTCTAAACTGCTGAGTCATCTCTCCAGCCCCCAACACTCACCTGTGATACCCCAAGAGTGGTATCAACACACAATCAGATTTGTAAACTAGTACTTCAATTAATATATTCCTCTTTAACCTTAAATATTTCCTTGAAACTTCTAAGGAAAAGAAGTGAGGATCCTGAGCAAACATACAATGTAGATAGACCTGAGACCACCAAGAGCCATAGTTTTCAGATGTAGATAGACCTGAGACCACTGAGAGCCACAGTTTTCAGATGTAGAAAGACCTGAGACCACTGAAAATCACAGTTTTCAGATGTAGACAGACCTCAGACCACTGAGAGCCACAATTTTCATATTTAGATAGACCTGAGACCACTGAGAGCCAGTCTTCAGATGTTATTCAAACCTTAGTGTCCTCAAAACAGGGATGTAGCTGTGTGACATCTTCCTCAAAGCCAATAGATTTTAGGATAACCAGGACATGGGCACCATCAACCCCCCTATCCCCAGGCCCAATTGCCCAGATAAGGCCTCATGTAGCACAGGAGTCTTGAACTGACTACATTGCCCCAGAGAAAGCAGGGTCTATATGCTTTCTGTTACAGGCTTTCTGTTTCTGTAACAATGAGTACAGGGACTCAGAAATCCAACACAGTTAAGCAAAGTCACTTAACTCTGACAGACTACACAGGAAGACCTGTGATGTGACCAGTGGAAACTTCAGGAGTTTGTCCTAGAAAAATAAATTTAGGCCACTTAAGGGCTCTACCTAGGAACGGTAAGGGCCACACATTGCTTTTATTTTTCCTGTGAGTGTAAAGAGAAAATACATTCCATCTATAAGCATCAAACACCATGTTATTCCCATGTACAGACTTAGTCTTTTGAGGGAGAGAGTTGGTTTTTGTTTTTTTGAGGCAGGGTCTCATGTATGCCGTGCTGCTCTGTAACTTAATATATAGCCAAGGATGACCTTGAACTTCTGGTCCTCCTGCCTCTACATCCCCAGTGCTGATATTACAAGCATAGCCAAGCATCAACTTAGGCGAGGCTGGGCATCAAATCCAGGGCTTCATGAGTGTTAAGCAAGCACTCTACTGACTGAACTAAATCCCCAGCCCTGTGCTTCTTAGTCACTTCCTAACACCTGTGCTATCTTAGTCCTTCAGGCAATCCTTCTTATAAAGCCTTTCCATAGGAAACATGGGTCTACACATTTTTCCTTCTTTGAGCCCAAGAGGAATCTTCAGGAAGTTCCTACCCTACTCTCAGATGCTATATTGTGTGTCTACCATCTGCAGGTGATGCTCCACCTCCGGAAAGGCATCTCCGGGCAAGTGCTTGAATGTCAAACCTGCTATAACTTGGGGTGGGAAGGATCTTCCTGTCACAGCATCTTTCACATAATGATGTCTGGACCATGTCAGTAAAGAAGTCACTCTCAATTTTTTGACAATTCTAAACATTCAAATATCTTCCCTTACCTTGACCTGAATTTAGTCACTGACCTAGGGGAATTTGACTCTCCAGACCATACAGAATACATTACAAAGGTTTGTTGTTTGTTTTTTGACACAGGATATCAATTATATAGTTCAGGCTAGTTGACATCCCCTTCCCTTAGCTCCCCAAGTGACAGGATCAGAGGTCTCTAGCACTACACAGGGCAGACTAAACAATTGTGCAAGTGGGAGAAAGGATGGCAATGTGTTATATTCTACTCCTTCAAAGTGTTGTAATTTCCCTCAACTATTCTAAAATCTGTGCCACACTTAATTCCTATCCACTAGTGAGGAAAACCAGGCACTGTGCCCAATCTGGTGTGGCAAATAACTCCAGAAAGTAGTTCTCCTGCTTCTGAAGGCAGTGTTTTTGGCTAAATGATGAGCCAGGGACAAAACAAATTCTTCTCCCTTGAGGATGTATAGGAATCCACACAATTTGCATTGCTGGGAGTCTATCACAGGCTCCAAACATTTACACTCAGAACACCCTTTGGTCATCGGTACCTGCCGTATCCACTACTGAAAGTACATATATGTTCATAATGATGGTAGGAATAGCACAAAACCACCATGTCCACTGTAGGGGTAAGGGACACAGTTCCAGAGAGCTGCTGCCCAGGGTGAAGCTATAATGTTTCCAACTGACAACAGTCTGCCCCTTTCCACACTCTCTTTCCTTCCCAGCAGGGGAAAGGATGTGAGAAAACAAATAAGCACCATCTTCTCCACAAATGGGAAACAAACCTAGCTGTTGTGACCTCTCTCTGTCCCCTCCACAGAAGTGTGTGCATTCAAGTGACAGTTGGCTCTTCCCTCTGGTTTGCTAAAACCTAAGCTTTTTGCCAGGCAGTGGTGGCCCACACCTTTGATCTCAGCACTCTGAGGCAGTGGCAGGTGGATCTCTGTGAGTTAGAGGCCAGCCTGGTCTACCGAGAGAGTTCCAGGACAGAGAAACCCTGGAGAGAGAGAGAGAGAGAGAGAGAGAGAGAGAGAGAGAGAGAGAGAGAGAGAGAGAGACCTAAGCTTTCCAAACAAGATGTTTCAAATCTGCCAGGAAGAAAAGCTAAAGAGTTCATTTTTGGCCCACATCAAGTTTTGCCTCCATGACTGGACATACAACAGCAGAGAAAAGCCAGGCACCTAAAGGCCAGCTCAAATGCACCTTGCCATGGCCACTTCTGAAGATTTTCTGCCAACTGTATACAGTCTGAACCTGGCATTTACCAGATTCTAGAATTTTTTACTGCTATTCCCAAGCTCTTTTTCTTCCCAGTTTCACATTTGAGAAATTATAGCATAAGAGAAGACTAGGAGGATGGGAGGAAGACATCCAAATCTGATTAAAATCCCAAGTTGGTGACTTAATAACAACTTAATAACAACCACAACTTCAGGCGATTCAGATATCAGTATTTACACATCTCTAGCACTATTGATGGCCAGACTAAGTGCAGGCACACAGAGAGAGCGGGTCAGCATGAGGTATAGTCATTTACGGTAGGCACTCAAAAGTGCTCCCAATGCCTTCCTGAGGCTAAGTGACTAAATCCACAAGGAAACTGACTCATATAAGTCTGAAACTGAAGAAGTTCCCAATTTCAAGGATAAGACTGCCCTAAACCATCGTCTTTTTATATTTGCTCACAGAGCTGTGTGATGCCATAGAGACTCGGGCGACTATGTCAGAGGACTTAAATCACCCTTTTCCCTATAGTTCAAAGAAAGAATCCTTAAAACAGCTCCTCAAAAAAAAAAAAAAAAAGCAGCACCTCAACAAAGGCGTCGGATGGCTTATATTCCACATTTGTAAACACTGACTGACTGACAGCTGAAAGTAGACAATATTATGGAGTGCCTAATGGAAAAGTGGTATTCTTGGATATACCACTGCACAAAGCACCCACTAAGGAACCGCCTCCACAGCATCCTATTTGAATATGAAGGATAAAGAAGTATCTACTTGCCTGTGACCTCAAGGACTAGACAATGCAGAATAAATGCAATAGAAAGTCACATGGACATGGAATCCACGTGTGGGACCAAATAATGCAGCCTGATGTTACATAAATAGATAAATGATAAATAGATAGATAGATAGATAGATAGATAGATCTATCAAAGCCTGAAGTAGATAACTAAACTCATAACTTAAGACACTTGCACTGAACAGTATAAAATAAATACCACAGGCGTGGGATCATAGCCGAACACACAGAGACATGTATCACCTATAGCTCCACCAGAAACGTAGACACTGAAGGCCAAATGAACATTGAGTCAGTGAATCTTTTCCTTAAACATAAGTTTGCGACTACTGTTATAGTCATTCTGAATAAAAGCTCTGAGATGGGCTGCAGAGATGGCTTAGTGGTTAAGAGCACTGTCTGCTCTTCCAAAGGGCCCAGGTTCAATTCCCAGTATCCATGTAGAGTTCATAACTGTAACTCCAGTTCCAAGGAATCTGAAACTCACCCCCATACAGGCATTTAAAAAACAAAATAAAATAAAGCTCAGAGAGGGAGAGGCGTTCCTTACAAGAATTCAATTCTTAAAATGTGGATCCAATTTTTACTAGTAATAGTTTATGGGAATTTTTTTACCTCTGCTGATCTTAATTCAGTAGTTGGTTTGTGCTTCTCCTCTCTTCTTCCCATTCATATCTGATAATTTCTAAGTGTATACAACTCAACCCATGTAAGCTGTTGGGGTAAAGGCTACAGTCGTTGAGTAGATTTCTATTCTCTGAAGTAAGATGGACTTCTGTCACTTTAATTTTAAATACTTCTAGAGGTGGACGTTGAAAGGAACTGTTTTCCTAGTCTGAAACAGCTTGTTAATTATTGGTGTAACTCATACCTACAATGAGGCCCTTGTACACTTGTCTGCACAGTGTAAACCTAATTTTCCTTTCCAAACACCTTGTGATCTTTATTATATAAGAAAGTGAAATAGATTTGGTATGTTGGCACACACATAAGCCCAGCACGCATGAGGCTAAAGTCGGTAGGCAGCAAGTGTGAGGCCAGCCTGGGTACACAGCAAGGCAGAGGTGGGAAGGGAACTAACATCAGTAATGCCAACATGTTTCTCATTGCTCAAGGATGGAGAATCACACACATACACAGGCACACGGATATATAAAAGAACTATCTAATAAAATCTCCCTTCTAAAACTTGTCCTTCAAGCTTAATCTCCAGGATTAAGTATTTCTGAAGCCTCCAGCAACTCTTGAAACTGAAAGAAAAACAAAGTAGAGTACTCTGGGTAAATAACCTCAGGGAGGAAGGACAAGAGACATCAACATCAGGACTAAATAATTTGGGAGGGTTTCTTTAGTTTGTTTCACACATCTTCCAAAAGCAGGTGGGGCTTAGGGGAGAGTGTAAACATCAGTGGTCCAAGTGTATCCCTAACACAAAGATTCAAAAAAAGTCGGCATATTTTCTGGTTTAGTTTTTTGTTTGAGAATCTCAGAATTGCATCCAGTTAACTGTGTGACATACAGTGGAGGAAAAAGTAGCCACAACAAACAACGGACACCAACACTCCAAGGAACCTGGGACTTACAATCATAAAAGTCTACAGACTTCACTTTGTGACCTGCTAGACTCAATGGGAGCACAAATCCACCATGTTAATGAAGGGCATTATTTTCCTAAAGATTAATTCATACCATGTGTTATTACTCAACAGAGTAACTGAAAGCTCATGCAAAAAAATGTTCTCCCAGTTGAGTAGAACTTAATTGCATTATTGTTATTAGCAGGGTTGCTGCACCAACTTCCCTGTCATTGGCTCCCCCTCCAAGTTCTCTCTCTCCTCTCTCTCTCTCTTTCTCTCTCTCTCTCTCTCTCTCTCTCTCTCTCTCTCACACACACACACACACACACACACACACACACACACACACAGACAACACAACACACTATGAAAGAATGAAAGGAAAAGCAGAAAACCCAGAGAAAGAAGGTAGCAGCCATGTCTGTCACAACAGTTTTTTCAAGAAACACCGTTTGTCTCGGGAAAGACGGGTCAAGTATGCACCAGACTGCCTTGAGAAGTAATTAAGCTTAGACTGTTTCATTTCACAGCGTCCCATCTTGCATAACGTGGGAGCAGCTGTGGGAGATCACAGACGATGCAAAGCAAAACAGGCAACCACATCTTTCTCCCCCATGTTAACAGCAATTTCCAGGGGGCCTAAAAAGGCTGAAGCCTCTGTTCTCCCTGATCGCACAAAGCCGGCCTGCCATCCAGAACACGTTCTCAGTACCAAAGCAGCCCCCTTTTCAAGGGATGAAGAAAAGCAGCTTCAATGGCCCAGCCAACGTCCAAATCTCAAAAAACCAACTTTTGATCCAAAGCTTGAGACCTCTCCAAAAGTTCTTAAGTTGCATGCCAAAATTCTCTCAGGTAGACATGGGGCTTGGCTGCCTCCATGATAAGTTCCTCTGGCTCTGGCTGCCTTGTCTTGCAGGGGTTTAGAAAAAGGGAAACAGAATGTAAAACCTAGGAGTTAGGCGTCCGCCCATCCCACCCCACCCAACCCCCCCGATTTCCTCCCCAACATCCCTTAAAAGAAGCTGGGACCTTTAAAGTGAGAGTCCAGGAACCAACTGCACTTGGGACGCTTGCTGGGGCAAGGGAAGAAGCGTCACACCCTTTGGAGCTCCCAGCAAGGCAGACTCCTGCCCAGAAACTTAGTCCCAAAAGGAAATGGAAAGAGGATTCCAGTCTTTGATTGAGAAGCTGGAATGGGAAGACCGAGAGATGGGGAATGCGGGAGAGAGCCGTGGACTCAGCTGACGGAACTGGGGTCACCCGAGAAGTCAGGACAGCTCTTAACACGTCCCAGCCAAACTGCACATTTTTGTGGTTTAAGATTTAAGACCAAAGGGAACACACTGAGGTTCTCCCCCGCTCGGGGCGCTTCTCCCCCGTCTGGGTTTCACATGCCTCCTCCTTGCGGAGGGACCCCGGCGCCACTCTGCAGCCGGCCTCCTCTTTCTCTTTCGGGGGAGCTGTCCATCTGCCCAGCAGAAATGTCCACCCTCCAAGTTCGCTCCACCAAGTGCGGGCGCGACGCCTGCGGCCAGCCACCTGCGGGCATCTGCTGCAGACTCCGCAGGCCCAGAGCTGGGTGTCCAGGGGATGCTGCGCAGGGAGTCGGGGTCTGCTGGTTGGTTTTCATTCTTTGAACAAAAAGCCTTAGCTGCTAATCACTCACTCGCCCCCGGCCAGCCACCTTCCCTTCACACCCACGCTGCACTCTCGGCACACGCGCTGCGAGGTGCCGCTCCCGCCAGACAATGGGTTCGTGGCCGGCGGGGTAGCCCGGCCCGAGGCCCTTTGCCCATCCCAGGACCCAAAGAGAGCGCAAGGAGAGGGACCGAGAGAAGCGAGGCAGGGAGCCCACAATGGGGAAGGTGCGAGCCTCGCCCTCGAGACGGGGAGGAGCGGGTTCAGCTGCGCCGCCTGCCCCACCGGGGCCCCGCGCCGGACCTCCGCGTACTCACCAGCACGATGGCAAAGCGCTCCTCCAGTTCACCTGGCTCGGGCATTGGCAGCTTCAACGGAACGTTGTGCGCCCTGAAATCGGTCTGCTGCGAGTCCATGCTCCCCGCGTTGCCCATGTCGACTGCGTGTCGGAGACCCGGCTGGCTCCCGGTCCCTCGCGTCCGCGTCCGAAATGCCCACAGCCCCGGGCGCTCGGCTCCCGCCCTCTGCGGCGTCCTGGCGAGCGTTCCACTCACACCGCTCCCTAGCAGAGCTCCGAGCCCAGCCGGTCCCC